>NC_073353.2:8192500-8530000 GCF_027580225.2 Misgurnus anguillicaudatus | reverse complement strand
GTTATAAATTTTAAGTATTGGTAGAAATGGGGGCGGTTAAGGATGTAGAATAAGGTTTTGCAGAATCAGGCATTAATATGTGCTATTAAGTATTAATAAACAGCCAGCATCTCATTAATATTAATGCTAATAATCAACCAGATAATAGTGAGAATTGTAAACTTAAACCATGTTAAATACACTATTGTATTATAGTATATATAATTGTTTAGAGTTCATATACAATATTTAGTTACATCAGAAGTAACTGTAATTAGATTACAAGAAAAATAAGAGTAATCCCTTACTTTACTTTTTCAAAGGAAAAGTAATTTAATTACAGTAACTAATTACTTAGTAACTAGTTACACCCAACACTGACCAAAACACACTTATACCCAATCAAATCAAATCAAATGCCGGGTTGCGTATGTGTGGGGCGGGTCTATCAACAGAAGGTCCAGAGTCTTTTGGGGTAGGGGCGTGTTTGTTTAGGTGATTTCAAATATCAACATTGGCTTTCAAACATCATGGACTCCGCCTTTAAGGGCTTCTGTAAAAACATGGCGGCACAAAATGGCGACTTCCATGTAAGTGGACCCTCATTATAAGGTAATAAACACATAACGGTTCATGATGAAAGGTCTTTATACACCCCTGATAATATAGTTTTGTATATTTTTTGCATTTCTGTCAAGAGATCCTTCTAAAAATTACACACTGCACCTTTAATAGTGCTTTTCAAGGTAAACAGGGATTGGTTAAAACTAGGGATGCACGATATATCGGCCGACAAATCGTTATCGGCCGATAACTGCTTATTTTTAATATTATAGGTTATCGGTCTGATAGCAAAATTAGGCCGATAAATAAAAGCCGATAAATGATGGATTATTTTGGTTTGTTGAACCACTTCACTTTCTCATTGCTGGCCATGTGGAGTTTTGATTGGTGCTTTCTGTGACATAGCACAAAGATGAAACGTGTTGCGGGCTTAAGAAGAGTATGCTAGTCTAGCGCAAAGACAAGATGTCCGCGGTCTGCGAGTTTTTCATTGTGAAAATAATATGAATATTTATCGGCCTATAGATATCGGTTATCGGCCCCCAAATTTAATGAGTTATCGGTTATCGGTATCGGCCTAAATTTCCATATCGGTGCATCCCTAGTTAAAACCTAAAAGGAATAGTCTACTCATTTTCAATATTAAACTGTGTTATTACCTTAACTAAGAAGAGTTGATACATCCCTCTATCATATGTGTGCGTGCACGTAAGCGCTGGAGCGCGCTGCTACACTTCAATAGCATTTAGCTTAGCCCCATTCATTCGGTGGTGCCAGTCAGAGATAAAGTTGGAAGTAATATACGAGTATTATACGAGCAAGTTTGGTGGTACAAAATAAAACATAGCGCTTTTCTAAGCAGATTTAAAAGAGGAACTATATTTTATGGCGTAATAGCACTTTTGGGAGTGCTTCGACTTGGCGCAGTAACACCCTCCCTTTCCCATTATGAGAGGGAGAAGGGGAGCAGACTTTTCAGGCAAGTCGAAGTACTCCCAAAAGTGCTATTACGCCATAAAATATAGTTCCTCTTTTAAATCCGCTTAGAAAAGCGCTACGTTTTATTTTGTACCACCAAACTTGCTCGTATAACTACTCGTCTTAAATAGGAAAAACGTTGATGTGTTTGGTCACTTCTAACTTTATCTCTGATTGGTACCATTGAATGAATGGTGCTAAGCTAAATGCTATCGAAGCGTCGCAGCGCGCTCCAGCGCTTACGTGCACGCACACAGATGATAGAGGGATGTATCAAAAATTCTTGGTAAAGGTAATAACATAGTTTAATATTGAAAATGAGTAGACTATTCCTTTAACCAATTTAAATGTTATATACTGTTAAAGCTGCGGTCGGCAACTTATTTTATCATATTTTTTGATCATATTCACTGAAACCAACACTATGCTCCGATAGAACAACATCAACTAGACTGTTTAAGAAAAAAACCCTGCGCTTCTAGCTCCACCTAGAGCCTGTTATTTGTTTTGCAAAAATCCACCGCTCCCAGTTCATTTGGTCCCATCAGCGCAGGCTGGTTCATTTGGTCCAATCAGTGCAGGGCTGTGTAAAATCTGCCTGTCAATCACAGTACCTGCACGCGCCACAGATCCCCATCCACCTCGCACGCGTTACAATATCACGTGCATCCGCCTGAATTCATTGTTGTTTTGGTTTGAACAGCGTGATGGCGGAGAGAACATTCACTAACAAACTTCCGATTTCTCGGTTAACAACCAGAGCTAGGAAAACAACCAATGAAAAAAAGGAAACAAAGATAGAAAGCGACTGTGACCGTAATAAAACTATATCGGACCGGCATTTGAAAGGAATCTACGAGATTTCAAGCTGGATGCAGAGCTTGCCACATTTCTTCTCAACAGGTAATTGTGCTTTATCAACCATTGATTGTATTTCGGGGTATTATGTAAGTAATCTAAGTATTCTTGCTAAGTATGCGTTCACAATAATACTTTTGCACACGCGCTGACGAGAACGTGCTCTGAGGGAGGTTGCTCGGAGGTAGTGGGGGAGGGACATGAAACTGTAAACATTTGGAAACCGCTCAATCCTCCAGAGTTGCCGACGGCAGCTTTAAACTTGAGCACATAGTTTGGACCAAATAAAAATTTCAATTCAATTTAATTTATATAGCGCTTTTCACAATTGTTGATCGTTTCAAAGTAGCCGTACGTAAAATAGACGGACACCTGGGTCTGGGGTGGTGGGCAGGAAAATTCAAATTGAATGTGACAAAACGGCTAGTTACGTAACAACGGAGCTGAGTTTGAACTCGCGCAATCTGAGACTCAAGGCAGAGGACATTCAGAAACCTGTATCTCACTCAAAACAGCATGGATGGATTTTTTTCCAAGTTTGTATGCGTGTGGGAGCATCAGAGACACAAAATATCACCCCAAAACCCAGAAAAAGTTAGTTTTTCATAATATGGGCACTTTAAAGTGATAGTTCACCCCAAAAGTTTTCTGACCTCAACTTTCTTGAAGTTTGAAATATAAATGTTTCCATACAAATTACCCAGAGCTTTGCCTCAGAAGTTTTTGAAATGAAATCCACTGGGAGACAATTCTGAAAATGTGTTTTCTGAATACACAGGTGGACAGCAGTACAGAGTCAGCAGAGGCAGCGTGTGATATTCTGTCTCAACTAGTCAACTGTTCATTGAAGACACTTGGACTTATCTCAACAGCACGACCAAGCTTCATGGAGTTACCAAAGGTATCAAAAAAATTATAATTGGTGTGGTGTTAAAGGCTCACTAAGGTGCCCTGAAATGTGCACCATTATTTGATGTAGTGACATCATTTAAACTAAAACAGGAAGTTATTAAGAAGCCCCTCCCCTTTTTTATAATAACCAATAGCGTTTTGTTTATGGCACAGTCCAGCAAAGACACTTGTGAGTGCCACAGTTGTAAAAATTAAGTCTAGAGAGCATTTGATTGGCCAGGAAATTTGACAAGACGTTGATGTGTAGGATGACGTCATAATAATTCCGTGCTTTTTTAGCACGCGTGACAAACTGTACGTTTTGAATGCTTAAATCTTCTGGATGCGAATTTGTCAGCATTTTGGACCATACCAGTTTATATATATCCTCAACCCTAACATATTTATACCATAAGGAAAAAAGTTGATTTTGATTTCATGGGGACTTTAAGAATGCTTACCATGTCTTATCTTTCTCCCTGCAGTCCCACTTCATCTCTGCACTAACAGTGGTGTTTGTTAACTCCAAGTCTCTGTCATCTCTGAAAATTGATGACACACCAGTAGATGATCCTTCTCTCAAGGTTCTGGTAGCCAACAACAGCGATACACTTAAGCTCTTAAAGATGAGCAGCTGTCCACACGTTTCTCCTGCAGGTACTGTATGACTGAACCACTTCTGCAATAAATTGCATGTAACCTTTCCAAAAATAAATAAATGTAAAATAAGAATATAGAGTTAATTTAAAGTTGAATTTTGAAAGCTGTTTTGTTGTTTCAGGTATCCTGTGTGTCGCTGATCAGTGTCACGGTTTGAGAGAGCTGGCCCTCAACTACCACTTACTGAGCGACGAGCTGCTCCTGGCGCTGTCCTCAGAAAAGCACGTGCACCTTGAACATCTGCGCATAGATGTGGTGAGCGAGAACCCCGGTCAGCAGTTCCACACCATCAAGAAGAGCAGCTGGGATGCCATGGTGCGCCATTCACCAAAATTCAACTTGGTTATGTACTTCTTCCTGTACGAGGATGAGTTCGGCCCATTTTTCCGAGACGAGATACCCGTCACGCACCTCTACTTCGGCCGCTCGGTCAGTAAGGAGGTGCTAGGCCGTGTCGGCATGAACTGCCCACGACTGGTGGAGCTGGTGGTGTGTGCTAACGGTCTGCGACCATTGGATGAGGAGCTGATCCGCATCGCTGAGCGCTGCCAGCACCTCTCAGCCATCGGATTGGGTGAGTGCGAGGTCACCTGCAGCGCTTTCGTGGAGTTCGTGAAGATGTGCGGCCGGCGTCTTTCTCAGCTGTCTATTATGGAGGAGGTTCTTATCCCAGACCACAAATACAGCCTGGATGAGATTCACTGGGAGGTGTCCAAACATCTGGGACGCGTTTGGTTTCCAGATATGATGCCCACCTGGTGAATTTTATCATTTAAAAGAAAGGCTGTCAGACTGAGACACACATGTGGACTAAATGAAAAAAAAAATTCACAGCTGTTGCAACCGTTTTGCATCAGTCTTGTTGTGAAGAGTCTCATGAAAACATGTCTGGGTTACATTTCAGAAAAAAAATCCAAAGAAAAAATATATTTTGCATAATGAAAGCTAAGAACCGGAGTAATCTGGCTTTGTACAGAAGCTTTCAGTGCACAGAGAATAAAAAGATACAGATAATATAATATAAACTGGATGAGACCTGTTGAGTATGAAAGTTTTCTCCCAAAATTTTGTTGTTAACATTTTGCAACATTATAAACAGTACAACAAAACTATTATGATTAGGAAACAATGTATACTTGAATTTTTTTTGCATTTTTAGGTAAATTATCTCCTCTTTTGATTGTATGACCCAGACATGTCCTAAAAAGGTCTTGTTCCCTCTTGAAGTATAGCATAGCTTTACTACACTAAACAATGAAATGTAATGATTTCGGTGAGAGTCACTATTGATGTATTTAGAATCACATTCTCTATTCTCAGCATCTATTCACACATCATTTACTGAGCTGTACTGTATCTTTTAGTGCAGGGCAGTCAAAACATCTCTAAGAGTTGTAGTACAACAGTTAAAGCATTGTGAAGTACACTAATCATTTGTATTTAAATCACATAATGACAATCACATTTGGCTTACAGTAAGTAAGTGCACTGATAATGGCTCCTACTAGTGCCATTACAAGCCATTACACTTTAGATGGAGGGATGGTTACTTTTTCCTCCCTCACTTATTTCTGGCCATGCTTGTTTGACCGGTTAAGACGACAAGTTCAAGATAAAACGTACGCAGACTTTTGCTATGTTTTCTCTTGAAGCAATGATTGCATTCTTGAAATATTTTGTAGATAATGAACTGTATTTTTTGTGAAATACACATTTTATATTAATATTTGGTATCACTGTAGAAATTCCTTGTTGCACTTAAATGTTTAAGGTTAAACAACTTGAATGAATAAGTTACATAAACTTTTTTAGTTAGAAGTTGCTATAAAATATAAAAATAAAGTTGTAATAACTTAAGCCCATTCAACATTATTTTTTTATACCAACTACTCACTAGTCAAGAAAAGGGCTGGGTATCAATTCAGATGTTCCAGATCGATTTGATTTTGATTCACAAGCTTTCGATTTCAATTCTCGGGCCGATTTTTATACTCGATTTTCGATTCAACTCAATGAATATAGATTATATAGAATATTATATTATATTAGAATATATTAGAATAAAGACTGAATGAATGAATGACAGGCTCGCCTCTCGCTCTTTGGTAACATCGCACAAGGAAAAAACGAGGGTGACATCTAGTGGAGGAGACTAGTAATTAGATTAACGTTAATCTTACGTTCAATGTATGCGGAAATAAACATGGGGGAAAAATCGATTCATGGGCTTTAAGAATCGATTTTGAATCGACCATGTAAAAAAAAAGATTAATCGAAAAATCGAATTTTTTTTGCCCAGCCCTAGTCAAGAAAGTTAAAATGACTTGTTAATTCAAGTTGTTTAACCCATTAATTGGCACTGTCCTGTGAGGGGGACACCCAAGTTTACTTCAATATTTTGCATGAAAATGTTAATCTGTCACGACAAACTATATATTGTTGGAAAGATCTAAGAAAGTAATTTTCATATTTCAAAACCTTTTAGCAGTAATAATAATTTGTGACTGTAATTTAATAATTTGTGACAAGAGTATGCAGCAAACCAACACAAACCTCTTTATTTATAATTGTACACTGTAAAAAAATTCTGTAGAAATTACAATGTTAATGCAGCTGTGTTGCCGGTAGTTTGCCGTGGATTTGGATTTCTGTTATTTACTTGCAAGAGTTTGTTCAAATTTAAATACATTTTGAATATTGACAGGTCTTTGTCTTTACAGAATAAAACTATACAATAACAGCCTCATGCAAAGCATTCTGGGAACCAGAAATCATCATCAACCTTTTTCTGTTTTTTGCTTCAGATTTTGCTTCCCAGAATGTTTTGCTTGATGCTGTTTTTTAGTTTTACTCTGTAAAGACAAAGACTTTTAAATGTTTAATGTTCATTTAACTTTGAACTAAATGTTGCCAGTAAATAACATAAATTTAAATATACGGTGTATTGCGGCAACCCAGCTGCAATTTCTACGGATTTTTTTTACAGTGTATGTATAAAATAATACTATATTGCATTATTTTTATTTATTACAATACAGTTAAACTGCTATAACAATTTTTCCTTATTTAATATTTTCACCTCCAGACACTTACGGAAAAAAACTTTAAAGTGTCTTCTTTAAAACAAGACCAAATTTAGGCTTCTAGACCCAAAAATGCCAGAGTTATATTAATTTGAAGGTGTACATCATTTATCACCCCCCCACACACTCAAAAAGGGCTCTGCCAGGTAAAGGGTTCAACTTAAAAATTGAAGTGCAACAATTAATATTTTTACAGTGCACATGCATTTGTATATAATGAATAATATTTACCTCAGACATACCTAATTTAAATACTTGGTAATGAGTTAAAAGAGAACAAATACTAATTGTTTTGCAGAAAAGAGAATAGTCGATCTGAAATAAAAAATCATAAGATGGGTTGGGTATGTTTGAGTTTGTCAGAGTGGTACGACATATACAGATGTGTCCAAGAGAAAAAATGAACTGTCGATAGATTTCTATCGGGTTGCATCAAGAATGTTGTGAGACTTGGCCATTGCATAAGTGATAAATTAATATGATTCAAACAGAAATAATTGTAAAACTGCCCAGACCTAACTGCATTAAAATGCACCTTTGTTTCAATGTAACTATTGGAGTGGATACGTTTTCCTTTAAGAAGGAAGCCCCATATGTTTGTATATATGCTGTGTGTTTCAAATAAATAGAAACTTCTCTTGCTTCCTCTGTGAAGGTTTATATATTGTTTCTGTGCTGATCTTATTGAGATGAGTGGGAATATTTCCTAGATGGATCTTTGTACCCTTGTAATTAGATTTTATCAGCAGTGTAATTTATTGATATGCTTTATATTAATGCTTTAACATTGGCTAAGATGCTTCTTGTTGATTTATATGTCTATAATAAAAAATATAATGAAAATCAATGTTGTATATTCTTTTTCTTTTTTTACACATTTTATACATGATTTAGGGCTGAAACTGACATAATTTGTGAAAATATCCATTATTCGCAGTTGAGAAGTTATTAAAGAATTAAGAATAGGGATGCATGATATATCGTCCGACATATCGTTATCGGCCGATAACTGCTTATTTAATATTATCGGTCTGATAGCAAAATTAGGCCGATAAATGAAAGCTGATAAATGATGGATTATTTTGGTTTGTTGAACCACTTCACTTGCTCATTGCTGGCCATGTGAAGTTTTGATTGGTGCTTTCTGTGACATAGCACGAAGATGACACGTGTTGCGGGCTTAAGAAGAGTATACTAGCCTAGCGCAAAGACAAGATGTCCGCGGTCTGGGAGTTTTTCATTGTGAAAATAATATGAATATTCATCGGCCTATATATATATATATATATATATGAAGAGTTTGGTTCCAAAACGCAATAAACGCCATTTTTGAAAAAAATGAGTTACTGCCAAAATCAGTATTATATCAGGTCAGTAGTTAAAAGTAAATTCTTAATTTTACGCAAAATTCAATATCCGCCGTGTTATTCTGTCATCTTTTCTCCCTTTTTTCCCAAAATGCGACAAACGCCACTCCCACTTTTTTACAGAACGCAATAACTCCATTTCTGATATTACAGCCCACCGTTCACGCAATGTAAACAAACAATGGCGGACGCGCGTAGTACACGGAGTCCTGGTTTTCCTCATCTAATTTGTACTACGTGATCAACAAACAAAACAAAATAATACTTTAATTGCATCGCTAAACCTGTGATGGTTTTCTGTGATGGGAAAGAAACGTAAGCCATCAGCATCTAACAATTTCCCTGAGAGGCACTCGGGAGACGGGTGCTTGTTCTCCCGACAGCATCAAGCTTCTCATGCTAACACATTGACCCCAGAGGATCTTATGAAAAACTGTACATAATTTTACTCAAAGTCAACGAAAATCGAGCAGGACCAAAAACATTTTACAGTCGATCGCTGTGAAAGACGTTAAGCGAAGACGTCAAGTAACCGCAAAGACAGGGTTCTTAATATGACAAAGTAAGTGTTTTGATTAATAACATTAATGTTTATATTTTTAATTAGTGTGTACAACTAGTCAACTAAATGAATATAACATGGCAAAGATGAATGCACATTTATATAGGCGATTGATTCAATAGATTTATAGCATTTTGAATAAAAACTTGTCATGGATTTATTGCATTTTGTGGAAAAAATAATCCGTTTTTATAATAAATCTTTGAAAATCAACTTATGGATTTGAATTTTTTATGTTTTTATAACCTAAAGATGCTGTGTGAAAGTTTGTAACAGAAAATAGTTGTTTTCATCTTGTCACTTTCTTGGTATAGAAAACACGTTTTTACCAAAATTTGTCAAAATGGATTTATTGCGTTTTGGAACCAAACTCTTCATATATAGGTTATCGCCCCCCAAATATAAAGAGTTATCGGTATCGGCCAAAATTTCCATATCGGTGCATCCCTAATTAAGAACACCATGGGGCGGTTTCCCAGACAGGGATTAGCTTAATCCAGGACTAGGCCTTAGTTTAATTAGAAAATATAACTAGTTTTAACAAATATGCCTTACTAAAAACATTATCTGTGTGCATTTTGAGGCAAAACAAAGGGCCCTGATGTATTTTAAGATATGTCAGTGCAAATTGTTTTTAGTTTGGACAGCTCTTAAAAATGTTTTAGTCTAGGACTGGTCTAATCCCTGTCCGGGAAACCGCCCCTACATTTCCCACATTCTGCCCTTAGTTATTTAATTACAAAAAAACAATTATTAGTTCAAACTTAATCAAACATGATTTACTAAGCCTTTCGCTAGAGAAAGCTGAATTGCATTGTGTTTTACCAAATAAGCAAGTCTTAAAAATCAAATTGGAAAATATCCTATTTATTTGAGCTAAAAACATATTAGCATTTTTGTTATTTACAAAACTTTGATTCAGACCTTTTGTGAATGTCGTACAAATTAAATCAATTCATATTTATACTAAAACGTAAATATCCCAAAAAGTTATTTATAACAGCATTTTAAACATTTACAAATTCATGTTATAGTATTGGTAAACATTATAAAGTTATCTGGTGGTATTGTGACATCATACAGATTAACACAAATAAAATTCAAAGAAAGAAAGTGGGCATTATGGTAAGGGAATCTCCTCGTAGGTTATTTTAAAGTAAGGATATTTCATAGGAAGTTTCCAATATTCAGAGTTAAAGTACAAATAAAAGGTCTTCTCAAGGACCATCTTTTCATAAGCTTCTAAGAGACTCATAATGGCTTCCCATACTGACTGGTGAGGGCGAAATGTGTGATAAAACATCAGGATATCTGTGGCAAGATCTTTTGTAGAAGACTGCTGAAAAATTGCGTCATCTCCCAAATAGATCGGCTCTCCGCTGTACAGATAGATCTTTGTATAATTGGTCTGGGTTTTGCTGAGCAGAACAGCACCCAGCTCCAATAATTTCCTGTATGTGCGGTGCACAAACTGCGAACAGTCGTAGGATTCAAACCATGTTGTAGCATTAGATCCAGGGTCTGTCTTTACAGTCCAAGTCTCATAAAAAACACCCGTGGCATTGTCCTCCTGAACCCACCGGGCCATCTCATTAAATATCTCACCTTATAAAAGAAAACTTTAAGAAAAACTCATGTTGTTTTGAAACATTTATAAACCTGATGGATTATAACTACTTTAAATGGAGGATGAGCTTAAAATATTACTTGGATTTACCTGAAATCTCTCCTATTTTCTCCAAAGTACCATTCTGTTTCCAATGTATGTCATCTATTCCCTCATAAAAGCATGCAGCTCCCTGGTTACACCAAAACGGTGCACTTATATTTTCTCTTTCATGAGGAAAAGTGCAATTCCCAAGCTGGAATAGCTCATACCACTCCATAGTGAAGTTTCTTCCAGTGTTCTCGTTTGTAAACCCAATGGCATCGTGCATGATATGCTAAAGAGTGAAAAAACTAGATTAGACTAAACTGAATAAACCATTAACAAGAGACCTTTTATTCAGTGATGCACTTACAAGCTTCCCCAGCAGGTCACCATATTTAAACTCCCAAACCGGAGTCTGAAGTCTGAACACTGAGATGATGTCAGAATCCTTCATGTATGGTATTTGACCACCTGGATCTCCAGTGGGGCAGAATGGATATAAAGCCTGGCAGTAAGGGTCAACATCTGGACGTCTGTCAACTCTCCTAGAAATAGTAAGTTATGAACATACTAGCGTTTACCACCATAACCTTTACCTTATTTAGGTAAGTTAGGTTTTTTTTATCTCTCTGTCACACGCTGTCTTTAATTTGTCAAGTACATATACGTCGTAAAATGAAAGTGTGGAGACCATAAAAACAGCATGCTTTTATTATGACACTGTCATGAAATCAAAATAAAGACGCAAACAACATACAATGCATAGTCGCAGTTATAAAAATGATACGTTTAGATAATAAATGTATGTTAGATAACTTAGATTAAGTAACGTTAGGTGTCTGCTGCTTACTTGTAGGGCACTGGCCAGACTTGGTTTCCATGAACGCTACCAGCCAAACACAGAGTCCAGAAATGAAGAAGAGCAGCGTGAATAATAAGCCCAGAATGTTTCATTTTAGGATAGTGTTGCAGAAACATTACTATGCTGTCTCACTAGCAGAAGTGTACACTTTAGTTTCACATCCTTGTTTTTAACACGGATCACAAGACTTTCTAAATAGCGTCAACTGGTCAGTCACGAGCTTTTTTTTTGTGCGCCTTCTAGTTATGGCTTAAACATTCTGTCAAAATAAAAGTCACATAATAATAATAGGAACTTGTATACATATAATTTATATTATTAGAGATGCACTTATATTATATTGCTCTGGTGGTTATTTTAAGACATTTGACAGAATAATGCATACCCGCGGAACGTTTTTCAACCAATCAGATACAAGCATTCAACAGATCCGTTTAAAATCTCTAGCCGTGTTCAGGAGGAATGGATCAAATCAGCATTTTTGCAAAGGTTTATTATCTCCACATATATCATACATATAAATTGTAGTAGGATAACTTACTAAAGAGAAAATGTAGGTGACAGGCAGGTTGGGACCGCCTACCTTATTAACATACAGACACGGAAATACAGAAATAGAGGGCATTGCACGTGACGTCACCTTTGGCGAAAGCGACTGCGGTTACGCCCACTGAGTGGCAAAAGACAGAGCGGCAGCATTTGAGTACAGTGTGAAATCAGCGAAAACACGGGGAAAACGCGTCTAAATGAGAAACAGCTGTTGTGCGATAGATAGACTGTACTAATGGCGCTTTTCCATTGCATAGTACCCCACGGTTTGGTTTAGTTTGGGTCGGGTCAGCTCACTTTTGGGAGCTTTTCCATTGGGATCACTTCGTAGTACCCGATACTTTTTTTCGTACCACCTCGGTTGGGGTTCCAAGCGACCCGAGCTGATACCAAATGTGACGCGTAAACACTGTAGATCACTGATTGGTCTGAGAGAATCGTCATCGGCGTCATCCTATTATGTAAAATATTAGCTTTAGCTTACTGCTAGCTTGCGCTGTCTCGAGCAAACATGTTGTCATCTGTGCTCTGCTATAAGTTTCCAAACACCCTTTTAGCGATGAAAAACATCCACAGGTTGTGAATCAGGAACACATAAAAGTTTTTTCCAGACTTGCAGTTTGTGGCGGCACATTCGCGACGTGCACGTCAGTATTATTTATGCTTTAATGCAACTTCATTGAGGCTCAGCGGAGCGCCGTCGACTGACGCCACGGGTGTTTGAACAGAAACTGTCATGTGAGACAGAGGTAACGTTAGTGATAAACGCGATGTGCAAACATCTATTTGTGGTGGCCAATTTTAATTTTGTGGCGGACTGATAAATAAATAAATGTATGGGAATGTACAAGGACGCTCTCACTTGTATGATGTCACAGCCTTATGCAGCGCAAATATAACGACACGCCTATAATCCCTCCCACTGCGAAGTGATACTAAACTCAATGGAAAAGCTAACCACGCCAAAGTGAGGTGAGCTGACCCGACCCAAACTAAACTAAACCGTGGGGTACTATGCAATGGAAAAGCGCCAGATCAGATAAACAAAATTCGGAGCTATCGTTTTACAGACTGCCAAAAACACCAAAAGGAGAAGTAAATAGATCGTTCATGCCAACGTCCACAGACCACAGGTGGGTTGATAAGTTGCTAGGGTCACTATCAAGCAAAGATTTTACATTCTACTTAAAAGTATTTTTCAAGTATTTGTAACATACATTCCAAAGCATATTATCATAATTTTTACTTTATTATATTTCATAAATAATACGTTTTTGTTTTACATTTAATATTTAAGTACATTAAGGTACTTTTACTCAAGTAAAATTACACAATTTAAATGTAATTCGGTATTAAATACATTTTAATATGCAATATTAAAGAATACACAAAATGTAGTGAAGTAATGTTTTTCCCCATACAAACAACCTAATAAAGCACATATGCTTGGAAAAAGTAACTAATGTAACTAAGTATTGTCCACCTCTGCTATCAAGTCCAACTAAATTCAATTTAAGCTGATAATCAGTTAAGAATAATGCAATTGAAGTAAACTTATTTAACCACTTGCATATAGTTTCTCTAAAGGACTGTCATCTGAGAGGATTTCTTTACTGTCATGTGCATTGCTCAGAAACAGTTGCACTTTATAATCTTTTGATGTAGAATCAACATTTACATTCCCTTACTGCACATCATACTTCATTTAACACATTCTTGAGAACTGCTGAAAGTGTTGGTGTATTATCTACAACTGCACAAAAGAGAGGAAAACACAACCTTATAATAAACTACAATTCGAATTTTATTTATCAGAAATTAAATTGTTGCATTGGCTGTGGGTTTAAGAAAGAGCAACTGCTCTGCACAATCTATTAGTTAAGAGACATCACTCCTGCCAGCACATCACATGAAGATGCAGGACCACCACCTGTTTTTATTCTGCTTTTTAAGTTGCTGTTACAAACAGACAAAATAGCATTTAACTGTTTTTAAAAGAGACTTAAAGTACTTTAGGAGCATCCAATTTAAATTACAATCATTAATTTCAGTTTTTGACAAGCATAGTAAAGATATCAAGATTATATTTTTACAGAAAATTTTACATTATTTTTGGTGATTTATGTACTAAAGTATCTTTAACTGGGTTTTTAAATTCAGTCACATAAAAAATTCCCAACCTTCCATCAATAGCTCTCAGACTGCAGGGGTTAAAAAATGGGCGTGTTCTTGGCCATTGTAACAACTGGCCAATCACAGCGTTGCTGATCAGTGTTTCTACTATCGATATGTTTTGCCTTTTCTTGCAGTGCACGAACGCGCAGTGATCTCCGATAATTCAATCCTGCCATACTAATCATCAACAGCAGTGGTGTTCAAAGAACCAAATAAGCGTCATCATAATTAGCGAGATCTAAACATCTCGAATGTGTCATTTGATCTCGGATGTAATAAGCAACGTACGAAAAACGGGTCCCTGGTTAAAAGTGTATTTTATTTTGTCAAAAAAATCCTTATCTAAGGTTTCTATGTGAGCATAGAAATGCAAACCGTAAAATGATGTGTTTGTACTGGAAACATGTACGTGTATTTGCATAGTGAGTAATGAATCAGGAAGTCTTCATTGTAAAAAAATCTCCATTCCCAACTGAAAATCCAAAGAAAACACTACTAAATTATGAATACTTAAAAAATTACTTTTATGTAGAAAGTAAAAATACTTAAATAGTGTCCTACTCTGCAAAACAATAGATGTCTGCATGTATGCAGTTATATAAACTTAAAGGCAGAGTGCACAATTTCTGAAAAACGCTTTGGAACACACTTGTAGCCAATCAGCAGTAAGGAGTGAACAGCACTGCTTTATTTCATTTGTGATATTGCAGTATTCGCTTCAGTATGTAGTCTCTGATGGGCTTTAAAGTGACCTGACTGAACAAACGTCTCGTCACACTGAGAGCATTTGAAAGGTCTTTCACCTGTATGAAGTCTCTGGTGCTTTACAAAGTTTGACGTTTGACTAAACCTCTTTCCACAAAAATTACAGTGATAAGGTTTCTCTCCAGTGTGAACTCGCTGATGAACTCTGAAATGAGACGATTTAGAGAAGCTCTTTGCACAGTGAGCGCAGACGTAAGGTTTCTCTCCAGTATGAAGTCTCTGATGGGATTTTAAGTAATCTGATTGAGTAAACGTCTTGTCGCACTGAGAGCATTTGAAAGGTCTTTCACCTGTATGAACTCTCTGGTGATTTACTAAGTTAGCCTTTGTCCTAAAACTCTTCCCACAGTCACTACAGTGATGAGGTTTCTCTCCAGTATGAACTCTCTGATGGGTTTGTAAGTAACCTGAATGAGAAAAAGTCTTTTCGCACTGAGAGCACTTTAAAGGTTTTTCACCTGTATGAATTCTCTGGTGCTTTAAAAATGTACCCTGTTGACTAAAACTTTTCCCACAGACACTACAGTGATAAGGTTTCTCTCCAGTATGAACTCTCTGATGCAGTTTTAAATGACCTGACTGAGAAAAAGTCTTGTCACACTGAGAGCATTCGTAAGGTTTTTCACCTGTATGAATTCTCTGGTGCTTTAGTAAGTTAGCCTTTTGACTAAAACTCCTCCCACAGACAATACAGTGATGAGGTTTCTCTCCAGTATGAACTTTCTGATGGACTTTCAGCTTATATTTATGACAGAAACCTTTATCGCAGTGTAAACATTGATAGAGTTTCTCTTTAGAGTGAATATTCTGGTGTGATTTTAATGAACTTGAATCCCCAAAGGCTTTGTCACATTCACTGCACTCATTGGTGTGTGACAGCACGTGTGTCTTTAGACCACGTCTATATCTAAATCTCATCTCACAGTGAGGACATTGGTATGGTTTTTCTCCTGTGTGAATTCTCTGGTGATCATTAAGATTTTTTTTGGTGCTGAAGTAATATCCACATCGCTCTTCTGATGTTGAGGACGTTTCTCCATCACGACATGAATCACTCTTCACATCTGAAAGAAACAAGAAACAATTAAATTCTCTTGTCACTTTTATTTACACATAAAATGATGAATTGAGATTTTGTATCTTTATCTATATTCAGACAGCGGTCAGTCCTGTTATTATAGTCAGAGTCATTGCACATCAAATAAACCAAAATGTTGTAAACATATGCAGCTAAAAAATTTTTAAATAATTTTTGTTGATATTTTATTAGAATAAAAATCAACCTAACTAGTGATCAAAGATAAAACTTTATCAATATTAGATAAAACTTTAAACGTAATGCTTGATTATTTTTGAGTAATCCACTATTTTGTTGAGGGAGTCAAATGGACCAATGCTACTATCAGAATACAATCCATCACATGCACTGTGGTCGCAAAATTCTGGTCTCTTAATTATCCCTAAAATATCAAAAGTGTCTAAAGGTGGCAGATCCTCTTCCTACTTAGCCCCTAAGCTCTGGAATGATTTACCAACCAATGTCCGAGAATCGGACACAGTAGACACAGTACACTTTTCTCTTTAACAAGGCATTCACATAATTTGTTGTAGTAATGGTACTTATCTCACAATAGCACATATGGTCGGGTTGCGATTTTGGCTTTTTCCCATGATCTTGAGAATAGTATGTCATACAGAACCATTTGCCACTGAACGTTAGTATTAACGACGGCAGTGGGGCCTCTGGCCTTAGTCAAATGAGTTTCTGTTTTAAAGATCAGATGGGGGGCCCCATACATAGACTCGCCCTGGGCCAACAAATTTGCTAAAATCATCAACTATAGGTAATACACTTAAGTAGCAATATTTAGCCTGTCTGGAACCGAGCTGACTTAAAACCACATCACTGTGTGACACTTGCATTACATGGCCCCTACGCTGATAAGATTTAGGACAATGTACCCGAGGACAATGAGACAAACAGACTCAGTTCCAGTAAATATGAAAGTCGGCACACCTCTGATCTACTGGCTGTCCTTCAATGTGATGCCCAGCTGATACCTGACCAAGGACCACCGGCAGAACCCGCTTAATCTCCTTATCCGTTTAAATTTTTTTCTCCTAGGGGTTTTTCAACCCGGGGAGGCAGCCTTCATGGGCTTAATTTAGCACCCTCTTCTGTACGTTACATTAGTAATACGCTCGCATATAATGTTGATTCATAGCCGCAGCAAATTCAGCTGCTTGTGCTATCGTGTATTATGTTGTGCTATCTGTCGATTTTCTGTGCTTTTCACTGCTTCTATTAATGTAAAGCTGCTTTGAAACAATTACCAATTGTGAAAAGCGCTATATAAATAAAACTGAATTGAATATTTACAATGACATTAAGAATGAGTGAGTCTTTTTAAAGCCCACATGAATGTTGCTCATTAAGTATTAACCCTTTTGCATCAGTTTTGTTTTTTGATAACTTTGCCTGCGTTAATGCTAACTACATAAAAAATTCGACAGGTGTGCATTTTTGTTGGAATTTTAATATTTCACATTCATTTCCTTTAAAAAATCTATTTTCTACTAGGTACTCAAAATACTTCCCCTCAGGACCTTTTGGACAAAAATGTCCCCATTGAAACCCATTAAAACTGCAATTTTTAATCCCGGTGCCATTCAACTATAAAATGATGCAATCTTTGTTAACAAGCTTTCATTCTGTTGGCAAGGCTTAAAAATTTAAATTTTTACTATTTTTTACCAGATGGTGCCATTTTTTTAGGTTTGGCATATAAAGCAAATTATCGCTTTATTGCTGTTTTCTGCTTATGCATATTATAGAGCCAATTAGAAATATTATGAAGCTATAATTGTGTGGGTGTGTTGGTATGGATGTCAGAGTGTGGTTTGTATGTGTGTACTGAAAATTTTATGTGTGTGTTTGTACCTGGTAATTATCACGTTGTGGTGACCAATTGTCCCCACAAAGATAGGAATACCAGTATTTTTGTGACCTTGTGGGGACATTTTGAGGTCCCCATGAGAAAACAAGCTTATAAATCAAACAGAATGATGTTTCTTGAAAATGTGAAGTAGTAGAAGGGTTCCTGTGATGGTTGGGTTAGGGAATGGGGTAGGTAAGGGCTGTACTGGAAATCACAAGACTACAACAGCTGCAAAGGAGGTGTCGTTTTTTTTTCATAAAAAACAACAGTGGCATTGTGTAAACAAACCAGCATTTGAAGGGTTAAAATTCTGAAAATTAATGAATGTTTGGTCATTGTGATTAGAGCTGATGCTGGTTAAAAAAATGTTAATCTATAGTATTTTTATGACACTTTTTTGACATGGACATTTTTGTCCTTTATGGACCTGAGAGGTAACTTTTTTTATCTGATACTGCATAAAAAATATGAATGCATAAAAATAAATGTTGTTGTTAATCATAGACATATCAAAGGCTGTAATACTCAAAGAAAAAAAAATCTGCTTAGCATTTAGTAAATTGAAAATAATTAAAATTTTTCTTTTTTTCATAAAAACAGCAGTGGCATTGTGTAAATAAACCAGCATTTAAAGGGTTAAAATTCTGAAAATTAATGAATGTTTGGTCATTATGATTAGAGCTGATGTTGGTTAAAAAAATGGCATCAGTGAAAGTGGAAAAAAATATTAATCTATAACATTTTTATGACACTTTTTGGACATGGACATTTTTGTCCCCTGTGAACCTACAGTTGTGTTCAAAATTATTCAACCCCAACTGAAATTGATTGTTTTGGCCGGTTTGACATTGATTTTGATCATTCAGTCATCCTGCTTACAATTACATCAAAGAGGCATGTGTAGGTCAGACAAATATAACATAACATTTATAATGAAATAACCAGAAATGTCTTTTCTGTGCTCACATCATTATCAGTTTTATTCAACCCCCAAGTGACATTCAATCTTATGTTTTTTACAGTTAAAACAGCTTTTAAACGTGAAGCATAGCTTGACACAAGTGTCTTGCAGCGATCTACGGGTATCTTCGCCCATTCATCATGGGCAAAAGCCTCCAGTTCAGTCACATTCTTAGGCTTGCGCACTGCAACTGCTTTCTTTAAGTCCCACCAGAGGTTCTCAATCGGATTTAAGTCTGGTGACTGCGATGGCCACTTCAAAATGTTCCAGCCTTTTTTCTGCAACCATGCTCTCGTGGATTTGGAGGTATGCTTGGGATCATTGTCCTGTTGAAAGGTCCAACGTCTCCCAAGCCTCAGGTTTGTGACGGACTGCAACACATTATCATCCAATATCTCCTGGTACTGAAGAGAATTCATGGTACCTTGCACACGCTGAAGTTTCCCTGTACCTGCAGAAGCAAAACAGCCCCAAAGCATGATTGACCCCCCACCATGCTTCACAGTAGGCAAGGTGTTCTTTTCTTCATAGGCCTTGTTTTTCCTCCTCCAAACATAGCGTTGATCCATGGGCCCAAACAGTTCTAATTTTCCACAGAACACTATCCCAAAACTTCTGTGGTTTGTCCACATGACTTTTGGCATACTGCAGTCGACTCTTCTTATTCTTTGGAGACAGCAAGGGGGTGCGCCTGGGAGTTCTGGCATGGAGGCCTTCAGTACGCAGGGTGCGCCGTATTGTCTGAGCAGAAACTTCAGTACCCACATCTGACAAATCTTTTCTCAGTTCCTCAGCAGTCACACGGGGACTTTTTTCCACTCTACGCTTCAGCAGTCGCAGTTAGCATCTTTTTTCTGCCACGACCAGGAAGCGTTTCAACAGTGCCCTTTGCCTTGAATTTGCGAATGATGCTTCCTATGGTGTCTCTTGGTATGTTTAACATCTTTGCAATCTTTTTATAGCCATTGCCCTTCCTGTGAAGATTAATCAGGCATAAGAAAAAAATTTGTTTGGTTCCGGTTTCCGACCGACCCTGCCAATTTATGTGCGAGCCAAATTTATTTTATGAGCTTGGGGAAGAAATAATACACATTAAATAAATACACAAAAACTTTGAGGCGAACTATAATTTACCTTTTAGTACAGCACCGTTTTTGTAAAGCACGCGATGCAACGTCCTCTACCAATGCTAAAAACAAGACAGCTATACGGTCGTTAACACAATCGTTCACACATCGTTGTCGTCACTTACAAAAGCACTGGTAACTTTTGGTGTGCATTCAAGATGCTTTTTCGTGCACAGCAACGTAATCTTTTGCGCCCGCCGAAAGTTGTAACTTACAGACCAAAAAAGACGAGCTGAACCACGATATGCAAGTGGGCTTTTCTCTTCCAGAGAGGACAAACCAAGGCTCATTTTTGCGGTCAGAAAGTGAATTATAATATTTGAATTTATGGTATTATGACCAGGGCTTGACATTAACACCCGCCAAATGCGGGTATATTTCGGCCGTGGCGGGTAAGACAGCCAATCCCACTAGCCACTTTGCCAGGTTGAATATAATTTTTTAATTGTAGTTTTCTTAAAAGTTATGCGAAATGATAAACAATACGCAATGCGACAACTTCCATGAGCACTCTGCACCCAGCGCAACGCAAAGAGACCGTTTGTTGAGAGACGCGCATGCGATCAGCGGGGCGTTGCGGACCAAAGCGTCACCTTCCAGAGAGCGCGCAAGAGCTGATGGATTTGCGAATGCACAAGAGGACGCAGTCTGAGCGCATACACACTTCGGGAAAGATAAAACAATTGCATGGAAGTGATTGATTAGATATAAATTGCGTGCAAACTCTCAGGGCAAGAGCGAAGAGAAATTCAGCGCATACCTGAATGCACACGAAATCAAAGAAAACCCGCCCGCTGAGAGGTTTGCGCATCATTTTAATGTTACAATAATGCCCTCTCAACATTTGTCATTAAAAAGTCTTAAATCACTTTTATCAGTAACCATGATCAAGCTTATAAAATACAAATGCATAAACTAGCTGACAGTAAAATTAATGTACATTTCTTGACAGTATTTACTGCTGTTGTTAATAAATATTTAAAGTGGTTGTCGATGGTTTTTGTGTTTATCTTTTCAGTTTAGAATTAGTGTTTCTTCTACACCCCTGCTCTACTTTTAATATATTCATTCAAAGTTAATCTATTTATGCCTTACTTACTAGCATGTTTTTCATGCACCTAAATATATGATATGATCTATACTGATATACCAGATATATATACGCTAATAAATGTTGTCTTAATTTGGGTAGTCAGACTGCATTTGAAAGTCAGTCTGCATCTAATTTAGCAAGTAAATTTGCTCGAATCAAAGTAATTTTAGGATGCCAAAGTCAAGTTTAATCATATAAAATTGATTTTACCAGCAACAAAAATTTGGCCGGTGAAAATGCTGAGTGGCTAGTAACTTTGAAAAACTAGCCACTTTGGCTGGTGAGCAAAAAAGTTAATGTCAAATCCTGATTATGACAAAAGAGATAATCCGTGGAGACGTGCTGCGCTGCGTGAGACAAACACGCAATATAGCCAACGTCACCTCATATATCCGCTATTCAATTTAAAAATGTAACAATTTCCTACCTATCCCTTGCTACCACTGAAAAAAAAAATCCCTACCGACCCATCACCTAAACTGACAACCAACCAGAACCAAACTTATTTTTTTTATGCCTCACCTCTTCTCTTGTCTTCCTGGACCATTCTTTTGACTTCAACATGTTTGTAACCACACCAGTAAATGTTTAGAAGGAGTTGAGTATCACAGTCATTTTAAAGCTGCCTAATTGGTGCTTATTAGGCTTTATTGCTGTTCCCTGACATCCATAGGTGTTTTCAATACCTGATTGAAAACACTTCAATGAACCTCTGTTCTTCAGAGTGGTAGTTCTTTAAGGGGTTGAATAATTGTGTCAATGAAGAATTCACAAAAGAAACATTTACTACTATATTACAAAACCAATTGATGTCATTTTAGTTGCATATGGTTCTTTAAGAAGTCATTGTAGGATTTCATTCTGAATAAAATTAAAAATTTTCACTAAATTCCCTAAAACCCTTAACCGCATTGGGGGGTTGAATAATTTTGAAAACAACTTTTTTTAATTGATGAACAAGGGTTAAAGACATCCTAAACCCCTTTAAAATTTTAGTCCTCAAATTCTTTGGTCTTTTTGTTAGTGAGTTGTGACAAAGGAAAACACCACAGTTTTTCAATATTTTACTATGTTCTTACCTCAACCTCAAGACGAATTAATACATACCTATCTTTTATCAATTCATACCCTTAATCTTTGTACAGCGCATCATTAATACGTTAGCATTTAGCCTAGCCACGTTCATTCCTTAGGATCCAAACAGGGATGAATTTAGAAGCCACCAAACACTTACATATTTTCCCTATTTAAAGACTGTTACATGAGTAAGTATAGTGGCACATTTTTTTTATGGTGCAAAGATGAAGTACACGCATTGAAAAAAGATAGGTATGTATTTATTTGTCTAAGTCTAAGAGGTAAGAACATAGTAAAATATTGAAAAACGGTGGGTTTTCCTTTAAAACCCCCTTTTATAAATCAGGTGCTCAAACAGTTAAAAACATATTTTAATACAACAATTGAGGAAACATCTGATGGAATAAAATCATCGTCTTTCTCAGTGCGATCTTCCTCTTCTGTGGGTTCAGTTTTTATTTCTGTGGGTTCAGTTTTTATTTCTGTGGGTTCAGTTTTTATTTCTGTGGGTTCAGTTTTAATCTTCATCATCAGGGTCGTGCAGTCGATCAGTTTAACTGAACACATCTTCCGTGTGGTCTGCAGGATCTGCTGCTGTTCTCCAGCGTTACAGACAGAATCCGGAGACTCTGTGGAGCTCCCATCAGTCACATCATACACTGACGATAGACAACAATCCACATCCTGACAACACACACAGATAGTAAGATTATACATGATTTGTGGTTGTCAAACAGACAGTTTAAGCTGTACAAACCTCTCTCTTCACTTCTTTCATCTTCTCTTGAGCTCAGCTTTGCCTCCAGTAACAATTTCTCATGGACAGATCAGTTCCTACTGATTTACAGCACAGCACATTCATCTCAACACCAACATCTCAACACTAAAATACACAGAGACAAAACTCTTTTTAGACTTAATGAAACACGCAAGACTACAACGAGACGATGGACGAGTGGAGCTCCACTCTCAAACAGGAAACACGTGACCTCCACTCTCAAACAGGAAACACGTCCCATCCACTTTCATTTACGCTGCGTCCGAAACCGCCTACTTCCATACTATATAGTAGGCAAAGTATGGCATTTTACATACTATATAGTATGGTAGTACGCAGGGGCGCAATGAACTGTTTCAAGGGGGGTATGCAAGACAGAATTTTGGGCCCCTTTCTTTAGATGATTGTTTGATTTTCATACCATTATGTGTAGCTATATAAAATTACTCAGCGTTTATTTAATTTTACAGGTCGCATTTGCAACTAAAAATAAATGCATGAGGCAAAAAAAAAGATTTATTCGAAAAACGAATAGCCTATCATTTTAATCTTGAAAGGCATAAAACATTCACGTGATTTTAACTATATAAGTAAAAGAATAATAATGCATTAAGATGCATATGTGAATCTATGGAAATCTCTGAGAGGAGCTTTGAAAGTCGCGGCAGTCGAGTGTCCTGCATTGGTTTTAAAAGCGAAATGTGTACAATTATGTTTAGCCTATAGTTCATTCTTCAGAGTTCATATTGATGATCTTATAGTCCATTTAAAAATGTTCTTACGAACTGACTGTATTCGTCAGAAAAACACTTCTATTCTCTTTATGTCGCTGTTCTCTGCATGTGGTATGTGTTCCGTCCTCCGCTCATGACAAAAAGGGTGGCCGGCAAAATTAAAATTAATATTACGTTGATCTTTAAGAGTGTGCGCTTCGCCCGCGCACGCCCTTCGCCAGTGACACTGAAGTTGCAAAAAGCACAATCGGCTAAAGTTTAAATATGAAGTTGATTTTTAAAAGTCAAAAGCATGCCGCAATCAAATGTGCTGCTGATGGGCATGCAAATGTAATTTCTGTGCACTGAAGGCTGTTTTTTGAAAAGCCATTAAATTGATATACTCCATAATATGATTTTGCACATCCAACAACAACTATATCATTACAAAGATAATACTGCATGTTTTGGCATTTGGTAGTAGGCTATATTGCAGTAGTTTATATTTGTTACGTAATGAGATGCACGGTGTTCTTTTTAATGTTCTTTTTCTTTAATATTCACCACACTTATCAACAAAACATTGATTAAAACTAAGAGACAAATTATATTAAACGAAATTAATTTGAAGCAAACGTTTTATGCAAACAAAACTTAATTTAAACTCGAAAATTATGTCACTCCATTTGCACCGTCATATTAGCCTTCAATCCATTACAACAACCAATATATGGCGTTTAAAATGAGAGTCTTAATAATCGGATTAAATTAAAACAAAACATTAACAACATTAAAACAATATTTAAACACAACAATACTCAAACATAAATATAAAATAGACATTCTCTGTTAGGATACACTGTATGTTAAAATCAATCTAATATAGCGTTTATAATAGCGCACTAAGTTTACTATTTTGGGCAAAACCTCCGTTGCAAACCTGAATAAAAATGAATCACTTTCACTTTGAAAATGATGCGCTGTCACATTAAAATCAGCTCTTAGTCATTTAAAATTTAACTCAATTATGGCTTATACAATTCTCCTATTTCATGTTTATTTAGAAAATAATATTTTTAACTACGCCTATTAAGTTATTGTCCGTCTTAGAAATGCAATAGTTGTCAGCAGTCGCTATGCTAATATTTCCCTAAATAAAGCTCTTGCTGTCCTTTTGTATTAACACAAATATTTTTTACTTTTCATGAAAGATACAGTTTACGGATCAGCATGAACGCTTTTTAGTGGCATGTGAGATCTTACCTCGAAATGCCAAACAGTAGGGCTGTCGACTATTTGTCATAACTTAGCAAACCCACCAAACTGATCCCAAACCAAAATGTTGCCTACCCACCCATATCCATACCCGCACAATCAAATTAAAAACCATCAGAACCGCCAAATATGTAATTACATCTACTAGGTCATGCTTGCACGCTGTTTTTTTAGAAGTGTCTCAATTTTACTTAACACAAAGTAATTAACAGTAGTTTTATATTAATTTACTTTACATTTTTCTACAGTGTTAATAATTAAACGTGTAAAATAAAATAATAAAAAGGGAAAAGTGATGACGGTGGGGCCCCCTAGCGTACTCATGGGCCCATATGCCTGGCATACTCTGAACCCCCCCTAACGGCGCCCCTGGTAGTACGCGATTTCGGACGCAGCATTAGTCATAGATATGTATATAAAGGCTAGATGGCTCAAGGCGGAGTCCCTAACGGCATCACCTGGCGGCCATCTTACGACAGGGCGCTCGCTCACTCGTAGCATTGAGTTTACTGGTGCCGGTACTTTTAAATGACCATAACTTGCTCAATTTTCTACCGATTTTCAAACGGTTTGGGTTTTTACAAACGTTATTAACGTGGTTATAATTCTGGATGCTTTAACATGTTTCATGAATTTATTTTTTATTTTTAGTATAGGTATGCAGTGTCATAGGCACATCTTTGACGTTTATAACAAACCAAACCGTTTGAAAATCGGTAAAAAAATTAAGCAAGTTATGGTCATTTAAAAGTACCTGCATCATTAAAACTCAATGCTACGAGTGAGCGAGCGCCCTGTCGTAAGATGGCCGCCAAAATGCGGACGTTGCACTCAATTGGCCAGCAGCGCGGACGAGCCATCTAGCCTTTATATACATATCTATGCATTTAGTGGTGGGCAGAGCCATAGATATGTATAAAGGCTAGATGGCGCCTCCTACTGTAATGAAGAGAGAAGACACTCCCTGCTTTAGAATGTATTTAGCTAAACAAGTAATTCAATTAATAACCAAATTATGGACATAAATGATCACAAACTATTGTATAAAGTAATTACTAGATAAAAAGAAGGGGTGGGGAAATAATTGCTGAAGAATAAAAAAAACAAAGCTTTTAAAGTCATAAAGATAGGACATCTTAGGACAAGATCAGATTAAAAATACAAACACAAACGTTTTTACAACTTTTCATAACGTTGTATTTTCATTGTAATTAGGTAATGTTGCAGCACAACAACATTTTAAAAACAGCACCTTAAATAAAAACAAAAGGACATTTTGTAAAATAACCAAATTGGCACGTTTTCTTTGGGTAGGCTAGTAAAAAAAAGTTAAAAGTGAAATATTACGTCTGAGATACATTTAAACCAATGTATAGCATGTGTGTATGTGTGTGTGTGTGTGTTTACAAATGAATTCATTTTATGTCTGTTTATTTTACAATAATAGTTGTATACTATATTCCCATTAAAAAATTCTTTATTTTGAAAGTTATCAAGACAACGTCTTCTGTGTCCCAATTCGAAGGATGCGACCTTCTGACGTATTCTAACGTATTGCGTCACAGCAGCGGGACTGAAGGTCGGTCACAGCAGCGGGACATAAGTTCAGCAAGGCCGTCTATTTCCAAGGATGTTTAAAACGATATCTCAAAATGGGTGCTTTTCTCTGCGCCGTTAAGGATAGAACGAGTGTTTCTCTTTGCTGACTTTGGAGGCTGCCACCTTCAAAGACCGAGTGCCTTCTGATGTCGCGTCCTTAGAAGGTCGCAGCCGCTGAATTGGGACAGGAATATTCAGCGTCGTTTCTATGGTAACAGTAAACAACGTTAAACTGCAAGTTGTCTTTAGGACTCTTCGACTTTATCTGCACATTAGCCTAATATCTATCATGTCAGACGTTGGCTCTGAAGAGTTTGACGACGAGCAAGGGTCACTGGGGGTGAGTAATTTCCAATGGTTTTGTTTACAGTTTGTGTACAGTGCCGCAGTGTATGACAGTATGAGCTTGTGTTGCAGGAGTATGAGGGAGATAGAAATGAAGCTGGAGAGAGACACGGACAAGGCAAAGCTGTCTTACCTAACGGAGACACTTACCAGGGAGAATACGAAAACGGCAAGAGATCTGGTCGGGTAATTGTGCCAGAAACACCTCTCCACTCCACAGTCGATGTAAGTTTACGCAGTTTCGGTTGTCAGGTGGTAACCCTTATGTGCTGTGTATGCAGGGCACATACAAGTTCAAGAATGGGGCCAGATATACTGGAGAGTGGTATTTAAATTTAAAACATGGACAAGGTTTATTTTATTACCCAGATGGATCCAAATATGAAGGTAATTTTTATAACCATATTATTATTATTATTATAAAGTTTTTAAAGTTTCTAATAAACATCTGTGCTATTCAAAGGTCACTCATTAAATAGTAGCAAATTTGTAACATAAACCATATTAACTTTGTGCAAATAGTCAAATTGGCTTATTTTTGTTGAATAAACACATTCCCAAATCATTATCAGTGCAAACTTGTAGAAGCAATGTCAGCTTAAGTTCCAAATGCCATTTTTAACTCAAATTGATGTGCTGATTTACTTAACTTAGAAACTGAAAAGTAAGTGGTCTTGGTCTTCCTCAGGAAGCTGGGTTGATGATCAGCGTCAGGGTCACGGTGTTTACACGTACCCTAATGGAGACACATATGATGGTGAATGGCTACGTCATCATAGGTGAAGTGAAACTTACTCATCAGGGCTCCAGACTAACTTTTTTCACTAGCACAGTGGCCCCAACTGAAAATTTTAGGGGCGCAACCAGAAAATTTAGGGGCACACACTGTAAATCAACATGCTATCCAAATATTCACATTTCTACTAATTTCCACTGTATTACTAATAATGATAGACGCAGAAAGTACAATGTGCTGTTTTCAAATTCAGTGTCACATCACAAAAAAAAGGTCAAATTTACTGGTCGCACATGTGCTGGATGTAAAATTCAGTGGCACACTCTCAAATTTTGGTGGCAAAATGCCCCCATTTGGTGGCAGCCTGCTCATACTCACTAATCTAAACAGTTTTTATGGATATTAAGTCATTTTCAAGTCACATTTATTTGTATAAATAAAAAGAAGAAATGTTTATTTTAGTGTCCTTATAATACATTATAATCTAATGAAATGGTATACTCTTCTATTGACTATTAAACATGTAGTCACTTAATATGATAAATAACAGGCGTCATATTAAACTGGACATGCATTTCCATCTTACATGGAAATTATAATATATATATATATATATATATATATATATATATATATATATATATATATATATATATATATATATATATATATATATATATATATATATATATATATATATATATATATATATATATATATATATAAGCCAGAGTAATATGAACAGCAGTGTAAAATGTATAGAAAAATTTTAGCAACCTCATTAAAGCATTGTAAAGGCATAAAGAAATTGTATTAGACACTAAAGTTTAGTACACAGTAATTTCACTTGTTTGCCAATATGTTCAGAATTTCATAATGCAAAACATTTAACAAATCTGTAAATGCTTACATCTTTTGTCTTAGACATGGGCAAGGTACTTACACATATCATGACACAAGCTCTCAGTACACGGGCACATGGATCATGGGTAAAATGGAGTCATCTGGAGAGCTTATTCATCTGAACCACAGATATCAGGGCATCTTTGTTAATAATAATGTAAGTCACTCTTTAAATTAACTAGTACAGTTGTGATCCAAAAAGCGACTCAAAAAGACAATGCATAAAAATGCAACTAATAAAATATTGTAATGCAAAAATGAATGCAAAAAAATGAATTACTTAGCAAATTTACCTTCCTAGTATTATGGATAATACTCCTACAATTTAATCCTGTGTATTATTGGTTCTGTGTACTTGATGTCCAATGTAAAACCCTGAAGATCCTTAAGATCAACCAGCTGAGACCCACTAGTACTATCTGAATCCTTGAATAAAGATTGTTGCACCTCTCTCACACAAAACATTTATAAATGTTATTGACATTTTCTAGCCATCTGGTCCAGGAAAGTATGTGTTTAACATTGGGTGTGAGCAGCATGGGGAATATCTTCAGATAGATCAGGTATGTTTATTTATGTTTTACTAAATACTTAAAATATAAAGATCCCAAAGTTCTCCTGCACATGGTCAAGGTCAGAACTATATCTTTTGGAGATGAGGTTTTATGCAGTGTTCTTTTCTTAATCAGTCAGTAGTTGAACCCATAGGACAAAACAATATATTTTAAAATTGAATTTTAAATATATTTCAAAATATACAAAAATATATGTGCTGAAATATATTTTGAAATATGTTTACAAAAATGTATTTTGCACCATATATTTTTTGATAATTTGTTGTATATTTTGAAATATATTTTAAAAATAATTATAATTTAAAGCATTTATATTCAAGTTACATTGGAAGAAAAACTTTGGTTTGAAAATATTAAAATTAAACATATTTTCAACTGTTTCAGATGTTTCAGATGTTTTGCAGTTTATAAGCCAGTATACATCACTTTTATAATCACATTAACCCTACAGGGCAGTTTCCCAGACAGTGTTTAAAAGCTAATCCAAGACTAAAACGCTTGTTTACCTAACTGAAAACAGCTTGGACTGACATGTCTTAAAATATGAAGATGTACACGTTGTTTGTAAGGTATGCTTGTAAAAATTACTTAAATGTTTTAATATAAGGCCCAGTCTTTATCTTAACCCTGTTTGGGAAATCCTTTATCTTTAACATGCTTAGTTAGAGATTAAAAAAAATATATATATATGTAAGCCAAATGATGATATTCTGTGGTCTACAGATAAAAGAAGATACAGAGGAAGAGGAGCCTGTCATAACAACTACACTAACATGGAAACCAAAGACAGTTACTGGGCTTTCTAACTGGACCAATATGACAGATACCTCAGGTACATGCGTATTGAAATGTCCTCAAACATACACACTAATGATCTGATGATTGCATTAATATGTAAACAATAGTGTTACAAATGTGATATTTATTATATGATAAATATTTAATTTGTTCTGGAAACAAATCACCTATTAGATGTTTCATTTGATGTTATCTCTATCCTGTTAAATTTATAATAAATATTTAAGAAATTATACAAATTTTACATCCTAATTTTAAGCGTATAACATTACAACATAATGCTATCACAAACCAACATATGTCTTCTTCTGTTTTGCTACAGTTGTAGATTGAACCTTTAATGAAGATTGTGTCTGTCTTTTGTAGATCAAGCTCTTGTGGAAGAGTGAGAGAAAAGGACCCAAATGAGAAAAATAAGTGTGAAACATAGAAAGATGATAATAATACATGAACATATCAGTTAATAATACCTAAAATAGTAATCCCAAATACACTCCCTGGTCTCCCCTGCATACTGAATATGTATGCATTTCTTAGAGTTAAATTAGATTTACATTTATGCATTTGGTATAAGCCAAAGTGACTTGCAGTGCATTCAAGGTATTCACTTTATCAGTATGTGCGTTTCAGGGAAATCAAACACAAAACATTTTGCGTTATTAATGTGTATACACTTTTTAAAAATATAAAATAAAGGTGCTTTACAGCTATGCCATAGAAGAACCATTTATGGTTCCACAAAGAACTATTCAGTCAAAGGTTATTTACCATTCCTTTCATACGTTTTAATAATCCAAAGAACCCCTTTTCACTACATAGAACCTTTTTTTTGAAACGGAAAGGTTCTTCAGATGTTAAAGGTTCTTTGTGGAACCATTCTAGGTTTGCCAACTATCCCGCATAAGCCGAGACATCCCGTATTTTGGGCCAAATTGATTTGTCCCTTATGTGACCTCCTGTGACCCTTCATTGTTCGACTTGTTGTTCATGTGGCGCCACAAGAACCGAGAGGCAGATGACATCGAAGTCCTACGAGAGCGATTTGAGAAATCATCCAGAGGAGACTGCTATCAAAGTGCTCTCGCTGTACTTTGATGTCATCCGCGTGTTGGTTCCAGTACCGCTGCACAAAGTCGAACAAGCAGCAACAGCAGAAGTGCTGATCACGACACACGAGCACAATCATTATACGGGTCTTATAATACGATTTCATATTTTTTTGTTATTTAGTGGTTTATTTAGCTATATTATTTAGTTACAAAGCTCAGTTACATTTCTAAAAGATTGCTGATCCAGACCTGCCTAATAATATGTCTCAATCTAAAATGACACAAGGCATTTCCAACTATGCTAGGACATTCTTCAGCATTTAAGTGTGTTTTAATTATTTGTTAAAGTATTTAATGTTGACTCTGCAAATTACATCTGTTATTTTTACTTTGTCACACGTACGATTAATATCAAGGGAATTACGTTTTCTAACCCTTAGTGCATGAGTAACAAGTGTTTTAGTAAAGGTAATGGTTTAAATGAAGAAGTACCTGCTGTATATTGAAGGGACACTCCACTTTTTTTGAAAATAGGACCATTTTCCAGCTTCACTAGAGTTAAACATTTTATTTTTTACTGTTTTGGAATCCATTCAGCTGATCTCCGGGTCTGGCGCTAGCACTTATAGCATAGCTTAGCATAATCCATTGAATCTGATTAGACCATTAGCATCGCGCTCAAAAATAATCAAAGAGTTTCAATATTTTTCCTATTTAAAACTTGACTCTTCTGTGGTGACGTTGTGTGCTGGGACTGACGGAAACTTAAAAGTTACAATTTTCTAGGCCTATTACCATATCAGCTAGGAACTATACTCTCATTCTGGTGTAGTGGTCAGGGACTTTGCTGCTGTAGCATGGCTGCGGCAGGCGCAATGATATTACGCAGCAGCTGAAAATAGTCCCCTTAGTATCTTTCAATAGCAGGGGATTATTTTCGAGCACTGCGTAATATCATTGCGCGTCCTTGATTGTTGCGCCTAGATGAGAGTATAGTTCCTAGCCATATCACAACTTTTGATTTTCCGTCAGTCTTGGTGCACAATGTCACTACAGAAGAGTCAAAGAGTCAAAGAGAGTGATAAAGTTGGCAACCCTAAACCATTTAGCCAATAAAGGTTCTTCTATATGGCATTGTGAAGCACTTTAATTTTTAAGCGCTGAGCTACATGAACGCTATAAAACATAATTATTTTTCCAACAAATGAACGACTCACAATTCAGCATCCTGTTTGCTACTTCGATTTAGTGCAATTAATTGTGATTTTAAAATGCATTTGATTCTGAATGGTGCACTACATTGTGTTGTATTATCCTGAAGATATTTATTTTGGGAAAAGATCAATTGAGTTTACATTGTGCTGTTTATTACATTGCTTACCAAATAAATAAATGAACATGACATATTGATTTGTGTTTGCATTGTTTTATTATGTAAAAAGAGCCTGTAAAGTGGTATGAGAGATCTGATAATACTAATGTTTTAACATTAATTAACAAGGTGACGTGAAGCAAACAACAAATAATGATTTAGAACGTGTACAGCTTTTAATAATCTTAGTTAATGTTTATTTTAACAGTCACTACTACATTTTAGATCAGGGAGCTTATGTGTATAGCACTGTTTGTCATGATCCTGACTTCTCGTTATCAGTTTTCTTTCTGACAGGATCCCTGGAAAGCCCACATGTTTTGTGTGAAAACCAGGGGGCAACCTTCCAATCTCTGATGAAGGCAATACGGAAGTAATTTAAACTGCAATTCATTGACTGGCCGCTAGAGGCTGGCTCCAAAAGTGAGTCAATTCCCATAGACCTCCATGTTAAAATGGCCAATTTTACAGCATGAATTAATATGTTTACAGCCTGGTACAAAATGTGTTTTTGGTCTATATAGCTAATCTTGCCTTTCATGACGTGAATTTTTTGTAACTCATTTGTTTAAATTATATTAAGCCTTAAAGTTTTTCATAATTAAGGGCGTGGCCACTTGAGTGACGGTTGAACTGCCACTGCTGTTACTAGAATCGAGCTAGGCGAGCATGGTTTCAGCAACCAGTCACCTCAGCTTTACCTTTTTTCATTTATTCACAAGTGATGCGCTGCCAAGATCCCGAGAGCAGGCAACGCCTACACTGAAAAAAATGATTCATTGAATTTATTCAATTTTTTTAAGGTAAGTGGTTGCAATCAATTTATTTAAGCTACATTTAAACTAAAAAGATTAGTAACGTAAAATAAAATATAAAACTTTTGTTTAAATGTAGCTTAAATAAATTGATTGCAACCACTTACCTCAAAAATATTGATTAAATTCAATGAATCATTTTTTTCAGTGTACTTTTAGCTTCAAAAATGCTCTTCACAAACCAATGGGTGACATCACAGACACTACGTCCATATTTTTTTAAAGTCTACAGTATGGTGAAAAACACAACCATTGTCTGTTTTCAGTGTGGTGTGTGCTTCCCTGTCTGATCTCCAGACCCTGCCCCTCGTTTCCTTGTTAAAGGAAAACACCAGAGTTTTTTAATATTTTACTATATTCTTACTGTAGCTCAACTTAGATGAATTAATACATACCTATTTTTTCAATGCGTGCACTTAATCTTTGTACAGCGCCTCGTGAATGTGTTAGCATTTAGCCTAGCCCCATTCATTCCATAGGATCCAAACAGGGGTGAATTTAGAAGCCACCAAACACTTCCATGTTTTCCCTATTTAAAGACTGTTACATGAGTAGTTACACGAGGAAGTATGGTGGCACAAAATAAAAAGTGTATTATAACTATATTGTATGATGGAAGAGCACTTAGTTTGCAGCACTTCAACCTCTGTGCACAGTAACATCATCACTCCTGACTACTCCCCCTCTCTTCTGTCAATATTACTGCGCCCAAGGTCGAAGGTCAGGGAAAAAGGTCAGATGAATACAGTTCATACTGTATTCATGAAGTTTCAGTTTTACAAGACATACACTCACCTAAAGGATTATTAGGAACACCATACTAATGCTGTGTTTGACCCCCTTTCGCCTTCAGAACTGCTTTAATTCTACGTGGCATTTATTGAACAAGGTGCTGAAAGCATTCTTTAGAAATGTTGGCCCATATTGATAGGATAGCATCTTGCAATTGATGGAGATTTGTGAGATGCACATCCAGGGCATGAAGCTCCCGTTCCACCACATCCCAAAGATGCTCTATTGGGTTGAGATCTGGTGACTGTGGGGGCCATTTTAGTACAGTGAACTCATTGTCATGTTCAAGAAACCAATTTGAAATGATTTGAGCTTTGTGACATGGTGCATTATCCTGCTTGAAGTAGCCATCAGTGGATGGGTACATGGTGGTCATAAAGGGATGGACATGGTCAGAAACAATGCTCAGATAGGTCGTGACATTTAAACGATGACCAATTGGCACTAATGGGCCAAAAGTGTGTCAAGAAAACATCCCCCAGACCATTACGCAACCACCACCAGCCTGCACAGTGGTAACAAGGCATGATGGATCCATGTTCTCATTCTATTTACGCCAAATTCTGACTCTACTTTAACAGAAATCGGGACTCATCAGACCAGGCAACATTTTTTCAGTCTTTAACTGTCCAATTTTGGTGAGCTCGTGCAAATTGTAGCCTCTTTTTTTCTATTTGTAGTGGAGATAAGTGGTACCCCGTGGGGTATTCTGCTGTTGTAGCCCATCCGCCTCAAGGTTGTGCGTGTTGTGGCTTCACAAATGCTTTGCTGCATACCTCGGTTGTAACGAGTGGTTATTTCAGTCAAAGTTGCTCTTCTATCAGCTTGAATCAGTCGGCTCATTCTCCTCTGACCTCTAGCATCAACAATGCATTTTCACCCACAGGACTGCCGCATACTGGATGTTTATCCCTTTTCACACCATTCTTTGTAAACCCTAGAAATAGTTGTGCGTGAAAATCCCAGTGACTGAGCAGATTGTGAAATACTCAGGCCGGCCTGTCTGGTACCAACAACCATGCCACGCTCAAAATTGCTTAAATTACCTTTCTTTCCCATTCTGACATTCAGTTTGGAGTTCAGGAGATTGTCTTGGCCCTAAATGCATTGAAGCAACTGCCATGTGATTGGTTGATTAGATAATTGCATTAATAAGAAATTGAACAGGTGTTCCTAATAATCCTTTAGGTGAGTGTATAATACATTAGTCATTAAACATTCAATTGCATTTTCAATCGAAGATTTATAAATAAGACAATGGCATATGCAGCTTCTTTCAAAGACAGAAGCTCACCAATATCTGCATTATATTTTATATTTTGCATTATATACTGACCTGAAGCCAAACACAATATTCTATATTCAGACAATCATCTTTAAAAAAAAATATGTTTAAAATGTGTCTGCAAAGAAAGCGTAATACAAGACAACAAGCAAAGCAAATTTACCAGATATGTCATTGTCTGTTATGCTGTTATGTGGTCAAGGATAATCAGAGCCGGATTACTCCTTTATAACACCCTTATATGTACAATAAATTAATAGGTTTAAATTTTGCATCGTGTTCTCATATTGATATGTTTTTATGTCCCAGTAAGAAGTTTCCTGATCAAAGGCTGTTTGTTTGGTCCACTGCGTGTGCTCTTTTAATGTCTTTTTGAATCACGTCATCCACACTTCTTCTGCTAAACAAACCATACCCTCCATTGGTCAAACAGAGTTAACTGTAATAAAGGGGTGTGGTCTAATACTGGCTCAACCAGATTTCCCAGGAGTCTGTGTTGTTCCTCTGATAGAGATAACTGATACTGGACAAGAAGGAAAACTTACAAGCTCACATTTTTGTCCATGGGACTCTAAGAATGCCTCTTATGAATTCCAAGATATTCCTGAATCCCTGAACACATCATTGATTTTACAATATGTCGAGTATCATGCCAGGCAATATAAAATGAAGCAATTCTCAACCTTCCAGGGATCTGAAGTGATAAAAGGTAATTTTTTTCTCTGTGTTATCCATTTTGGCAAACCAAATGATATAATGAGCTCTTTCTTATTTATTTCTGTTATGATGAAGTATAAATGTGGCTATAAAATATCACAATTTTAAAGACCTTATTTAATATATGTTTGTAATATAAATTATATATATATAGATAACATCATAAATGCTATGAAATGAGTAACATGTTGTATGCTCCCTTTGATATAAAGCAAATTGAATAAATGCTCTGTTCCAAATGCTTTGTTTTACAATTAATTATTAATTATTTTAACTTATCAAAAATAAAAATGTCCACTAACACAATTCTTTTTAGAAAGAAATAACTTAAATCTGCCACATACTACAATAAAAAGAGATGTAGATATTCAAAGCATTACAGTAAATGTCAAGCTGAGCTTATTCATTGTTTGGTGTAAATGACATTTAGGTGAAACTGAGGATAGTAACACACATTTCACACAGAATTGTTTTAAAAACCTATACTAAAATATCCTAAATTAATTTAATAGGTCTTAAATATTCAATTCCAACATGCATTTTGAAATAGGTGAACAAGTAAACAGAAAACAATAATATAAGACATAAACCACAACAGTATGAAAGTTAGACTGTAAAAATCACATAATAGCTGAAAACAGCACTAGATATTGTTTTGGGCAGTAGCAGTAATGTTTGTTATTTCCTGTAAAAGCCCCTCATCCCAGAACAGCAGAAAACAAAGCCCACTGTTATATTCATAAGCTTTTCCCTAAGGAGCTTGGGTGGACCTGTTCACATACATGTGAGAAACTGCAGTCTTTCCTGTTTGAAATCCATCTAGTAATTAGATAGCCGGTGATTTGGCGTTCTCTTTTTGCCTTTATGTCCCTCAGACATTTTTGGTGTAGCCACCCCTCGGCATTACCATTAGTTTCCAAAGCCTCAATCCACAAGCAATTTAAAACAAATCCCAGTGATTGGTAATATATCATGTTCTGTACAGTGTCAGAAAAGACGTTTTAAATTACGTTGACTGTGATGAATGCGTAGCAGTAAGATGTGGATTGGGAATACAGCACATGCAGGTTTTAGATCAAGATTTTCATCTAATCCTTACTTTACTCAAAGCCTCTGCAGCCAAAGGATAGTGCATGAATAAGCAATGGCCTTAAAATGTGTCCTCGACTTGTGCCATAACAGTCTGTTTTCTGTAACTCAGTTAATTCTAGGAAGTCTGTGATCTTACTAGAAAAACATTCACATGATCACTCATACGAGTATGCACACAGAGATGTTTCATTTCTACATTGGAATAACGTTCTGTTTGTTAACATTAGTTAACATGAACAAACAATAACCCATATTGTGTTGACATTAAAAACATTAACTCATTCCCCACCAGCCTTTGCCTGCCAGCATTTTTGTGATTTTCACAAAAGTTTCACAAAATGCCTTCCAGGAAAATGTTCTTCTGAGATATATAAACATACAAATATATCAAATAAAAGAACAGACCCTCTGCTTTCAAACAAACAATAAAGAAAGAAAGAAAGAAAGAAACAAACAAACAAACAAACAAAACAGGGAACAACCGTTTCATCCTATCTTTATTTTGTTCTCATTTTATAACCTCTTAAAATTGAGAGGTTTCTTCAAAAAAAAAAAAAATTTGAACAAAAAGCTGAAATAATTGCATTTTTTGTGAAGGAATTTTGTTAGAGATCAGATTCAGAATGATTATTAAAACATAAACGTAGTGTAAAATTAATAAATAATGTTTTGCTTCAGCGTAAATTGGGTAAGATTGCAATCTAGTGGATAATCGCGGTATTACAGATTACCATAAAAACTCCGAAACACGTTTTTATGCACATGTTTTTTCTTAATTGACAAGAAAACTCGTCAATGGCAGGGAAAGAGTTAAGGGGGGAAATTTAAAGCTATTTCATGCATTTTGACTTATTAACACTGTTTAAAGGGGGTCGCACGCTGCACAGCGCCGTGCCGTTCTTAAAAAATCGAACTCATTGTTTTCTGTGAGTACTGTATTTTCCAGACTATAAGTCGCTTCGGAGTTGCATCAGTCAAAAAATGCGTCATGAAGAGGAAAAAAGATATTGTCGCTGTCCGATGAAAACCACGTATGTCCATTTTGCCGATTTTTAGATTTTTCGACGGATTGAATGTCCAGGTTCATTTCCGTATACAGTATGCTTCACATATCTAAATGGCCAATGAAAAGTTGTGAAATCATGTCATCTGATTTTCACGTATATCCATTTGGTCGTGTATCTCCCGCCCTGTGGAAGCATCTCGCCGGTCTCGTGAAGTTCCATCGAAGGTGGACAATGACTTTCCTTCATTGGGGTAAACGTTTCCTCCCTGACGCCAGACGTACGTCTAGGATTGACAAAATTACCGTTGGACTGTGCAAACAAAGTATCTGTCTAGCATTCCATGTCAGTGTATTGATTCATTGTCCCTTCATAGTTTGCAAGAGACATTTAATAAATGTATATTTAATATTAAATAACTAAGCGTATTTAATAAACAAAGATGTAGGCTATTTAATAAACTGAGTGTATTCATCTGTCAATATGAAACGCGACTTGGCCATTCTAATTAATGATCGGAAGAATGTGTATCGACCACTGTTACTGTAAAATATGCACATATGTCCATTAAAACTCAATTTTGGTCAAATGTGGATTATATCATTACACTGGCAAGAATATGGTTACATGTAAAGATGAGTATAAGTCGCAGGACCAGCCAAACTATGAAAAAAGTGCGACTTATAGTCCGGAAAATACGGTATACGTACACAGGCGCCTGTCCGTGGCGCCCAGCTATGCCTCAGGAAGTTGCTCAAACAGAGCACCACTCACGTAGTTTAACATTAAATAACAACATATTTATCCCAAATCATTGATGATTAACATTGGCTGCTAACGTATATTTTGCATTTTGAAGTAGAAGCTATTTGAATAAGCTTGTGCTATTTAATGAGCACTTCCGGTGTACGATACCTCTGAGTTGTCGCCAGGGGCGAAGATTTCATCTAAATGTTGGGGGGGGACAATAAACATACAATTTGTCAAGAACAATTTTTGAAGGGGACACCAATAATACAGGCAAAATTGTCCTTGCAAGGAAATGTGTACAGATAGAAAACGTTTCTCTTTCTCTGTGAACGAACACAAATTTAATTTTAATACATATGAATGCAGAGGTGGAAAGAGTAATAAAATATTCTACTTAAGTAAAAGTAAAGTTACTTTAATAATATTTTACTTAAGTAAAACTAAAGTTACTGGTCTAAAAATCTATTCAAGTAAACATAAAAGTAAGTCATTTAAATTTTACTTTAAAAAGTTACTTTTTTACAGCGGGGAGATGTTTCTATAGTTCAAAAAGGACAAGGAAATATAAATCTCAAACTAGTTGTTTTTTATTGAAGGAACATCTTTACAATTAAAGTGCAATAACAAAAAGTTAATAAAATAAAAAGCTTTTTTATAACTAAGAAACATTTATGTAATTATTTAATTATTTTTACAGGTGAGTTATGCACTTTTGAAGCAAAAATAATATGAGTTCAGTAGCTAGTAAATACAATCACTATAGTAAGGTTGTAATTGATGTATTGCTGGTAACATACATTATTTTATTAAACTATATAGTTTAAATGAGCATATAATGAGATGCGTGCCATATCCTTTTATCCTTTACACGTTTATTGTATGCTAGCTTCCCTGACCTGTTTACATGATGTCTTTCAATCTCTCTCTCTCTCTCTCTGCAATATCTAATGACCTGTGCATTCCCAAGGACGTTCTTAAGTTATGTTTGACTTGACGCGAAGCTGCTAGACCTCGAAGTATAAAGGCCGTTTCACACGGTACGTGGCAAGCGGCAAAATCGCCGCACGGCTTCAGCTTTTCTCTTGTATTAGAAGCGTTTTGTGCAGCATTTAGTGCAAATGTGTGTATCTTCAACGGCGCCTGCCATGAAGTGCCGTGTCCTTAAAAGGAATAGGATTTTGGGTGCAGGAGCAAGGCGTGTCGACCAACTCCGCTTCACTTCTGTAACCGCCCCCGTTTTGCCGCTTTCCGCATGTCTCCTATTGAAAAAGAACTAAACACTCGCGGTTGCCACGTACCGTGTGAAACGGCCTTAATGCGCATGCATTAAAAACGCGTTGTGCAAATTAGCGGTAAAAACCCAGTCGGCAATTCCGTACTCAAGAGCACGAATCCTACCTGAATGAAACAATCTCATTGCGCCAATGGCCAGGGGTTTCTTTCATAAGAATTGAATTGAGGGTCTGCATTAGCCCGCGCCTGTCTCGTCCCTTTCCATGGCTCTTTTTGCGCCTTCCCCCGCCCATCAATCAATCATCCGTGGCGCTTCTTTATCACCTTGCTTTTTTATTTTATTTTTTACTCAGTAACAAATATGATTTAAAATGTAGCGAAGTACTTTAAACAAAACATACTTAAGTAAAAGTAAAAGTACACATTTTAAAAACTACTCAAAAAAGTAAAAGTACATACACAAAAAAAACTCAATTACAGCAACGTGAGTAAATGTAATTTGTTACTTTCAGCTCTGCCTCACCTCTGCATGAATGCATAAAAATGTTTTAAAACATATGAGGATAAACTGATAAGTGATGGGAAACGTTGGTTTGTAGGTATAGCTGATTAACGCGTCGGCTCCGTACACTTCTCAACCACCCGACTGTGTGGCGCTGTCCAAACCACTGTGAGGCAAGGGAGGGGGGAATCCAAATGCTCCGTTTGCATTTGTATTGTTTTACTTCTTACACAACTATTTTAAGTATTATAAACCATTAAATTATTTTCACTACACATATTTTAATGATATTTTAGGGGGGACAACCCTCAGATAGGGGGGGTCCTGTACCCCCCCCCCCCCCCGGGATTTCCGCCTATGCGCAGCGCTGAGCTGCGTGTCTGGTGTGCGACCCCCTTAAGAGTTGGATTTCTCATGCTAAACATATAGGCAAAAGCAGTTGGACGTATGACATACAAGTTTCGGAAACATAAAAGATTCATATGTAACAATCTTACTTTATTTCTTTATGGACAATTTTAGTACAGGAAGTACAGTGGAAGTCCTTATATGGGCACTTTCCCCTGATCTGTCTTTTATAAATCTGCTAAAACTAAAAACTCTTTGGATTTATAAAGGATTTAATGCTACTCTATAGGTACTAAAGATTAACTTGAAACATTGTGTGTTGTAATAAATACTGAGAGGTATGTTAATTGAATACTGAGAAAATACTGTATATATTGTTCTTCAAATTGAAATTGTATCACTTTTTACTGACCATCCTGTTGTTCAAAGTTCATATTTTGTTATTTTCATATAGTGAATCGAACTACAAGCCCTCGGTATTTGATACAGCAATCCTGTTGTTATTACAGGGCACGAAAAGCTACAGAATGTTTTACACGAAGAAAATACTCAGATAAGAAAAATTCATCAACCGTTTCCATCAAGGTCCTTCTGCAGTCATGAAGGACCGCATGGAGGAGTTGAAGGCCAGTGTCGGGCTGGCGGACAACAACCCTTTTTTTGAGGATACGAAGAACACAGAGCCAACATCACTGACAGAGCAGCAGGCTGTGATCTTTGAAGCAGAGCCTGTCCTGGAGAACTTCCTGAAGGAGACTCAGAGCATTCGTGACAGCATCGAGGAGCTTTCTTCTGAAGTCAAAAAGTTCAGTCAGCAGCAAAGAAACTTTGTAGCCACCATGAGGCGCCTCAGCATCATGAAGAAGGAGAGCAGCATGACCCGAGACATCAAGCTGTTGGCTGAGAGCCTGCATAAGAAGTTAGATGCTCTGTTCCAGCAGGTCAAGCGCACCGAAGCCGAGTCGGGCCCAGACGCCGCCACCTCTCGTATCACGAAGGCCCAGCATGCAGACCTCTTCCGCCAGTTCCAGCTAGTGATGCGTCAATACAACGATTCAGTCGTGAGCAAGCAGGACAAATGCAAGCAGTTCATTATCCGGCAACTGGAAGTATCAGGCCGCGAGGTGTCCGAGGAGGAGGTGGATGACATGATAGAGCAGGGCAAGTGGGAGATCTTCAATGAGAACATCATGGTGGATGCAAAGATCACTCGTTCCCAGCTATCGGAGATAGAGCAGCGCCACAAGGAGCTTGTAAACCTGGAGAGCAACATGAAGGATCTGCGAGATCTCTTTCTAAATGTGTTCATGCTGGTGGAGGAGCAGGGGTACCAGATAGAAAACATACAAGCCAATGTAGAGAAGACACAAGATTACGTTACGACATCCAAGGAGAAGTTTAAAACGGCTGTCAGATACAAGAAAAATAATCCTCTCAGGAGACTGTGCTGTTGTTGCTGTCCTTGGTGCAGATAGCAAAGCAATGCTGGCAGAATGAATTGTGGGAAGTTTTTCAGCTTACTGCACTTTAAAGCAAGGAAAAAGTGAAACGTTGGATCAACTTTAAAAAATTACTTTGATTGGTAACACCCAAAAATGTAAGTTTATTCAACATAAAATTTCACTTTAGGTAAAGAAACACATTTTTTTAGGTAGTAATTCTTCAGTTGATCCAACTTTTTACAGTATAACAGGGGGCTAAGCACATTTTAAATTAACATTAAAGTGGGAAGTTTGCAACGGTAAAGAGATTAAAGACATTATATTAAAAAATACAAGCAGTGGTGTAGTGGTATCTGGAGAAGTGGGTATACTCTTAATTTATGCCCCCAGTAGAAGTGGGTATACCCCATGGCATCAAAAAAAGAGGTGGGTATACTCTGTATACCTGCGTATACACCACTGAATACAAGTGCCTATTTGTGACGTCATATAAATTATATAAGCCACATTAATATATTTATTATTATTAGTTTTCTTTTCTGAACATTTAATTTGTTAAAATTTTATATTGTTCATGTAGTATAATGTCTTTAAAAAGAGTATTGTGTGTATATTTGTTTACTATAAATGTTACTATACATTTTTTTTGCTATATTACTAAATTATCGACATCCATCATGTTCTTGCTATTTTGTTATTGGAAATATTTTTTCTTCAACAAACACTAAAATGTATAAGACTTGTGCAAGTTCAGAGGAAATGTTCAGTCAATTCATATAGGCCTCTCCCACAATGATGACTGAGAATTAGCATTACTTATTTCATATGAACTAAAGATATTGTATTGTAAAAGGAAAAATACATTGCAAATTTTAAATGACCATAAAATGCTGTTTACCATGTGTAGTTTCTATTATTTACCCATAGATAATTATTTGAAGCTGGTTAGTTTCATGATAAGATAAATAAGAGACGCTGGTGAGTCAACAGAGCCGGTTAGATGCTATCATGTTTCAGCCTAATTACTAGGATCTGGGTGTGTCTGTGTACAGTGTACAGTACTGTGAAAATGTTGTTTCACAGAAAAAGAATATAATTAGATGCACTAAAGTTAGAAGAACTGTGTTCACCAAGATCATTTACAAAAACATAGTGAGAGAAATTAATAAATATTAAATAAAATAAAATAAAACTTGTAGCAACAATATGTTAGTATGGTAGCATCTCATTTTTGTGATTTATTGTTTTGTTTTTACATAAAATCATTGCACATAAAAAACAGAGACAATATCATCTTGATAGATCTTTAATATTGACGTAAAGTAAGGTCATATCAAAGTTTGAAATCATTGTAAAATTAAGGACTGAGACTTGAGCTGGATTTCACAGACAGGGTCACATTTAACAAAATATCAACCAGGCACGAGTGCAATGTTGCTTTTATAAAATGACAGCACACAATACAAACGCATTACAAATACAAACTTTTTTTTGGCACAAATCCTTACAAATTTGGCAATTCTTATGCAGTATGAATTATAATATAATTAAATAAATATTTAATATGGTTGGGTGGTTTCCTGGAGAAGGTTTAGATTAATCCAGGACTAGGCCTTAGTTATATTAGGACATTTTTACAAACATATCTTACGGGAAAAAAAAAAACATTACTGGTGTGCATTTTAAAACAAAACAAAGGCAGTGAAATATATTAAGAAATGTCAGTGCAAGATGTTTTAAAATTATATAAGCTCAAACATTCATTTATTTTAAATATTTAATCAATATAAAAAATTTCATTTTTCATTTAAAAAAATTCATAATTTTACTGTGTTGGACTTTGACTATTAGATCATATAGTTCACAATATTATTATGAGCATTGTAGGATTATTATATCACAAATCAATCTAGAATGAACAGTGGCTAATCTTGGACAACATTTGTCGATAAATAATTGAAGCACAAGTTAAAATCCTTGAATATGGACATGTGCGTCGTGAATAATTATAAAAAAGAAAAAGTTTCATAATAAATTTTAATTGCGCTTATTGTGTAAATGTAGTTTGTTCGCAGTAGCTTTGTTTGATTTAAATGGATAGAGATAAAGCTTGACAAAGCATGGACAGAGATAAAACTTGAGCTGGTTTATGGTCTGACACACTTGAACGACCCATTACTTTCTGTAAAAAAAAGTTGATGGTGATGAATGCTCACAGCTTCAGAGTGGATATTTGACGAGCTCCATTCAGTCCAGTGTGCAGACATTTCTCATTGTGAATGTATGTGTGCATTTAAAAAACCCACACTGTAAAAAAAATCCGTAGAAATTGTAGCTGGGTTGCCGGTAACTTACCGTAGATTTAAATTTATGTTATTTACTGGCAACATTTTGTTCAAAGTTAAATGAACATAAAACATAAAAGTCTTTGTCTTTACAGAGTAAAAATAAAAAAACAGCATAAAGCAAAGCATTCTGGGAAACAAAATCTGAAGCAAAAAACTGAAAAAGGTTGATGATGATTTCTGGTTCCGAGAATGCTTTGCATGAGGCTGTTATTGTATGGTTTTATTCTGTTAAGATAAAGACTTGTTAATATCTATTTTTTTAACTTTGAACAAACTTTTGCCAGTAAATAACATAAATTTAAATCTACGGTAAATTACTGGCAACCCAGCTGCAATAACATTGTAATTTCTACGGATTTTTTTTACAGTGCAGTTTTGAAGAGCTGAACTATATATCTCGTTGTGATGACACGCAGGCATTTTTGTTTATTATAAGCTCATATGAGTGTGTGACGTGCTATTCTTTTATGTTGCTGAATGATATACGCTTCAGTGTGGAGAGTTACGAGCTACCTGATATCTGCTTTAGTCCAGTTTGCAGAAATTTCTCATTGTGAATGTTAATCTGCATGTAAACCCATCGTTTTAAAGAGCTGAAGCATAACTTCTTATTGCCATGACACGCATGTCCTCACTATGGCACGCCCCTTATGGCATTGTTTCTGCATCTCATTCACACTAAGGGCTTTCCGGGTATGTTACGGCAATGTTAGGTCTTCTTTCTGGGAACGATCGCAGATCTGTTTGCATTCACACTGAAGCTTCTCTGCCAATTTTACCGCTATTTTCTGGGACCAAAGTGCTGTGTGAATGAGGTTTTATTATGAAAACAAAAACTATGGAAGGCAATGTGTACTGTCAACTGTGTGCTTACCATCAGCTAAATCTCTTCATTTGAGTTCAACAGAATAAAGAAACTCATACAGGTTTAGAATAACACAAGGCCAAGGGTGAGTAAATGATGATAGGAGTTTTATTTTGGGGTCAACTATCCTTTTAACAGTCTAAAACAGTGTTCTTCACTCCCAATCCTGGAGAGCCGGTGTCCTGCAGAGTTTAGCTCCAACCTTAATTAAACACACCTACCTGTGATCGTCTAGGGATCATGAAGACATTGATTAGCTTGCTCAGGTGTGTTTGATTAAGGTTGGAGCTAAACTCTGCAGGACACCGGCTCTCCAGGGCTGGGAGTGAGGAACACTGGTCTAAAAGCATATAATTCACGTCACGGCATGCTGATGAACAGCAGATGGCGCTACAAACCACAGAAACAAAGCTCTCATAACTATAACAGCTGCAAGACGACGAGATCTTTATGAGAAAAATAATGAGATGAAAGAGTCAAAATCTTTAAAATACACAGTGGAATAAAATGTAAGATCTTTTGTATCTTGTTTGGATAATTTCTTATAACAGATCTGTCTTTGCCTTTTTTGTGGAATGGCCTATGATATCTATATCAAATGAAGACAGAAAAAATGCACTATATGGACACATTCAGAAATATGGCATAGATATTTGGGTATCAGACACTTTACATTTACAACTTTACATGTAACTTACAATTTCTGGACGTGACAAAGTAAAGACATTTTTATTCATGTAGCACTTATGTTTCCCAAAGCTTAACAAAAAAGTGCCTTAATTTCCATATGGTCTTCATCAATCAGTTTTATTTAAAATAACATTTTAAAATGTTTGTAAAAGTGCCATGTGTTCCTTTATAATTATTATAAAAGCATCCTCTTTATAAAATATTTTAGAGAAATAGTACTTCATGTATTTTAATGTAAACTACCCATTTACTTATTGCAGCAATGTTTGTGTACTGTGTATTGATGAAAAACTATTTAACTAAATTATTCTATATATCACATTAAAATGATAAATTTTTAAAATGTTAAGTCATTAATTTGTAATTTACATGAATTATGATGTTTATATTTATTTATTTTCTTTATATTTATGTATTAATCTTACTTTGGTAATTGCTTTTTCCATTTTATTTTTTAATTCTTGCTAATGTAAAATATAGGAATATTGTAAATACACATCTGTGTAGCTGTCTTCTGAAAATTATAGACAAAATACACACCATACCAAAATGCTATCATATGGAAAACACGTTTATTAAAAGAAATATGACCATGTCACATCAGTGTCATACTATTGGTTAAAGACAGTTTATCCTGTATTGCCATTTTTATGTGGGCTGATGGCTGTACAATGTCACTAATAGAGCCAGATAAAAAGATTAATCATCAAAAAAGCCATTTAATGCTATTTTCCCAATTAAATAGCTTGCTTTGACTTGGTTAGCAGCAGTGAGTGGAGAGAACTCAGCACTTTTTTTTGCTAGAGTAATCACAAATGAAATCTGAAGAGGGTTTGTGCTTTGTAAGGACAAATCTATCTTATTACATTTTTTTTTTAAAGAGAACAATAACAAACGGTGGTTACTACTAGAGGTTACTACTAAACAAACATTTATCTTTCTCTTTTTATTTTCAAAAGAAAAAGAGAAACATTTGCATGAAAAGATAAATGTTTGCAGTTCTAAAAAGTGTTTCGGGCCAATTATAACAATGAATTCATCCATAATGTCTAAAGTATACAATTTGTGTAATACATAATACTGTTTCCTCTGGGAATAGATATGAAGCTTATTAAAAATCCTACCAAGTAGGAAATGGAAAAGGTCAATCTTTTCTGAAATTGTTCATCCTTAATAGTCAACGACATCAATTTGCTTCTCAGTCATTCTGCTTTTAACAGATCACATCAGTGGTTTAATAACCCGACCACATCAGAATGTATTGAATGAAGCTCTTTGTTCCCAGGTCGCGCTCTTTAATATTTTGGCACAGACTGACGGGTCCTTGGTTCATCATCAGCTAAAGGCAAACTGCAGTGTACCTGAAATAGTTTTTCCCTGCCTCAGGAAAGCCTTTCGCTCAATAGGAGCTACACCAGCTCCAGCTGGCCGGTCTAATTTACTGGCACTGGTGAGACTCATCCTCTGAACCGTGACTATTTGGATGACTATACTTCCCCAGTACTTCTTTATTTTGCTGCCTCTTTAGACGAACAGGGCTCTAGGGAAGAAGCCATTCACAGTTAGAGTTGGGTTTAGTAGTGGCTCATTTAGTAAATGTCACTCATGTGATAGTTTTCCCACAGTACACTAATATATTTTGTAGAAATCACTTTTCAGGAAGTTAAAAGATCATGAGATTTTCAACTCAAATGAAAATGACTCAAGGTTTAATCACAAGGTTATGATAGTGTGTAAAAATAATTGTATGCACTATAGGCAACTTGTAAACAGTGCCTATACGACTTAAATATACAGTACACCTTCCTTTATACATTAATTCTAAATGCTTTCTTTTGCATCAACAACCATTTAAATAAAGACATTTTTATAGGCAACTGAATATCTCTATTTCCATAAACAATTGAAGAGTTTGGTTCCAAAACGCGATAAACGCCATTTTTGAAAAAAAATGAGTTACTGCCAAAATCAGTATTATATCAGGTCAGTAGTTAAAAGTAAATTCTTAATTTTACGCAAAATCCAATATCCGCCGTGTTATTCTGTCATCTTTTCCCCCTTTTTTCCCAATATGCGATAAGCGCCACTCCCCCTTTTTTACAGAACGCAATAAATCCTACAGCGCACCATTCACGCAATGTAAACAAACATGGCGGCGCGCTGAGTACACGGAGTCCTAGTTTTCCTCATCTACTTTGTACTTCGTGATCAACAAACAAAACAAAATAATACTTTAATTGCATTCCCTGTGGTGGTTTTCTGTGACGGGAAAGAAACGTAAGCCATCAACATCTAATAATTTACGCGAGAGGCACTCGGGTGCTTGTTCTCCCGACAGCATCAAGCTTCTCATGCTAACACATTGACCCCAGAGGATCTTATGAAAAACTTTCCATAATTTTACTCAAAGTCAACGAAAATCGAGCAGGACCAAAACATTTTACAGATGATCGCTGTGAAAAACATTAAGCGAGGACGTCAAGTATAACCGCAGAAATGACAGTGTTCTTAATATGACAAAGTACAACCCAGTCTCACGGCAAGTCGTGTTATAGTAACGAAATTTTTGATTAATTTATTCGTGTTTGAAGACACGAATTTCCGCTGTTTTTCGTGTCTCTGGAGACGAATGAACTCCAGGCGAGAATAGTTTTAAAAGTGGACGAAAAACATGTAGAAACCAATGCAAAAAATAACATCCTAACGCAAACCCCGGATCTAACCCTAACCCCAAGCGACAATGATTTAAAAATAGGAAACAACGATGAGAAAACAAAATATAAAATGACACGATAAAGAAAGTCGTGCCACAGACACGAACAGCCATTGATAGAAATTCGTGCTGGGAAGGACGAAAAAGACATTCGTCTCCAGAGACACGAAAAACAGCGGAAATTCGTGTCTTCAAACACAAATAAATTAATCAAAATTTTTCGTTACTATAACACGACTTCCCGTGAGACTGTGTTGCAAAGTAAGTATTTTGATTAATGACATTAATGTTTATATTTTTAATTAGTGTGTACAACTAGTCAATTAAATGAATATAACATGGCAAAGATGAATGCACATTTATATAGGCTATTGATTCAATAGATTTATAGCATTTTGAATAAAAACTTGTCATGAATTTATTGCATTTTGTGGAAAAAATAATCCGTTTTTATAATAAATCTTTGAAAATCGACTTATGGATTTGAATTTTTTATGTTTTTATACCCTAAAGATGCTATGTGAAAGTTTGTAACAGAAAAAAGTTGTTTTCATTTTGTCACTTTCTTGGTATAGAAAACACGTTTTTACCAAAATTTGTCAAAATGGATTTATTGCGTTTTGGAACCAAACTCTTCAATTATAGATCTGCATTAAGAAAGTTAAAACAATCAGTGACAGTGTGAGATGGGGAATATTTGTTGCATATTAGCTATAATTTATACACTTTTACTTCACTTTCACTTTATAATTTAAGATAATTTAAGGCTTATAGATAATGAGATTTAAAATAATTCTAATCTAAAAAGCATTTATATTGTTATTTGGTCGGAAAATGAGTCTGTAAAATAGCCTCCGAGGGTTTTGGCAGAAGAAATGCTCTCGTGAAGAGTGAATTAAACATATGGTCTCCTGGAGAAGAAGCCATCAGCTGAAAGTTTGTGATTGGCTGAGGTTTCAGTGGGGTTTGTTTAATAAGCCTTCAAATCTCCGCCGTATTCTGCCAAACTGTGAAAATGTTGGAGTGAGATTACAACTTATCTTACAACTCTGTTAGCAGTGCATCAGGAATTTTAATAAGCAGCCTCAGCGTTGGATTGTCAAAACAAGAGAAACTTCAGTCACGGCACACTGCCATGTGTTAAAGGGACTTTATTATGAATTCAGTGTTATCTCTATTTAGAAAATCAAATATAGTCTTACAGACAATTGTTTTTACAATACAGTTAACATTACTAAAATGCATACTATGAATAAGGATCTGGTTGCAACCATACAGACATTTATTTTTACAGATAGCATTAGTAATATATGTCTTATGAAAAAAAATGATGCACATTCTTATTTAATACCACTTTGAATATAATAGTCCAATATATGAAGTTTGGTTCCAAAACGCAATAAATCCATTTTGACAAATTTCGGTAAAAACGTGTTTTCTATATCAAGAAAGTGACAAGATGAAAACGACTATTTTTAGTTACAAACTTTCACATAGCATCTTTAGGTTATAAAAACATAAAAAATTCAAATCCATAACTTAATTTTCAAAGATTTATTATAAAAACGAATTATTTTTTCCACAAAATGCAATAAGTTTTTTATTTCAAAATGCTATAAATCTATTAAATCAATGTATAAATGTGCATTCATCTTTACCATTTTATATTTATTTAGTTGACTAGTGGTATACAATGATTAAAAAATAAACATTAATAGCATTAACCAAAACACTTACTTTGTTATATTAAGAACCCATTGCTGCAGTTATACTTGACGTCGTCTCTTTACATTTTCACAGCGATCAGCTGTAAAATGTTTTGGTCCCGCTCGATTTTCGTTGACTTTGAGTAAAATAATGTAAAGTTTTCATAAGATCTTCTGGGGTCAATGTTTTAGCATGAGAAGCTTGATGCTGTTGGGAGAACAAGCAACCGAGTGCCTCTCGCGTAAATTATTAGATGTTGATGGCTTACGTTTCTTTCCCGTCACAGAAAACCATCACAGGTTTAGCAATTCAATTAAAGTATTATTTTGTTTTGTTTGTTGATCACGAAGTACAAAGTAGATGAGGAAAACTAGGACTCCGTGTACTACTACTTAGCGCGCTGCCATGTTTGTTTACATTGCGTGACTGGTGGGCTGTAATTGCAGGAATGGATTTATTGCGTTCTGTAAAAAAGGAGGAGTGGTGTTTATCGCATTTTGGGGAAAAAAGGGAGAAAAGATGACAGAATAACACAGCGGATATTGGATTTTGCGTAAAATTAAGAATTTACTTTTAACTACTGACCTGATATAATACTGATTTTGGCAGTAACTCATTTTTTTCAAAAATGGCGTTTATCGCGTTTTGGAACCAAACTCTTCATATATTCTAAATATTATCAAAAGATTAATTCAATTCAATTCAATTTTATTTATATAGCGCTTTTCACAATTTGAAATTGTTTCAAAGCAGCTTAACATTAATAGAAGCAGTGAAAAGCACAGAAAATCAACAGATAGCATACCATAATACAGATAGCATAAGCAGCAGAATTTGCTGTTGCTATGAATCAACATTATAAGCGAGCGTATTAGTAATGTAACGTATAGAAGAAGGTGCTAAGTTAAGCCCAAGAAGGCTGCCTCCCCAGGTTGAAAAACCCGCTAGGAGAAAAAAAAACATACTTTTAGCCGAGGAAAAAAAAGTCCTAGGAGGAAAAAACCCTTGGGATATACACACACGTGCACACACGCACACACACACACACACACGTGAACACACACACACACGCACGCACACGCACACACACACACACACACACACACACACACACACACACACACACACACACACACACACACACACACACACACACACACACACACACACACACACACACACACACACATATATATAAATATTAATCGTGATCCAAATTAAAAGTTAGTTTTTGCATAATATGTATGTGTGTGTGCACTGTGTGTAATTATTTTGTATAAATTCACATACATACATTCATATATATATATATACAGAACTGTGCAAAAGTCTTAAGCTACCATGCTACCATTAGATTTGTTGGTTTTGCAATGTTATAGTGATCATATATAATTATTTCTCAGTCTCTTTAAAGGTATTGCGGAGGATTTTCTATTTCCGGGTGGATCATCAAGACTATTGGTCCTGCTAGTTGTCAATCAAGAGTGTTGCGCAATTGCATTTTTTTAAAAAGTGGAGAAGACGGTTCTTTTCTAAAATTCGAGAAAATCCTCCGCTATACCTTTAATAAAATACATCCAGAAAATGTGTATGTAGTATTAAAAACTGTATAAAAATTTAAACTGATGTGTCAAGTTTTTAGGGTAAACTCCCCTTCCACTTGAGCAAAAGCAAACAACTGCAGGATCTCTTAAACTTAAATCAAATTAAATCCTAATTTTTAATTTTAAAGAAATTATTATTTTTACTTCATTCTGCTCAAAAACGCTCAATATGAATTCAGTGCCAAAGCGAGTTCACACTAAACAACAAAAGAAGACATTTAGTACTGAAAATTTTATTTTTTATTTCCTGTACATATTTCCATCCTGTATTTTCTGTTTGTATCTTAATGAAATAGATTGAAAAAAAATATGGATGGACATTAAAACTTCTAAAACAACAAGTCTGGTGGTGGTGGCCTAAGACTTTTGCACAGTACTGTATATTGTATACTTTTTCTTTATATTTTATAAGCTTTTGTTTTTCCTTGTATATGCTGACTGTACTGTACTGATAAATATTTGTTGTAAAGCTGCTTTGCAATAATGAAAAATTGTAAAAAGCATTATACTGTACAAAAAAAAAAACAATTGACTGTGTGTTGCAACAATTTCTCCTGTCAGTGTCAACTTTCACCTTTAAACTTATCCAGTATATTATTTTACCATTATTGATTACAGTGTTGATAAAAGATGATTTGGATAATATACAGTAATCATCAGCTTTGTGGAGTGTTGACCTACCTCTCAACGTACCAAAAACAAAAAAACAACAATGAGAAAAAAGTTTCACTTCCCCCTGTCCGTATATGTGGCTGTGATGTGGAGATGTGATGTACAGATAACCTCACCCTTATAAACTTAACTGGACTATGAACACTGAAACTAGAAAGTTATTCAGTGTGTGCAAATCTATCCTCATATAATGCTTTGAATATAAGTGTATGAGGTTGCAGGTTGTATAACAAGTATGGACATGAATATTCATCTCACCCCCCTTGTTGTTCTTATATCTGCTTCTTTTGATTAACCAGTATAGGACAACTCAGCACCTGTCCTGAGAAGTCAGGATCTCTTTTCCCAAGCCTCTCTGGTACTGTGACTTACAGAGGCACAAGGGTGCTGTTCTGTCAGGGCAGGTTTGGGAGAGATAGATCCTGACTTTCAAAGTGAAACCGATACTAGGTGCAGGCTGGAGAGGACTATAGCTGTGGCATTTTGATGTCACAGCTGCCACAGTTGCACTTCTTGGATTTCTTATTTGAGTAACTCTCATAAATATTGCCAGACACTTCAACGTACCGGCAGCTGTTTTTCTACATCAGCCACGTTCTTCTTCAAATGTTTTTTAAAGTTTGTACACAGACGCACCTTTCATGCGCCGACAAGACAAGACAAAAAGGCAAGATAAAACTAAAAAATATATTATGCAAAAATATTATAGCATTAAAACACTGAGAAATACTCAATATATGTAAATACTAAGTTAAGAAGTTGAGAAAAATGCTTCAAGAGGAGATGTTTGCAGAAATAGGATGAAAAAAATTATATATAATTTTATTAATTAATAATAATATATTTTGCATACAGATAGTTAAACTATGAATTATGCAAAATATTACAACTTAAAATTTGGCTTAATAGTAATATACATTTTTAAGTATGAGGTTGCATAGACTTAAAATAAGTAGAATTGCTTGTGAACTTTGTGATTTTTATGTAAATGTGGATATATGGTTTCATGATTTTATTGGATGTGATTATACAACTGCCTGTTTTGTCGAAAAGTGAAGATCTACTGTACAATTCATAATACAATATCATCTAGAGTACAAACAGTGCTATTTGTGCTAAACATATATGTGTTCAGTCTAATATTATGCATAGATTTGTGCTTAGATATTTCTTTGCTGCAAATGTAATAATACAGTTAGATTAGATCTGGGCACAGTAGACAGTACGTTTCAGAGAAAATTAAAACAAAGAAAACAATGAGGGTGGGGTGTATTGAAGGGTGGAGTCTTCTTGTGTATATGTAGGACAAAAAATTAGGGACAACAGGAAAAAAGTACCTTCACCATAAGCCTTACCTTCACTTAGTATATAATTCAATATTTAATCTTTATATCTTTAATATTATTTTTTTATTTCTAGTGTTATAAGCAGTATATATAAAAGTTGATAAAACAAAAAAATCAGCTTTGTGGGATTAATTTATGATGATGTGATAATGTTTTGTTGTCATATGAGCTTTAATACTTCAAAGCATGTCAAGTTCAGGAAAAATGGCATCCTTTTATGTTGACCACCCTCCTTACAGTGCCCACCCTAACATAGATCTGTCACCAGCTTGTGTCCAAATATTTTACAATGTTGTGTATCAAACCTGAATCATCCTAACTTGAAGCGATTACTTATTTATGACCCTATAAATTATTCTCTGATATGAGCTGCAGTCATGTAAAGCTAATTTGGAGATCATGCTGTTTGGGCTGGCGGTGTGTGGCTGCTTCGATTCGTGACACACACACACACACACACACACACACACACACACACACACATACTGTACAGAGATAGCTTTCCTCCATTCCTAATGGATAAAAGCACAAGGGAATGTTTTACTATTAATTTAGGTCACAATAGAGATGACTGCACACCTCACAGTGTGTGATCACATTTAGCCTGTGTTCAAGATGAAGAGTTTGGTTCCAAAACGCCATTAACACCATAAAAAAATGTTACCACCAAAATCAGGTCAGTATTAAAAAGTAAATTCTTAATTTTATGCAAAATTGTTATTGTTATTCTGTCATCTTTTCCCTCTTTTTTTCCAAACCGCGACAAACTGCAGTCCTCCTTTTCTGCAGAATGCAATAAATCCGCTCAACAAATCACAGCGCACCATTCCATGCATTGTAAACAATAATGATGCAGCTTTAAATAAACAGAATCCTAGTTTTCCTCATCTACTTTGTACTTCGTGATCAACAAACAAACAAAAACAAAATAATACTGTGATGGCATTGATAAACCTGTGGTGGTTTTCTGTGACGGGGAAGAAACGTAAACCATCAACAAATAATAATTTACGTGAGAGGCACTCGGGAGACGAAAAATGCCGGCTGTTGCTTGTTCTCACACGACAGCATGAAGCTTCTGTCATGCTAACACATTGACCCCAGGGGATCTTATGAAAAACTTTCCATTATTTTACTCGACGAAAATAGACAGGACCAAAACATTTTACAGCTGATCGCTGTCAAAAAAGTTCAGCGATGACATCCCAAGTATAACAGCAGCAATGACAGTGTTCTTAATATGAAAAAGTAAGTGTTTTAATTAATGTCATTATTGTTATTTTTTAATCAGTGTATACCACTAGTCAACTAAATGAATATAACATGGCAAAGATGAATGCACATTTATATATTGATTGAATAGATTTATAGCATTTTGAAAAAAAAATACTTTTTTATTGCATTTTGCGAAAAAAAAAACAGTTTTTATAATAAATCTTTGAAAATCAAATTATGGATTTGAATTTTTAATGTTATTATAATCTAAAGATCATATGTGGAAGTTTGTAACAGAAAATAGTGTTTTTTTTATCTTGTCACTTTCTTTATATAGAAAACATGTTACCCAGTTTAGTCAAAATGGATTTATTGTGTTTTGGAACCAAACTCTTCAGATGTTCCCATGCTTATTAGTTGCCTGAAATAGAAGCAATACTTTGAAATATACTTTATTTTATTTTAGGGTTTAATTTTATTTTTGTTTGCATTAAACAACCCACAACAATTAAGAAGCAAGAGGAAACAATGTGGTTTACTTTATATGAACTTTATTTGATAATAAAATACAAGCAATTAAAAAACTGTCAAATATTCTTAATGATTGTAATTCACATTCATGGTTAGAAAAAATGCCCGCAGTTTAAGGTTTAATAGACATGCCACTTCCGAATTGTTTGCAGTTACTTTCCCCACAAAGTTGTTCTTTTAAAAGACATTTAAATATTTTATAGTTTATTAGTTCAGGGTAAAATGATTGATTGAAAATCCATTAATGCACTGTTTGATTCAATCTCATAAATAACTTGTTTTATTCAAACAACACAAATATAAAAAGAATACAATTGTAAATTATTTGTCCACCAATGTGCGTGTGTGTGTTGATAACAGCTAATGTATAATCTTACATGGACTCCCGGTCTTAAACTTGTAAAAAGTGTAAGAAAGTGTGAAATATCAGCTTGTTTGTTTACTGTGTTGTTACACAGTATGAGTTACAAGTGAATAAAAGCTCCAATAAAATCTTTAACATCCTGTAAGGCTTTTAAAATCTCTCTAAAGTCTCATGGCTGTCCTCTTCAACTACAAACAGACAGACAGACTGAAACTTATTTAGCTATCTAAATGGGAACATTCCATAACATTTTTTATTGTTGATTTATACAGATAAGTGTAGTGCTCTCCTGTCCTAAACATGCCTGTATTTACTTTATAATATATTATATAGAATAATGTTTTTTGGCTTTTGTGCATACATCGGAATTTTGGAAGCCCACAGATTAAAGGCTTTAGTTTGAAATCTTTTATCCCAAGGCTGTAAAATACATTTAGTGATATTTTGTCCCTTTTCCAATGCAGTTACATTAATTCTTCCGGCAACAATGATTCCTGAAAAATTACGTTTCATTTTATTTCAAACTACAGTATCATCTACATTTTTAGTAGAGGGTAAAGCGATCATCTCCAAGATAACATTTTATTACCATTTCATAAGGTATTTGTAATATATCGCCATCAGTTGTGGATGTCTGCACTGATGTATTTTAGCCAACACAATTTTGTTTGTTTCAGTTCCAAAATATTTACCATCTGGTTAGACATCGTAATGACATTTTCAAATACTTTTTTGATGGACGATCCACAAACAGGACCAATCACAATGTTTAAGCACCTTTTGTATGTCATAAATTAAGTGTGGATGGACGAATTGAATATAAAGTTGTTTATTGTGTTTTGAATTACCTTACTCATTGCGAGAAATATTTCAGCACCACAGTGCCAGCATCAACTTAACGTGTATCAGCTGGCCTATCTGGGCCGAATTTAGACGATTGTAAAAATATAATTTTGAGTTAGGGTCTTGTTTTAAAGTAAAAACATCCTAAAGCCTATAAACAAGATTCATTTATTTGTAGAATAATATGACATGTTTTCAGAGAATATCTTTAACAGGTACATATAATTTTACTCCAATGGCAAATGTTTTTCTTTTATTTAAAGCAAGTCAACAAAATGAAATCAAGTTCATTTTTGATGCAAAAAATATTTTCTGAAAACAAAGTAATAAGGTAATCTTATAAAGGATGAGATAACAATACTGGTCAAGAAAGTGCATCTTTAAACTGCAAGTCATTGAAATAAGGTCTGACTCAAATGCATTTGGGATCACGACCTGTATAATCACTAAAACAGTGAAAAAAAACATCACACACACACACACAAAGTATTTCTCTAATCCGTGACTGTCATCATATAAACGGCAGAGTTGAAAGAAACACAATCATTTAGAACCCCCCAGACTTTCCAGCTAAATATTTGTATTCTTGTAGATATTTTGGAATTGGTTATGACCTCATTATGTCATATGAATGATGCATGTCTCACAACGGCTCTTCTATTATCAAGAGAGAACGGTAAAGATCTCATGCGGAGTGGTTTTGCGCCAGTCATTTTCTCCCAGCAGTGTTAAGAGTATAACTCAGCACGCTCACTTCCTTGCTATGAGTAACTAGGCCAAACAGTACAAACATGGTTGCAGATGTAGAACTGACTCTTTAGGAACACACGTTGGGATTAACAGTAACGCATTTGGATGTCATGCAGAAAGCATGTAAATGTTCAATCTTATACATTATATAATACATTTTTCAAAATCAAAGAGAGGTCTAATATGTGACATATGTTGCTGAGCAATGTCAAAATTAAAATTTATCTGCAGTACATTTTGAATTGAATTAAATGATCTTTCCTATGACTTTAAATTTCAACTGGGAGTATAGGACTATTTGCACAGCGTGAGCAGAAAACCACATCTACAGAATGCTAAGACTGGAAAACTCTAGTACTAGTAAAACCAAATGGGTATAAAAGCTCATTGTGCCTTTCTTCTTAAATACTATGTTTCCTTATGGGTTTAAAGAAAAAGACAGAAATATTTTAAGTACCCCTTTTCATCAAAAATGAAACAACACTTTTTTAAACTTTCCCTTGCAATGGGTCGAAATCCACTAATAGTGGTAAACTTCCAAGTCTCATTTTTGAGTTTCGAGGATACCAGAGAATGACAGACTAGTGCCAGATGTTAAATGAATAGTTAATCCGCTCACCCTCATGCCATCCCAGATGTATACAGCATGACTTCCTAGTTTAAACGGAAACTAATAATTTGACAAATGCCGTCATCATGTTGCCATCATGTTATCTTCTTTAATGGGGCTTAGCATGGCAAAGCTCCAGAAAGCACATCCATTCATCACTATAGTGACTCCAGTGGATTAGGAATGAATCATTTCTTTTGATGAAAGTCATATATGGAATGGCATGAATTTACCAAATTAATTTGGCCCAGTTGCCTTTATGGGAAATATTTTGTGAAAACAATTTGTTCTTAAATATTTTCTCTCTAAATACTCTCTACCCTTATTGCAACATATTGGACATCTGAGATTGATCAATTTTATTTATCAGCCTGACAGTCAACAAAAAGCAGAGAAATCAGCTGAAGAACAATAAAATGCACAGATACAATATACATGTGTGTTTGAAAGAAGGCATGCAGGAAGTGTCATGTTTTTGGCACAGGCATCTTTTGACGTTTCCAAATTCTTTTTTGATGGATGACCCACAAACGGGACCCGTGACTTTTGAACGCAATATCTGAGCACCCTTGCATGTCATAAATTAATCATGGTTGGATGTATTAAATAGCGTATCCCTCTCCTCAGATTGCAACCAGATGTCACTGCATTTCAATTAAATTCAAAGTCAGAACTACGTGTTTCATAAAAGCTGATTTTTCCAAGCAGGTGCAGGATGATCAGTTTGTTGAACAGTGAAGTGGAGGGATGTGATCTGCGTGGATCACAGGTGTCCGTTTTGACTCAAGATCAGCGCACACAAACATGCACATATTCGCACATGCACACAGTTGTTGGGTTTCACAGATATGCATTCAGTGGGAACAGGAAGTTGCACGCCATCAAACTGATGTCATCATTGAAGGATTGACATTTGAAGACAAAATAATTGTACCACAAAACTATAATGTGCACTAACAAAGAAAAAGATTTCGACTTAATTAAGATACTATATTAACTGAATGCTAAAAGTGCAAAAATCATCAAGCCAATCAGAAGGGGCGGTAGGCGGAGCTCTCTCTGCATGCACGGATATAAACAGGTATAAATATAAATAAAAAAATTATATGTTAATATAAACAATTAAACATTGATATAAATACATTATTCAGTGACTGATCCATGATCTTTGTGGACATAACAGCAATAATTTCATTATGCTTATTTCACTGTATAAACTTTTTCCTTGTGCACGGATCTAGCCGAGGATCAGCAGCATTGGATCTGTGTTAATACGGTAAGTCAGGTTAAATGCAGGGTCCTTTCTGCACCCCTCTGGCCGCCGGCTCCTGACAGCCACACTTCATGAGTCCAGTGTGACAAAGAGAACGGCAGCAAGGTCACATCTGCCCTGTGGCTGAATGCCAGACTGCAGACAGGTAGGGCGCACGTTGAAAAATGGAAGGAGGCACACTAATTTTATTGTCAAGTGATATAACAATGAGGTAAATGTTTGGCTTTCAAGTATGGAAAATGAGCATAATTAACTTCGCTCCAGAAGGTTCAGACTGGACGGAAGATTTTTTTTCCATGATGAAACATAAAATAGCATGAACCATCTCCGCAGCTCTTATGATTTAAAGATCAAATGGCTCATTTACCTGCAATCTCAGTTTTTAGCAGGAATTGTTCAAATGTGTTGTGCTTTGACACATAATGCTGATTAATAAACATGCCTCTAAATTTAAATCCAAAAAATTAATAGGAAAATGTTAAATTTAACATTAACTAAAATTACTGTAGAAGTATTGATCATTGTTAGTTCATGTTAAAGGGATAGCTCACAAAAAAATCTGTCATCATTACTGTTTTGTTTCAAACTTGTATACATTTCTTTGTTCTGCTGAACAAAAATGAAAATATTCAGAAGATTTTTTGTTACTGGGTTGCCATTTTTTTCTATATTAGAAAAAAACTGTGAAAGTCAATGGTGCCCCAGATCTGTTTGGTTATTCAAATTACTTAAAATACCATCATTTGTTTTCAGTAAAGGAAATAAATGTATACATGTCTGGAAAAACTTGAGAGCGAGTAATTATGACAGAATTAATATTTTTTTCTGTAAACTATCCCTTTAATTAATTTACCTAAAGGGGACATTTCAGAAGACTTTTTTAAGATGTCCCCAGAGTATGTATGTGAAGTTTTAGCTCAAAATATCATATCGATAATTTATTATAACATGTTAAAATTGCAAATGAGCTGATCTCTGCATTAAATGGCCGTGCCGTGGTTGGATAGTGCAGACCAAGGGGCGGTACTATCCCCTTCTGACATCACAAGGGGAGCCAAATTTCAATTACCTATTTTGTCACATGCTTGCAGAGAATGGTTTACCCAAACTAAGTTACTGGGTTGATCTTTTTCACATTTTCTAAGTTGATAAAAACACTGGGGACCCAATTATAGTACTTAAACATGGAAAAAGCTACTCAGTCTCACGAGGTTTGATGATATAGTCACGTAATTGTTTGTTCTTTTTCGTGATATTATCACGAATTTCCACGTTTTTTCATGATCGTATAACAAATTCCTGTTTTCGTGTGATTATCACGTATTGGTTAACTGCTTTTCCTATTTTTAAACCATTGACGCTTCGGTTTAGGGTTAGATTTGGTGCTTGCATTAGAATGTCACTTTATACATTGGTTTATAAAAAAAATTTCTGATTTATTTTTTTATGTGTCGCCTGCCGTTAGGGTTAGAGTTGGGTTTGGTTAGGGATGTCATTTTATGTAAATCTAACCCTAAACAGAAGCAACAATGGTAAGAAAATAGGACCAAACAGTTGAGTAACCAATACTTGATAATCACACAAAAACAGGAATTCGTTATACGATCACGAAAAAACGCGGAAATTCATGATAATATAACGAAAAAAGAAATAAAAAATTATGTGACTATATAACGACATTTCGTGAGACTGGGCTGGAAAAGTCAAATTTTCATGGTATGTCCCCTTTAACGTTAACAAACAAAACTTTATTCTATTCCAGTAGTAGAGAGAGTTTGATAATATAATCAACATTTAAGAATTATGATATCAAGACTAATCAGCTAAACATAAAGTAACATTATGTTATTTTTTATTATGTTACAATTATATTACAGTGAATAATTGTAGTCATTACCATCAATATAAAACAGCACTGAAAGTAAACCGTAACCTTGCAGAGCTGCAGGAAAGTCGGTGTGTTTGTCACATTTTCAGAACATTGGAGAATGTTTCAGACCAATGGCAACGTCCCCTGATTTCCCCATGCAGAGGCGAGAACTGAGTGCCTCAAGAGGCAGGCCTGTGCACAGATGCTTGAGCTATAGCGTCACTGTTAACCATGCATGAGTGAATGCAAGGTTAGAAGGTGGTGCTTTGGCTTCACAAGAGCTGGGAGAGAGAGAGAGAGAGAGAGAGAGAGAGAGAGAGAGAGAGAGAGAGAGAGAGAGAGAGAGAGAGAGAGAGAGAGAGAGAGAGAGAGAGAGAGAGAGAGAGAGAGAGAGAGAGAGAGAGAGAGAGAGAGAGAGAGAGATGCACAAGGGCGGACAGTGATGGCACAATAAAAGAAAGATTCAGCAGGGAGACAGACTGACACTGTTTTTACCTCTTATTACAATGCCATCATTTATAAATGATTTTACATGCCAATTTTTTTTAAACACACATTGAAAAGAATCTTGTAGCAGAAAGAACTGAACTGAGTGTGTGTTTGAAGAATTGGGACAATGCAGTCTAAAAGTTGAGAAAATGTTTTAATAAATGATGGATGTATCATATATATCAATATAAATTGAGCAAAAACAAACATCCTTCTATAGCAGTGTTGTTTAACAGCAACATTGTAGTTTACAGAAAAGCAATTTTACAGAACATACATTATAGTGAAACAAACAGCAAAAACAAGAAATATTTAAGTACATAAGTGTTATTAACTTTATAAATAATTATTTTCTGCAGTATAGTGTTTTATTTAAAGCGGTGTTAGGCAAATATGTGTCTTAATGGTAACACAATGAAGGCTAAAATAATCATATCCATACATGCCAAGTGCCAAAAAATGCCAGATAGCTCCTAAACTTTACTTACAGGTCACTGTCAAGCAACATTGCGACTTCGCACATTAACATGGAATGATTGGATTCATGTTTGTGTTGGGACATCTTTCATAGTTTATTTGTTGGCTTACCATTTAATTTTTTTACTGATTTGTAAACACATTACACTTTAAAGAAGTGATCAGACTGACCATCTTGAAAATACAATATTAAAGCACCTACAGGAGATGATCTGTGTTTGAATAATGTTAGCATCTTTTTCATGCTATAACTAGGTGACACAAAGATGTTGTACTGCAGTTGGCCAATAGAGGGAGATCTAATAGCATAATTCTCACTGGAAGTGCTGGGTCTATAATTTAAAGGGGACATATCATGAAAATCTGACTATGTGCTATAATTGGGTACTCAGTGCTTGTATCAACATAGAAAATGTGAATAAGATCAACCCAGTAACTTAGTTTGGGTAAACCATTCTCTACAAGCATGCATGTGAAGAAATAGCTCATTGAAATTCAGCTCCCCTTGTGATGTCAGAAGGGGATAGTACCGCCCCTTAATCTGCACTATCCAACCACAGCACTGCCATTTAGTGCAAAGATCAGCTCATTTGCATTTTAAAGGACACACCTGCACATTTTTGTCACACCTACAAAGTGTCAATAAATGATCTGTATGATATTTTGAGCTAAAACTTCACATATGTACTCTGGGAACACACAAGATTATTTTACATTTAAAAAAGTATTGTGAAAAGTCCCCTTTAAAATCACGTAGAATATCCAGATGTATACATTTATTCTCATTTCATTCGTTTGACTCTCAATTCATTTTATTTATTCATGAAGTTAACATCATTGCATTGTGTAACATTGGTATCTGCTTCATAGCCGTTTTAAAATTATAGGCCTACCTCTTATATTCAGTAAAGATAATGGAAACATTAACATCGTATCTCTTTTATTAATTCTGAGCTCAGTCTGGATTTTCTATTGAAGGGTCTGCGTGTGAAATTAACATAGCAGAGCAGGAATGATATGCATTTTTCAATGCAATAGCCTTGAGCCCTGAGCTCACTTATCTATTCATTACAGCATCAAAGAGACCTCTCCTTTCTCTCCTTCAACCAGCAAAGGTAAATATTTGACTGTCTCGCCTCCTTGAAAAGAAAAATTGAATAATTTCTCCACTCATGCCTTTGATTTTATTTTAATGACAGAACCTCACCGTAATAGTTTCCATTCACTGTAATTGTGTCATTTCTGAAATTAAAGCTAGCAGGAGTCATATGTCTTGACTGGATTTTGATGAGGAAATTAATAAGACTTAGGGAACTTATTTGGTTGTCACTGGTTTATCTGATAGCTTAGATATAACTTTAGATTACAACTTACATTAGCAAACCTGAATTATTTGTATCCACTGTAGAAAATCCAGATATATTGTCACAGGCAATACATTTTCTCGGGCATACTGTGCATGCACACTATAATATGGACAGTAAAGCCAACCAGTGAAAAGCTTGAGAAGAAGATTAAAATCTTGATCTGTAGTTGGATTAAATCTAACCATTTTAAATCTTCTTTCCAAACAATATTGGATGTTATTGTCAATATGGTTATATAATACACAATGTAGGACAATTTGATAGTCATGGTGGATTTAGACTTGTAGTTTGAACTCTCTGGAGGAAAGCCTGTGACCTGTACAGACTTAAGCAAGGTAAGCCTGGGTTACTTTCATTACTAAACCACCACCTTCCCCTGACAAACCCCCCCGCCTTCCGGCGATTATAGCTCAGCTCACATCGGATGGATGTACAACATGAATGCCAGGATTACACTGAAAAGAGGGTGAGAAAATAAGACAAAAAGAAAGAAACAGGTGCTCTGCAGTGGAAAATCTCACACAGCTGAATGATCTGTGTTAAACTAAAAGTATTGAATGGAAGAAATAAAGATACCTGTTTCATACTCAAAGCCACAGTAAACTTAAGGGTGAAGACCGGTTTAGGTAACTTTAGAGGAAAAGGTGCCAAAAGTTTCAAGCTTTCATTTTCACACTTTAAAATCTTATGAAAGGTTTTTTTGTCTCTGTTCTAAACCCATAATGGGAAATTGGGGGCCTATCGTATTGAATTTGTTTTATTCTTCAATTTTTCTGCCTTAATGTCTGTTGAAGCCTTGAAAGACATATGGTAAAAAGTTCAATTCGGCATTGAAGTTATGCCAAATTTGGGGCCTAGATCTCAATTCCACTATAATTTAACTCACAGGAATTGCTTACATAGATAAATGTTTATGCTTTTGAACGTTTAAACAAAATGATCTTGATATTTAATTCAGAGGGTCATTTTGAGTTAAATGATAGCAGTTCTTTATCACATCTGTAATTTCTACCATTTTTCTTTTAAATTCACATTAGATTATCCCTAAAGTGTTATATAATCTTGACACGGACCTCTGCTAAATGTAATCACAGATTTTTGATTTGACAGATTTTTGCTTATCCTTATAAACAAATTTTGACAGGAAGTGAGACTTTTGCAAGGCGTTAGCATACTGAAATGAATCTTGTTATCGTGACTGGCACCATACACAAGCATTTTGGGACAGCGTCACCTAATGGTAAAGTGTGAAAGTAAAGTAGTAATTTATGTAACTAATAAAGCATTTCACAACCCTGTGAAATCAGTAAGGAATTGACTTTGGTCCATTTAATGGTATTTTCACATAATTTAACGGCCCATCGTCAATTATTCCTTATACCATTGGGCTGTGAAATGCTTCATTTTCATTGGCTGAGAAATGCTCTACGGGTGTGCATGAAACAGCACCAAAGGTTTGATTCAAGATTTTACATTCCCTTTGGTGTGTAAGTGTGTATTAGTAGAATGCTAACAATATTCAAAAGATACAAACCCCAAAGTAAATGATGACGCGAGTTATCATCTCCAACGTAAATCTATTTTCTTGGACTATAACAAACACACGGATTCTAAGCAATAATTTACTTCCTGGGATTGGTAGACAAGACCGACATTATCATAATTCCTCCCGCTTTAGACTCACAGCCTGTAAGTTAACTCCTCTTAGCATTGCCTTGTGAGCGAATCTTTCAAACATGGTAAGGAGTGTCACATATCCGGCTGACATCAGATATTCAGACCAATCACAACGTAGAGGGGTGCGTTTCCAGAACAACGATGTAACTCGCTGCTGAACCAACATAGTATAATTCATAGTTGGAGAAACTTACTACCTTGTCACGACTGTTTCCCGAAAGCATAGTTACTTTACGTCGTAATTCGTCGTTTGAACCATGTTGGTTTAACAACATAGTTGATGATGTCACGTGGGAGGTGAAGTACTAATTAATCTGTGTAAATTGATTTAATGTCAGATTATTGCTGTACATATCATATATTGCATCGGAAGACCGATTTTGTTATCGTGATTTAGTTATCTGTTGTTTATTTTCAAGATATTCAATTCATGCGCAAGTTCCCTCTTACGTCACTCCTCCCAGGGGTTCCCCAGGGTCTTAAAGCTCGTAGTCTGCGCAAATGCGCAGTTTCAAATGCAGCGCTTTAATCTGTTTACAAACCTAAAGACGATAAATAAAATGTTTATATATTTAGAATAATGAATATACATTGTACTACATGTTTTTTGCTTATTTTGTTCAAAAGCATTATCAACGTAAGTCTACATATGATAATAAGAAGGAACTATGCTTCTAACGACAGGTAAAGAGCTGTCGTTCTAACCACACAAGTTTGCGATGCAATTTGCGAATGTTCATTTTAACTATGGTTTCGGGAAACACCAAATCTTTTAACTTTGTCAGTAACGACAAAACTTACGACAGTTGGCTAACGATGCTTTCGGGAAACGCACCCCAGATTAGCTGGCCAATCAGAGACACAGAGCTTTTCATATCTGTGCATTTCAGGAAGAGAGGGAAATCTGGAGTAGAGGTCTTCTCGGGTCCAAAGAAATGTACCCGAAATGACCCGAATCACTTAATATCCGAACCTGACGTGCATAAATATTTTTTTTAAAGAAAGACCTGACCCGAGACAAACCCGAGAAAATTAGAACCGAGTCCGACCCGAACTAATGAAAACATGGTAACACTTTAAAATAATGGTCAATACTTAATAGGTAGTTACACAGGAAGTAATGCAGAACAAATGGTTAGTGCTGCATTAACACTGTTATCACTACTGGTAACTAATAAAGAAGAGCGATTAACTAATCAGTAGTTAATAGCATACTAATGTTTGGGTTAAGTAACAATTAGTTACTTATTACTTATTTAATAGTCATTATTAACTATTACATGTTGAATAAATCCTGGTGAACAATACATTAATTAAGACATATTTTTAAAAAAACTATAAATTAACTACATATTTACAGATGCTGTAAATTAATTATGATGTGTGTGCGTGCGTGCGCGTGCGTGCCCGTGTATGAGCTATATGATCACATTTTGATCGTTTATGTTATCTCTATATTGATTCATGATTAAATCAAATCCAGAACGTAGAATTAACGTAAGACTAGAAACGTAAGAATTAACCCCATCTTAATTATTTAATTATTATCACTTGCTTTTATGGTAAAAAGTTAATAAATCCATGTTTGATTTTGAACCCATACGCTGTCACTTTAAGGAGGGGGAGGTGCATGACGTCATGCGGAAGTCACTCAGACAGCAAGCGCGTGCTGCGGCTAATATTAGAGTTGTTGTGTGATTAATTGAACACATAGATTCAACAAGAAATTTGAGTTATCTTTTCACAAACTGCTAAAGCTACAGAGAAGAGAAACGGAGAAGAGAAGCAAAACAGAGAAGAGATTTTGCTGCGATGCAAAGAAACAACCAAAGCCAGGCACATGGATTAACAGTTGCCATTTTGTGTTAATTAAGTAACGTTAACGTTAGCCTTTTTGAGTAAAGTCTTATGTAAAATATGGCACTGACTACTCATAAATTAAATATTTAACATTTAGTAATCTGTGTAACTATTAAGTATTTTTAAAGAATTTATTAAAAATATATAACGTTACATTATGATGAGTCATATGTTTCTACATGGATGCAGACAAAGGTCCGCTCTACTGTTGGTGTTGTTTCTCGCTTCAGTTTGCATAACGTTACTTTATGCCTTTACAGTACCATTTCTTTTATTTGTAATAGTGTTGTTATTATAAAAGTACAGGATTGTGTCTTTACTAGGGGGTTACCATGATTTGTACCTTAGAATACAATTTCTTATAATTAATTGTGCTAATTACTAGTACATTACCATGTTTTTCACTTTAAAATAATGGTCAAGATTTTAAGTAATTTCTTAAGATTTATGTCTTAAGTCCTGAGTTATTACTAATAAGTTACAATGTTTTCACTTTAAAATAGTGGTCAAAATTTTAAGTAATTTCTTAAGATTTATGTCTTAAGTCCTGAGTAATTACTAATAAGTTACAATGATTTTCACTTTAAAATAATGGTCAAAATTTTAAGTAATTTCTTAAGATTTATGTCTTAAGTCCTGAGTAATTACTAATAAGTTACCGTGTTTTTCACTTTAAAATAATGGTCAAGATTTTAAGTAATTTCTTAAGATTTATGTCTTAAGTCCTGAGTAATTACTAATAAGTTACCGTGTTTTTCACTTTAATATAATGGTCAAGATTTTAAGTAATTCATTAAGAACAGCGTGGTAATACTTGAATAATTACTAATGGGTTACCATGATTTTCTTAATATTAAGTCAGTCTTCCAGACTTATAAACATCAGTAATAAGGGATATGTCTACAGAGGTTGAAAACATGGAATCTGTATTTTGTGAGGTAAGTTAGTTAGAGATTAAGAGGTGTATTCCTTAGGTTGTTTTTTGGTTAAATCAATAAGATAGAAAACAGAATAAAAATGCTAAAAATTAAATGTATATGGTAATATAAGAATTGAATCCTTAAGAGTTACCATATTTTACCCTTTCAGTGATGATAGGTAACATGAGTAATTCAAAGTAATTAAGTAAACATATTTTTTTTTCAGATTGTATTATTTATAGTTACAGCAGTGTTTCTCAAACGGGCCCCCAAATTTTATAACATTTTGTAAAGTACATTATCATAAATTGTGTGTAATTTAACCTCAGAAAAAATAAGGCTACTAACCAACAGCACCAAATTGTAGAATTTAATATGTTTTGTGTAATAAAAAATAAATAGATTTTAGAATTACACAAAGGGGGCGGCACGCCGAAAAAGTTTACAGGATCAGACTTTATTTATTGGTATGTGACTGTTAATATGTATTTAATTCATAGTTACTTGAAATAAGTCTTAGTTAATGTATTGTTCACCAGGATTTTTCAACATTGCAGTAGTTAATATGTAACTAGTTGTTACTTAACCCAAACATTAGTATGCTATACCTACTGATTAGTTAATTGCTCTTCTTTATTAGTTATCAGTAGTGATTTCAGTGTTAATGCAGCACTAATCATTTGTTCTGCATTAGTTCCTGTGTAACTAACTATTAAGTATTGACCATTATTTTAAAGTGTTACCGAAAACATTTTTTTAACCCGACTGGAACCGAATGTAAACGGCACTGACGTGTGTGCATTCTGCAGACCCACACGCAGCAGTCAGACAGAAAGAAACTCCGGTGGCCTTGCAACCAATTTGGCGAGCTGCTCCATTCGTTTTACTTTGTTATCTGACGACGACACCAACGTAACCGCTAAAATGTACATTTATAATTGACTGACATGTTTGTCTCAACGAAAATGAACCTTCCGACAACCACACAATGTCGCAAGCGCTCTTGGCAAACAGATGAGAGGTTTGAAAAGGACATTGACGCACACAGGCGAGAGAGTTCGGGTCTTCTCAGGGCTGTTCAGAAAAAACACATTCATTTTTAAATTACCCGAGACCAGATGCCGCTATTATTGTACCCGACCCGTGTCCGAGGCACATGTGAAACTTTTAGACCCGAACCCGATCGGGTCTCGGGTCGGACCTCGGGTTTTCGGATCTAAGTGGACCAGTGAAGACCTCTAATCTGGAGCTACAAAATTGTACAGTATGTGGATAATAATAAAAAGCAGAAAAATGCTGGAAGTGCTTCTCGGGTGTAAAAAAAGTGTGTAAATACCTCCGGTGCTCTTCAGTGGAGGGATCCACATATATTTTAAAATAGGATCTGAGGCACTCAGGAGGATAAAGATTAAAAAGCCTTTATTAATACATGGCTAAGTAGAATAAAAACATGCCTACGTGTTTCAGCCAACAAGGCTTTCGTCAGGGCTTGAAGTGTTTGACAAACAGCTAACTTCCTAGTTAAGACCAGTAATCAATAACAGCTGTTAAGGCAACAGATAGGAAGTCACATGATTCAACAAATTGAACAGATAGGAAGTCACATGATTAAATGAATAGTGTCACAATAATTATTTATAATCATTAATCCATCCTAGTAAATTCAATGACTACAAAAAAAAAAAAAAATTATAAATTCAAATAAGATAACAACTATATATATATATATATATATATATATATATATATATATATATAAAATATATATATATATATATATATAAATTCAAATAAAATAAGATAACAGCTACAAAAAAAAAAAAAGGTTTAAAGATGAATTACAGAAAAGGGGCAAAATCTAGTTCACCATTTAGACCCGGGAAGCATGTAGCTTTCAATGTGTAAATCCAAAATTATTCTCTTTGCAAGAGTTTTTTAAGCCTGTCACCTCCTCGATTTGAGTTTTCAATATGCTATATGCCTATAATTTTAAGAGAGTTGCAATTTCCATATTGAGGAAATTTTGAGGAAATCCTCAATATCCTATGGCAGTACATTATAAAGATGCAAACCATGGAAATTGCAACTCTCTTACAATTATAGGCATAGAGCATATTGAAAACTCAATTCGAGGAGGTGACAGGCTTAAAAAACTCTTGCAAAGAGAATCATTTTGGATTTACACATTGAAAGCTACATGCTTCCCGGGTCTAAATGGTGAACTAGATTTTGCCCCTTTTCTGTAATTCATCTTTAAACTATTTTTTTTTTTGTAGCTGTTATCTTATTTTATTTGAATTTATATATATATGTATATATATATATATATATATATATATATATATATATATATATATATATATATATATATATATATATATATATATATATTTATATGTATGTGTATATATATATATATATATATATATATATATATATATATATATATATTTGTAGTTGTTATCTTATTTGAATTTATAATTTATTTTTATTTTTTTTGTAGTCATTGAATTTACTAGGATGGATTAATGATTATAAATAATTATTGTGACACTATTCATTTAATCATGTGACTTCCTATCTGTTCAATTTGTTGAATCATGTGACTTCCTATCTGTTACCTTAACAGCTGTTATTAGGTGTGTTCGACTTCATGCGGCGCTGCGCAGACCGATCGGTGGCTGACTTGAAGCAGTGCATTCCGGTTAGTATTTTTGTCCGACTTCAGCTGGCGCTGCAGGCACGTGATTGTGTCATATGGTTTTTAAGTACCGCGAGAGCGGTTCGATATCAGCCGCCTGAGTAAGCCAGCGCAGTTCCCGAAGAGGAGCTGCACGGGCTGTAATGACGACACAGCTGTTTCAAGATTGGTCGGATTCACCACATGACAACAATCACGTGTATTTCGTGTTTATTTTCACGCCCTCAGTTCCACAAATGCTCACAAATCTGTATTTTTATAACAGTTAAAGCTATTTTCATGTAGTCGCGATGTTATATTGTGTCATCTTCATCAAAATAACATGGATAAAAAACGTAGACCCCACTACATTGGTATTTAAATAATATATGCTTATGTTGAACTCTTTATTCTTGTAAAAACACTGCTGTAAGCCTCTTCAGTTCCACTCATGCTCATACACGGACATTCAAAACAGTATAATTCTCTTTTTATATAGTTTACATCTTACAAATCATGTTTAATGCGATAAAGCAAGCAAACGGCACGTGATCAGCCATGCCTGACGTAAATGCAGCAAGCTACGGGAACCACCGCGCGTCCGACTTCACGTCTCCGTTTTCAGCTCCTCCCCGCCTGCACGCGGCTAATCTCGCCGATCGGTTACATCCAGCCACAGCCGATGTCGAACACACCTATTGATTACTGGTCTTAACTAGGAAGTGAGCTGTTTGTCAAACACTTCAAGCCCTGACGAAAGCCTTGTTGGCTGAAACGCGTAGGCATGTTTTTATTCTACTTAGCCATGTATTAATAAAGGCTTTTTAATCTTTATCCTCCTGAGTGCCTCAGATCCTATTTTAAAATATATGTGGATAATAATAAACCATGAACCACGCAAACAGATTGTATTATACCAAATACACAAAATAACGTTGTTTTTTTAACAATGAAATAGGTGTTCTTTAATACAAATATAGTTGACCATATATCGCAACATTTTAATTTTGTTAAAAACATCTTTTTATAGCTTGCCCTAGAGATTTCATCACACAGTCCTTGAAGGAATAGTTCACCTCATAGATAATAGTTAATAAAACTTCTCGTGTCCAGCATTTACTCGATCATGCTCATGCCATGCCAAATGTATGACTTCATTTTAGTCAGCCAGACATAAACAAAGATTTTAACAAGGCTCATGGCTAGTTAAGAATACCTACATTAACATGGTGTTTTGGCCAGGAATTAGAGGAAAATGGTGCTTTCTGTATTGTAAATCATTAGCAAGGTGTCGTAATCAAGTATGTTCCAGTGAAATACCCCATCATTCTGGTATTTGCCCCACGACTGCACTTTTTTCCATCATGCATTGTCTCATGCAGCTGAGACAGGGACATTTCCATGCCAAGCATGATTACAACCCCATGCAGCTGTCTGTGTTCACAACAAATTTAATGACCTTCTTCTCTGAATAATGAGCATAGCTGTGTTATGGGCATGAACATTAAGATGTTGTAATTTTGAAGATAATTAGTTCGCTTGACAGTTTTATGGCCTGTACCTCTTTGGCATCTGAACACGGCTAAAGATGTTTTTGGTTGCTGGTGAGTCAAGGAAACTGAGATGAATGTTTGAATTCATTACCAAAGTCTCTTCATTTTTTGGCTACTATTAACATTAATGCCAATAACTGTGCCCGATAGCACTTTGCAAAGCCTCACCAAGATTATTATTTTAATTTTTAAGAAGAATAATAGAATTATCACATGATTAATAACCATATACAGCTGTTCAGAGTCAATTATCAGGAGTCATGCGAGTAAACAACAGTCTATGGGAATTATCATAAGGAAAATGAAAACTGAAAGGAATATTTGAGCATACAGCATACATTACTAAATATAAAATTACTAGTAGCTAAAAAACTTTAATACAGTACATTTGAAGTGGATCAAAAAAGTTTATTAAAGTTGAGAAAAGAATGGGTATTGGGTATACTGGTTTTTGATCAACGTTAAATGTTGACTAGTGTACTTGGTTTTAAATGAATTCTTATGGAGTTTACTTCAATCCGGTCACTGCACATTGAGTGCATAAACCACTAGCACTTGAGACACACGGACACATGTCATTGATCCTACATAATCTAACCATACATGTAGCCTGCTGTGTTCTCGGTTACTGTTAGCTATCACAGTAGCAGCTCAGTTTAATGTTCAAAAAACTGTATTTGAATTGGAAAACATTTGGGAACAATTTACACTTGCCCCACTTTTCCAAACAGGATGCTGGGTCTGGAGTAACACAATCCTTTATAAAATAACCAGTGGGTTTTTCATTTATTTCACTGCCTCACCATTTGATTTGCCACTAGGGCCGTGTTTACACCTGATATTAAGATGCATTTTGGTTGATCACAAGTGGACGACGCTAAATACAGGTGTAAACAGGGTGTGAAACTTTTTGAGCTTGTCCACTTTCAGCTACATTCAGGGTTAGTTGAAACCCATTCAACAGGATTGCTTTTGTGGTGTAGACACTCATGTGGTCGAATGTGTTCGAGCAGCCACAAAAGACCGCCTACTTTCTGCTACTGATCTAATCAGCGCAACCTTTAAGCCCTTTTCACACAGACATTCCGGAAAATGCATCTTGGATTTTTCCGGGATCGTTAGTTTTTTTGTTCATTCACCCTGCCAATGATTTGCCGGTATCTTGTCCCGGAAAGACACGTGACCTGTTGAAAATCCTGCACTTTCTTTTATGCAGCGTCTGTGTAGAAGTTTGCATATTATTTATTATTTCTCTCTCCAGAAACCACTCGCATGCATTTTTGTTTATGATAAGACTATAAAGGAGTGCATGTCGCAACTTCAAGTGGATATTTGACGAGCTCTCTGATCTCTGCTTTAATCCAGTTTTCAGACATTTCTTACCATGATTGTTAATGTGCATTTAAAACCCCCAATTGAGGAGCTGAACCATCTTTATATTTCTGTTTATTATAAGCTCATATGAGCACGTGACGCGATATTCTTTTATGCTGCTGAATGATCTCCGCTTCAGCGGTAGGGTGATTCTCACGAAAACTTGGTTTTAAAAATGTCAAGCATGAAAATGTAAAAATTGCTTAAATTTACTTTTTTTCCCACCAGACATTGAAACACAAAGTCTGGAGTAAATGGGAACATTAATTTAAAAACTTTTACTTATCATTTAACACTTTTTGTAACATAATTTAAAAAATTAGTCCTAAAAAATCTCATTACCGCAACAGTCAGAAAACATCAACACTGACATATTTTCAAAATGACATGACAAACCTGAAAGAACATAATTTAGAGATTCTGCACATGCATTTAAAATCAAAGTATTATGCTTCTATTAATGAAATTAACATTTAATAAGCATCTGTTGCGGTAATGATAATCAAAATGTCGTGTAAGCATTCTGACAAGACAATATTTCAAATTAACTGTAAAAAAATGATCTTACCTGGTAGCCATCTTGAAGTAACTGGTCCATGTGCTTGGTCACTCAAAATCAAACTTTATTAAAATTCTGTATGTGTGCTTAAACTGTTCTCAAAAAGTGTTGCGGAGGATGAGAACATCAGGCATGGACACATCATTTTCCTAATTTTTCTTCATTATTATTATACATGAATATTCAGTAAATATTTTTTCTGTCATCTAAAGTAGTCTAGCAAAACATCCATTTATTTTTTTCTTAATATTTTTGTGTTAATTTGATTAAATTACAACATAACGCATGTTCAAACACAGCCGGACACATTGCGGTAATGAGAATTTCAGCAGAAAATGAGATAAAATTTCCAATTATAAATTCTTATGTTGAAATCACACATTGTGCAAGGTAGAACACAGTATTGTGTTAATTCTGATGCTTTTTAATGTTACTATATTACACATTTTAAAGCTAAAATCATTAGTGCTGTGGTGTTTCAATGGTTTCGTGAGAATCACCCCGTAAGTGACGACCTAACTTACCTGATATCTGCTTCGGTCCAGTTTGCTGACATTTCTCGTGGTGAATGTTGATATGCATGTAAATCTCTTGTTTTAAGGAACTGAACCATAACTTTTGTTGTGATGAAGCTTGCGTCCTCACTACGACACGCCCATTACGACATTGTTTCGGCTTCTGGTTCACACAGAGGGTTTTCCGTGTATCTTACTAGGTCCTCTTTCCGGCAACGATCTCAGAAGATTTACGGGATGAGTTTACGTTCACACAGACGCTTGTCTGGCAATTTTACGGGTATTTTCTGGGACCAAAGGTCTGTGTGAATCAGTGGCGGGTGGTGACTTCTTTTTTTGAAGCGCACGATGCGAAGTTCGTCACAACATGTATGTAGCTTATCACGTGTGTGGTTCGTCATTTCAAAATATGTGTTCTGCGCTTTGAGAGATCGTGTGTGCATCACGTGTCCTGCCAAATAAGTGCCTGCTGCCTTGAACTTGAAAGGAGATGCTCGCGTGTGCCAGATACTCGCATAATCTCATGCATAATCAGAGTTTACTGTTAATGGAGTGTCCTGCATGTATTTAGAGACCGTGAGCGTCTCTTTTATCATAAACGGTTTTGACGTGTGTGCAGCAGGCACTTATTTTGACAAAACACGTGATTCACACAGGATCTCTCCACACGCAGGACACATATTTTGGAAAAGGGAACCACACACGTGATAATCCGAACACTTATTATGAATTAGCGCATCCTCGAAAGAGCAGTCACGAGCCGCCACTGGTGTGAATGGAGTTTTAGACTGTCTTTGGTCTTTCATTTTTGTTTCATTGTGCAAGGTGTGAAAGTTGCACAAGCTTATTTCCTCAATTGCTCTGAAATATCTGTGAAGGCCCTTACATATACATTTACAAAACGTTGTGCAGCATGTTTAAAAACACCACAACACAGCGGTACTTAAACCCATCATTTCCCCCACGCATTTTAACGACTCGCCCATAGACCGTCCCCTCGAAGTAATCAGAACAGAAGTGATCGAAAGTGGACAAAAAAGATTAATCAAAACACCAGGTATGAATAAGAGTCTCTCTCGTCCACTTGTGATCTGATCGACCAAAACGCATCTTCATACCAGTTGTAAACAAGTTCTTTTTAGATTTGCTAGTCAGAAATAGGTGGTAGCCTATTTGTGGGAAGAAAAATTGTCATTTAAAGAAGCATTTTATTGGATACGCCCAAGCGTGCAGATGCATAATCATATGCAATATTTCCCACGTAGAAGGTGACGTTCTCGCGACCTTTCGCAACGTTCCCTAAAAGTTCTCTAAAGAGGATGAAAAGACCTGAACCTTTAGAGAACATTAGGTACATTCCTAAAACGTCCTTTGTTGGTTATAAAAGTCTTGCAGTTCAAGGTTCCTCATGTGACTTTAGGGGGACGCCCGAGACATTTACAGAACATCCCCACATGGTACTATTTTGGTCATATCATAACGTTCCTGATATGACTGTATGATGACGTTCCATATTGGTTATCCTGTGGTCACATAAGAACGTTACAGATAGGACACCTGCGACTTTAACAGAACATTCCCACATGGTACTATTTTGGTCGTATCATAACGTTCCTGATATGACTGTAGGATGAAGTTCCATATTGGTTATCCTGTGGTCACATAAGAACGTTACAGAAAGGACATTTGGAACATTAACAGAACATTCCCACATGGTACTATTTTGATCATATCATAACGATCCTGATATGACTGTAGGATGACGTTCCATATTGGTTATCCTGTGGTCACATAAGAACGTTACAGAAAGGACATTTGGAACATTAACAGAACATTCCCACATGGTACTATTTTGGTCGTATCATAACGTTCCTGATATGACTGTAGGATGACGTTCCATATTGGTTATCCTGTGGTCACATAAGAACGTTACAGAAAGGACATTTGGAACATTAACAGAACATTCCCACATGGTACTATTTTGGTCATATCATAACGTTCCTGATATGACTGTATGATGACGTTCCATATTGGTTATCCTGTGGTCACATAAGAACGTTACAGAAAGGACATTTGGAACATTAACAGAACATTCCGACATGGTACTATTTTGGTCGTATCATAACGTTTCTGATATGACTGTAGGATGACGTTCCATATTGGTTATCCTGTGGTCACATAAGAACGTTACAGAAAGGACATTTGGAACATTAACAGAACATTCCCACATGGTACTATTTTGGTCGTATCATAACGTTCCTGATATGACTGTAGGATGACGTTCCATATTGGTTATCCTGTGGTCACATAAGAATGTTACAGAAAGGACATTTGGAACATTAACAGAACATTCCCACATGGTACTATTTTGGTCGTATCATAACGTTCCTGATATGACTGTAGGATGACGTTCCATATTGGTTATCCTGTGGTCACATAAGAACGTTACAGAAAGGACATTTGGAACATTAACAGAACATTCCCACATGGTACTATTTTGGTCGTATCATAACGTTCCTGATATGACTGTAGGATGACGTTCCATATTGGTTATCCTGTGGTCACATAAGAACGTTACAGAAAGGACATTTGGAACATTAACAGAACATTCCGACATGGTACTATTTTGGTCGTATCTTAACGTTTCTGATATGACTGTAGGATGACGTTCCATATTGGTTATCCTGTGGTCACATAAAAACGTTACAGAGAGGACATTTGGAACATTAACAGAACATTCCGACATGGTACTATTTTGGTCGTATCATAACGTTTCTGATATGACTGTAGGATGACGTTCCATATTGGTTATCCTGTGGTCACATAAGAACGTTACAGAAAGGACTTTTGGAACATTTACAGAACCATCCTACATGGTCCTCTGTTGGTCGTATCATAACGTATTATGTTATACTCTCTGAATATAATGATGTAGATTGCAATGCATCTTGGAAACAGTAGTCAGTTAACAGCAAATCGTTCAATCTGCTTTATGAAAAGAACTACCTTTCCCATAATGCAACAGCTTACAAGAGGACCCGGAAGTCACATGAAATTCAAACTGCCACACTTGACGACGCGTGATCTTTGTTTTGTCTTTATATAATACTGTAAGGTAAGTTAAGATACTTTTCTTTTTAAATAGATTTCACTCGTTGTTCTACAGCGAGTTACATAAATGTTTTTTCTGTTTATTTGCTATTCTTTTCTGTGATGTTTTTTATTTCTATGTTAGGCTATATATTCTTATTTGCCATTTAAAGTATAATGATAAACATGCAGGCTTACAGTGAGCTAAACAATTTTCATAAAGAGGATGTTAAAAAAATCTTTAAGATGTTCGATCTTTACTAAATAAATTAATGCTCAGCCCACAAAGAAGCCAACCAAAGATCAAATGATTTGTGTACAAAACAAAAAATCAACACTTTTTGGAAATACTTTTGTAAAGGAATTTAATACCTAAGAATCATAAATTAGCGTTTGTCTTACAAAAAAAATGTAATCATTATTGTGCTTTGTTTGCAGAAGTCATGTACCACACATTGTCAAACCTGAAGAAGTGTATCTTCCTGCAATCTGGGTAAAGAAGGTGTAACTTTAACACACATTATTTAAAAACATAAGAGTCATGTTCATTATTTATCTTTGTGTAATTTGATTTAAATTACAATATTGAATGTATTGAATTTGTTAAATTTTGTATGAGGTAATTTCTTGTATGGGTTAATTTGCCTAATATTAGTATTAGATACAAAAGCACAAGTGTTTTGGCTTAAAAGTGACAGCATGTTTTAAAAATGTTTCAGGTAGTGGGGCTTGGATTGTTTGAAGTAGTAAAGAATAATGGCAAATAATGAAGCAGGCAATAAAAAATACTTGACCAAGAAGTTTTGGAGCTTAACATTTTTGTAGTTTGTAATTGCTTTTTTCTTTAAGTTGGTAATTTGAAAATCTTTCTGGAAGTCTGAAATCTTCCTACATATTTTTTTCACATCTCGATTTGAATGTTAAAAATCTTAGTTCTTGGATTTGTGATGTTTTGTAATATGTGTTTTTGCCCTTACTTATGCATTTTATGTAAATATATTTTTAACTGGATTTGTATTTGTATGCTCTTATTCTGCAGGCTCCAGACCTGGGGCCTATAACATGAAGCTGGTTTAGTTGGCTAGCCAGCTTTGTTTAGGATTAGTTTGTGCAAATCCTGGGTTTTGGGTACCATGAAAATAGCTTTTACCAACAAGGCCTGCACATTGGCTTGGTTTTGTCAACCTGAAACTAATCCTGTAACCCTGAGTTTGTTGAACCATTTTCATGGTACGGGCCCCTGGAGATTGAAGTTCCTAAAGGTTGATGTTTATCAAGCTTGTGACCTTATCACATGGTGTTATTTTTTTACATTTATATATCTAATACACATTTGCACATCTGTAAACATATATTTAATATTTTGTGGGCTATTTTTTATTTTATTTAACCAGTTGTTGTATATTGAAATATGTTACATTTTATGCACTCCAAATGTAAATGTTTTGTTTTAATTGCATCTTTATTGTTTAAAACAATTTAATTAACGTGGGTTTTTGTTAGCTTTTATGTTATTCTTGTATTTTTTGGCTATTTATTTGTTTTTGTTTTTTATTATCCTTCTGTTAATTTGCCAGATTTTGACCTTCTATTTGTTTTTCCTGTAATCTCACTTCATTTGGACTTCATTTCCCATAATCCTTTTCACTCTCTCACCTGAACTGTGTATGTTATTATCCTCACCTGACAGTCATCCCCCTCATCACTCCATTGTCTAAATACCCTGCTTTTCCCTTTGTCTAGGTCAGTTCTTGTTTATAGTGATGTGTTGTGTGTTTTGCTGTTTACCAGTTTCCATGTTCCTTGTTTTATATTAATTAAAGATTATCATTTTGGATTCATCATGATCTCCATCTCATCCTTTATCCTCCACCACACCAACCGTATCAATTTCACAGTATAATTATATATTGTTTGAGTTATGGCTATGTTCTGGGGGTTCTGGATAAGTTGTGGGTGAGTCTCAAATGTTCTGGGAACTTTACTAGGCAATGTCCTTAACACCAGCGGTGTCGTTCTGGGAACGTAAAATTTCTACATAAAATATGGTTCCCTTAACATTTCCAGAACGTCCTGAATGTTCCGTGAAGGTCTGCCAAATAACGTCCTTCAACCTTTTAAAGAACTCCACATCACGTCAGTCTTGGAACGTTCTGGAATCTTTACTGGGCAACGTCCTTAACACCAGCGGGGTCGTTCTAAGAACATTATGGGAACGTAGTGTACATAAAATATGGTTCCCTTAACATTTCCAGAACGTCCTGAATGTTCCGTGGAGGTCTGCCAAATAACGTCCTCCAACCCTTTAGGGAACTCCACAACACGTCCGTCTCATAACGTTCTGGGAACTTTACTGGGCAACGTCCTTAACAGCAGCGGGGTCGTTCTAAGAACATTATGGGAACTTAAAGTGTACATAAAATATGGTTCCCTTAACATTTCCAGAACGTCCTGAATGTTCCGTGGAGGTCTGCCAAATAACGTCCTCCAACCCTTTAGGGATCTCCACAACACGTCCGTCTCATAACGTTCTGGGAACTTTACTGGGCAACGTCCTTAACACCAGCGGGGTCGTTCTAAGAACATTATGGGAACGTAAAGTGTACATAAAATATGGTTCCCTTAACATTTCCAGAACGTCCTGAATGTTCCGTGGAGGTCTGCCAAATAACGTCCTCCAACCCTTTAGGGAACTCCACAACACGTCCGTCTCATAACGTTCTGGGAACTTTACTGGGCAACGTCCTTAACAGCAGCGGGGTCGTTCTAAGAACATTATGGGAACGTAAAGTGTACATAAAATATGGTTCCCTTAACATTTCCAGAACGTCCTGAATGTTCCGTGGAGGTCTGCCAAATAACGTCCTCTAACCCTTTAGGGAACTCCACAACACGTCCGTCTCATAACGTTCTGGGAACTTTACTGGGCAACGTCCTTAACACCAGCGGGGTCGTTCTAAGAACATTATGGGAACGTAAAGTGTACATAAAATATGGTTCCCTTAACATTTCCAGAACGTCCTGAATGTTCCGTGGAGGTCTGCCAAATAACGTCCTCCAACCCTTTAGGGAACTCCACAACACGTCCGTCTCATAACGTTCTGGGAACTTTACTGGGCAACGTCCTTAACACCAGCGGGGTCGTTCTAAGAACATTATGGGAACGTAAAGTGTACATAAAATATGGGACCCTCAACATTTCCAGAACGTCCTGAATGTTCCGTGGAGGTCTGCCAAATAACGTCCTCCAACCCTTTAGGGAACTCCACAACACATCCGTCTCATAACGTTCTGGGAACTTTACTGGGCAACGTCCTTAACACCAGCGGGGTCGTTCTAAGAACATTATGGGAACGTAAAGTGTACATAAAATATGGTCCCCTTAACATTTCCAGAACGTCCTGAATGTTCCGTGGAGGTCTGCCAAATAACGTCCTCCAACCCTTTAGGGAACTCCACAACACGTCCGTCTCATAACGTTCTGGGAACTTTACTGGGCAACGTCCTTAACACCAGCGGGGTCGTTCTGAGAACGTTATGGGAACGTAAAATTTCTAGGGGGGTTTAACATGTTTATATTTAACATGCATTATTTTAAATATTATCAATATTTTTATCTGTATTTTCTCTTTAGAAAATGTCTGTTAATTATTAATTTTTAGCAAAAGTTTATAAGGACGTTAGCACATAGATGAGAGTTTATTATTTATAAACTGCCACATATCAGACGTATAAGGTGACATTTCACAAGACTTTTTTAAGATTTCAAATAAATATTTGATGTTTCCAGAATACAGTGTGTGAAGTGTGAAGTTTTAGCTCAAAATACCATATAGATAATTTATTATAACATGTTAAAATTGTCACTTTGTAGGTGTGAGACAAAATGTGCCGTTTTAAGGTGTGTCCTTTAAAATGCAAATGAGCTGATCTCTGCACTAAATGGCAGTGCTGTGGTTGGATAGTGCAGATTAAGGGCCGTATTATCTCCTTCTGACATCACAAGGAGAGCCAAATTTCAATTACCTTTTTTTACATGCTTTAAGAGAATGGTTTACAAAAACTAAGTTACTGGGTTGATCTTTATCACATTTTCTAGGTTGATAGAAGCACTGGGGACCCAATTATAGCCCTTAAACATGAAAAAAGTGATCATAATATGTCTCCTTTAAATGACAGACAGCACATGGAAGTGTATGTGTGTCGATGAAATAATGCAGACAGTTCATGTAAGTAAATAACAATCATGATTTCACAATTCTTTCTAACTGAATTTCCTTTAAATTTTTGACTTCATGGGTAACAGAAAAGATCCAGGCTCCGTCAGAAGTAAAAACAAAGCTTAAATCAATTCTGTCAATCTATCAATCCTCATAGCCAGCATGTACATTTCTTAAACACTGTTTTCTGTCTCTAATACATAAACATGCTACACCTGCGATTACTCAGTGTATTTTATAAATATGTGTATACATGAATATCAGCTGACGTCACTCACTTGTCTTCCGCCATTTTGAGGACCTGAAGTGGTCGCAAAAGAACAAGAAGCTATGCCTTCAATATGCTGTGAGCATCAAAATTGCTATTGTAACAACACTAAGAAGGCTCAACACAACATGATATTTTGCTCGAAGTATCGCCTGTGTCTCTACACGTGAACTCGAGCATTGAGAACATTGTTTGTGAACACAGAGTTAACTAAAACGAAGGTTTTGAACAACTGACTTTGGATGATTTGGCGTCCGCTCGCCGCCTTCTTCCCAGTCAAGATGTAGCGATCTCCAATTGCGCATCAGGGATCGAGTAGGCATCACACCCTAACAAAGATATATTTTTTTAAAGTAGCATTTCTTTTCATGACAGTCGAGATGCGACATGTTGTCTTTTGTAGCCCTTTACTGTATCCGTAAGAATCATAGACATTAAAAGATAAGAAATCCGTAAATCGTAGCAAGCTAGCCAATGCTTGTCAGTAGACTACTGGTACTCGGTAGGTCCTCAAGATGGCGGCATGACGTAAAAGGTCACATGACTGAAATCCATCTATACCGTATGAATTACACTAAAAATACAGAATAAAGCAAAACCATTGAACTTGATGTTCCCTGATTCTGTTATGGTGTTAACGTCTGGATCAGGTCTAGGCAGAACACTTCATCAGATACACACATGCTGTTTTACTCGGACGCCATACAGCCAAAAACCTAAATGCACCGTCTGAGATATTTAATTCCTGTTTGTTGAAATTCCATGCTAGATGAATAATCTGAAGTGTGATCCTAGACTTGTGTTTTGACTACAAAGTAATACATTCACTTGCTGTAGAAGTGTTAACAGATAAATGTGCTAGCTGGAATTGCAGTGCATTAACACACACTTCATTCTGACAGATCCATAAGTGCTGATTTTCTCTCCAAGAGGACTAATTTGGTCTATCTTTAGGAGTTTTCAGATTTAGCGTTGACGTAGCAACACAATGCAATTATGCAATGTTTTCAAGATAAACTTGTCTGAAACTTTCAAATATGTTGAAAGATAAAGAAGCTGTTTAAGGCCAGACAGATAGACAGATGAACAAACAGCTGTTGGATGTTAAAGCTAGAAATCACAAACTCTACTTGTTAATGGGATCTTTTGGGAATACATTTCTCTGGCCCAAAATATGTTTTAAATATATGCTAAACACATTTTGTAGAAAGTGATGCTTAATTATATATATATATTTTAATATGAATTATTTAGTTTTAAAGGGGTGGTTCAATGATATTTCATGCATTCTGACTTATTGAGTTGTTTCCTCATGCTAAACGTAGACAAAGTGTCAAAAAAGCAGTTGGACGTGTTACAGAGTATTTCTGTGCCGAATGCATTTCGTCAGGGTTCGTACAAGTTTCGGAAAGTTTTTTTCGATTACAGGTCCAGCTGACGTTTCAGAGGTTTCTATACGTATCACTTCTTTATATGGGCACTTCCCCCAGAAAACCCCGCCCACCTGTCAATCAGCGGGAGATGCTAGAACTTGCAAACATCTTATCACGCCACACAGCTTTGTTTAATTTCAAAATTCAACAATGGCACGAAAGATGAAGTGTGTTTTTGGATGTAAGGAGAAGAAATCCAGCCTTATGGAAACAATGGATATAGTTTATTATCCGGGGTTGCAGCGGAGTTTTGCGTGTGTGTTTGATGCGCTGGATTTTCCCAACCGGGTCATGACGAATTGCACGCGGTAAGTAAGACTTCTGTCTTATGTTGGAAATAGGTGCATGCATATTATATAAATGACACGAACATGTAGTGAATGATAAGTTAAACAATGTTGTATGTTGCATGACTCGTACTTGCTCCTCCCGTGGTAGTAACTCCTCCTTTTTCATTTTTTTGTACGTTATCAGAAAGATTCGGTAAAGCTAATCTTTCTTTTATAAATCTGATTAAACTAAAGACTCTTCGGAGATATAAAGGATGTAATACTACACACTACTACATCAGAAATGCAGAAACAGGGTGTGTTATGTGAGCTTTAACCTTCATATATCAACATATGAAGAGTTTTGTTGCAAAATGAGATAACTTTTTGGTTGTGCATTCCAATTAATATCAATTCAACTGCAGTTGATTTGTTTTGATTTAAACCTTCATAACTTAAAAAATAAAAAAAAAATAAAAAAAATATTTTTTTAAATATATTTCAAAATGTATTTCAGGACCAACAAATACATTACAACCCATACGGCAAAAATATTTTTTTCCTGGCCAAAATAAGAAAGTTTATAGATTGTTTCATCGGATGCACGTGCAGTGACGCGATTACGCATCTGGTCCGAACTTGACTTCCGGTTTCCGTTTTTTTAAATGGTCTGACTAGTTGCTAAACTGAACTCTTGAACAAATGCCTCATCGAAAATAACAAATGTTTTGGTTTCCTAGGTAATCTTTATATAAATAAACTAGTTTAAAAGGACTTTTTAAACTTTTTTTTCTTCTTAGTGGAGTTTACCGGAAGTTACGTGTTGACCACGAAAGCTGCTTGTTTATGTTGTTACTAGGGCTGCAACTAACGATTATTTTAATAATCGATTAATCTATCGATTATTTTTTTCGATTAATCGATGAATCGGATAAAAAACAAAAAAACAAGAAAAGCATTCATTTCCAACCCCTTGTTCAAAACAGAACAAAAATCTTTAGAAATTACACAAACATGTTGCTCCTTGAACATACCTGAGCTGTTACAATAATAATAAAATAAAATAAAAATGGACTAACACAAAAAATACACATCTATGCTTTACATCTGCCAAATATATAGACTTTTTTATGATGCATTTCCCATCAAGAAGCCTCTCTTGATGGGATCAAAAAGATAGTAAATGAGTACACTCTTAGAAATAAAGGTACAAAAGTTGTCACTGGACAGTACTCTTTCAAAAAGGTACACCTTTGTACCCAAAAAGTGCATATTATTACTTCAAAAGTACATATTGGCAGTTTAAAGATAAATATTTGTACCTAAATGGTACATATTAGGACTTTTTATAAAGGGTACTGCCCCAGTGACAGCTTTGTAGCTTTATATTTGACTTCATGTATTTTCTCTGATCAGATAGCTAACTCATTTGTTAAAACTGTTCTATTTACATTTGGCCACATACATGCGTCTTGTCAAAACGGAAAATGCTTCTTCTACTCCCGCGCAAAATGCAAATACACCATTTATTACTTCGCCTTAAAAAATGTAAGACGATGTTTATGCAACAAAAGGCGGCACTTACTGAATGTTGGGCCGGGCACGCGCGTCTACTTGCTTGGCAGTCGGCATGAGCTGGAGCGCGCAGGAAAGAGCAGCAGGAGAGTGATGGCACGATGATTTTACGTAAAGGTCCATGACGGGGAAAAGCGTTCATACAACTCCCTCTCAAAGTTTTATTTCATTGTTTAATATCAGTGGAGTTTGTCATTGGAGTTTTTTATTCGTTCTAGAAACTTTTTTTACCCGCTGTCGTCGCTCCATAAAGCATAAGCGTGTCGTCTTTGTTTGTTTACCTCTTTGCCGGCTAACTTCCAGGTGACGCGCTTACGTTTGGGATGAGTAAAACACTGACATGTGGTTTTCCTCTACCTTTGCTGTTTTTTTTCCATCTTTTTCCCGCCGCCCTGTCTTTTCTCCGCCGAACTCTGCAAGCAACAGTGCGCGAGAGAGACCGACGCCGCGTCCCAAACCGCATACTTCCATACTATATAGTAGGCGAAAAGCACTACTTCTCATACTCTTTGCCTACTATATAGTATAGAAATAGGCTGTTTGGGACGCAGCACGAGTGTGTTCACTCCGCTCCGCGCTTAACTGAAGTGTTTTTTTTTCTTTTTTTAAATTAAACGTCTCTGCGTCACGCGACACGACGAATCGATAATGAAATTCGTTGCCAACACTTTTAGTAATCGATTTTTATCGATTTAATCGATTCGTTGTTGCAGCCCTAGTTGTTACTGCATAAACAAAGTTTTTCTTCCAATGCGATGTGAATATAAATGCTTTAAAATATATAGATTTTTTAAATATATTTCAAAATATACAAAAAATATATAGGTGATATATTTTAAATTATAAAACGGCCAGTTCTGGTTCTTCATTCTGATTGGTTGAAACGCGTTCTCAGCTGTGATAAAACTCACCGGTAAACCCACGGCTCAAACCGTATTACATAGCTTGTATCACTGCGCCACTGTTGTTGTGTACTGTAGAAAATAACTGTCAAAATGTCGGATTTTGTTGTCAATTTTGATTTATTGGGTGGGCTAATTATATTATATTGTATTAATTATAATCCTCAACAATTTAACAATTAATGGCGATATCCAGATAAGTGTCAATAAATATTGTTGAGTTTTCTTGTTGATTAATGCTTCCGTGAGGAGTAGTTGTACCGTATATTATCCACTGGGTGGCGATCTTACACAACATGCTTTCACTCAACACTTTAAAACTCAAGTGTATTTTTTGATCAGCGATCTGAATCGGATCTCTAACAAAAGTCATTCACAGAAATGGAATTATCCCAACATTTTGCTCAAAATTTGAGAGGATAAAAGAACAATTGAAGGTAGGGTGAAACGTTTTTATTTTGTTGTTTGAAAGCAGAGGGTCTGTTCTTTCATTTGATATATTGTATGTTTATATATCTAAAGAAGAACATTTTTCTGGAAGGCATTAATGTTTAACTAAAGCTGGGTGGCAACTCTTTTAAAAAACGCTGGCAGGGAAAGTGTTAAGCATGCTTCCAAGCATATTTGATCCACACGTCAACAGTTGCACGGTATAAATGTTAATGTATAAATTAGATGAATGTTAATTTATGAAAATAAACACCACAGTCTTAATGAATCATATTTTCATTGTGTCTTTGCTCCGTCTGTTTTGCTTGGGAACCGCTCTGTTGCAGACACACTTGAGTCTGAGGAACTACTTTGTTTGGCGGAAGACTAATATCTGTACTAATATAATTACAACTTATTTGCTGTGTTTTATTATATGAAATCCTGCTATACATAATTTGAAGCAACCGTTTTATAAACGCAATAAGCCCCGCGAAGCAGTGGGCCACCAGTGCACCCCACAACGGCCAAGGGGGTTCCAGACACTCCGCTTCGCGTCGTGCCTAACAACGCCCCTTAGCCGCTATAAAATGCACTGGCAACCCACCGCCTCCCGGGGCTTATTGCTTTAATAGATTTCAGCAAATACATTTAACATTTTATTCTTTTTATTTTTTAAATTTTTTGCTGTATGGGATGATTTGCCAATTATTCTGCTTATCCATCTGTGTGTTTGAATGAGTATGAAACATCTTAGTAAAGGGGATTTTTTTAACATATTAATGAAGGATATAAAATACAATAAATAGGATATTACAAACTAGGCTCACTCACCATACGTACCACTGCCTATATCTCTACTAAACCTAAAATATGTTCCTCCAGGAAAAAATGATTTTTAAAAGTTACGACACAAACGCAAATATGCCCAAAATAAAACCTGCTCATCTTTCTTAAAGATACAATTTGTAAAATGCGCCGAAAGATGGCGCCAGATCAAACAAAAACAATGATGTTGTTTACTGACGCTCTGAAGCAGCGTGGAATTATGGGATTTGTAGTCTTTAACTTTAGCCATATCAGACGAGAACGAGAAATCACGTTGATGGATAAGGTAATCGAGTCTTATAAATGTTGCGTTTGATGACATCGTTTATTTCATTATGTAAGTTTATATGTGATGTTCAAAACGAAATTGTTAGTCATATTGATATTACAGTATTAGTCCAAATTCGATGGTAAACACAGCTCAGAATTAAGTTTTCAACTTACAATGATTTTTCACATAATGTATTGACAGTACAAATCTTATTGTGAAGTGTCTTAAAATGACCATTTATATTGCTGTATAATACCTTTTGATGTGCATATCGTTCGCGGGAAGACGCGCTGATTACACTAATGTTGTGATCAATATAATAGCATACGTTTTTTGAAGGGTTACGAATCAAAACAACTCACCCATCGCGTAAAACACAAGCAGGATCAGAATCTCGGTCTAGTTAAATGTTGTCGTGAAGCTCTCTCTATCCAGATAATGCAACACCAAATTGATCCTCCCTCGTTTTGTTCCAAACTCTTCTTGGGTCGTTTGGTTGGCCCGTACGCTTACAGGAGCTGACACAACCAGCGGCAGACGGTACAGAGATATCCATAAGTCCATAAGCAAGCGCATAGTTCCGCATTTGTCCACGACACTGGCTGCGTCCGAAACCTCAAGACTGTGAGGACTGTGAGGACTTGTGGCCTTGCTCCCTCATGAGGACATGACTTCGGCCTCGGAGGCCTGAAGGCCGCTCAGAGAAAGGCTTTCCGACGCACTTCAAAGGCAGCGTGTTTGAAATATAAACAGAGAGCGCCTTTGTGATAACTAATCACATATTTGAAAACTACAATACTAATTTCTCGCTAGAAATGAAATTGAAATGCTTAAAAAGTGAAAATATACGTTTATTTTCACTAAATTTGTGCTCCAGCCGCTTCCTTGGCCGCCATTTTATTTTTTCGAGCTCGACCAGTGTTCTCATGTGGGTTACGTCAGTAAAGGCGGTGACAAAGGGTCACATGGATATTAACGTCATTGACAGGAGACTGCACTGCCCCGTGTCAATGTTTTGAATGGAAATTTTCTCACGATTTACAAGTAGTTGAAAACATTACAGATATTGATAGTAATCAGCTGGACAAAATATATAACACTGGCCAAGTGGTTTTTGGAGATTTTACTGCAAATATCTTACAAATTGCACCTTTAAGTAGATTTGTGCCACTTGATACTTTTTATAGTCATATGTGTGATTTTCAGTGTCCTCGCAGTTTAATTTTTAATACATACAGATGTATTTTGATCATTCATTACATTTACTTTTGTAAGTCGCCACTATGACGAGTTCTTGACATACCTTGAACATGATCAATCCTGACAGTAATGATATCCGATGTTTATCAATCACACAAGCATGAACTGAAGAATATCTAATGTAAAGTTTTGTAACCTTGACTGGCCTCTGGTAGACAGTCCAACCGAAAGAGGCAGCGATATATACAAGACGAAACGTATTTCAGGCTATGCTGAAATGTAGGCAGAGCTACATAATTATGATATGTACATATTATATTGATTCAAAATGTAATCATTTAATGAATGTGGTTATATGAATTATGATTGTTGATGGGAATTTCACCACACTGATTCAGCCACTGGAGCCTCAGAGCTTGTCCCATTTCCACCAAGGACTCACTGACCTTTTTTGTGCCAAGGAAACAGCAGTGATTAAGGTGCTCACCTCTCCGCAGCCCCTCTGTCCTTTACAACATATGGCGAACCTTGGAGTTCAAGGACACCGCAGTATCACAGATAATGGGTGATTCATTACCAGCGCTGACATCAATCTTCCAACCCCCACAAAAGCCTAAGGGACCTTCATTTTAACGTAACCCACTCTTGCTTTTTACTATCCTTATGAAAAGTGCTTCAGTATGCCACTCCAAGTATCCTTATACAAATGTGTCATTGTTGTTTTATGAGCAGGGGATGTAAGCATGCAGATGTGTGTTTAAACTGTGCCCTGAAGTGTGTTGAATCTTCCTTGTCATGGTGTCAGAGATATGAGACTTTTTTGCTTTGATGAAGACAACCTCACTTTACCTCCGCCCCGACTTTATCATTTTTGCCTGCTCTGCTCGAAGACCACCCCTACAGACCAAGAGAAACAAAGATGAGGTGAGTATATGCGACTGATAAGTCTGACATCCATTTATCCAACAACAGCACATACCTCTGGACATGGCATCCTTTTATCCTCCAATGCAACTAACAGTCTTAAAAATAAAGGAAGTGCACGTGGTTCTTCACAGTGATGACTTGCAAACCATTTTTGGTATCCCCAAACTTTGAGGCAAAGGTTATAGTCAGTAGTGTTGTGGTCAAGACCACCTAAACCGAGACCAAGTCATGACCAAGACCAAGACAAGCTGAGACCGAGACTAGACCAAGACTTTAAAGGGTCGAGACCAAGTCAGGCCGAGACCAAGTCAAGACCAAGACCAGTGCAAGTCACTGCATTAAAACACTTATGATAAAATGTGGAATATGCATATGATTAGGCACTTCTTGTCTGTGTGTGTGTGTGCAAGCGTGCGTGCGCTTGTGTGTGTGTGGAATCAGAGATGTCGATAAAATGATCAAAGGCATTGCAGATATGTGGGAATTTATTTTTGTCTATAAGCAAATAAAAGTGAACAAACACTAAAGAGCTGAAATCAACTTTACCATTTATTCTGAACCGTCTTTCCATGGCTTGCCATCCACTTAACACAATGCAGGTGTTTTTAATAATAAAATTAGAAAAATTGTCATTGGGAAAAACTTAAACAATGCTTAAACAATGCCAACATCAAATGCCAAACCTGAATAAACTGCATAAAATTAATGATAAAAATAAATTTGTGATGTGCCATCAGTTGAGGTCTTGACCGGTCTTAAAATAAAATTCCGAGTCCTCTATGTCAGAGACTGAAACGAGACCGAGTAAAAAAGCGGTCGATTCCAAGACGAGACCAAGACATTTAAAAAGTGGTCTTGAGACCGGTCTCGGTTTCGAGAACTACAACACTAGTGCTCAACATGCATTTATATTGAATGGAAAATAAGATATTTGATATTGTGACCAGTGCCGGACCGAGCCTCTTGGGGGCCCTAAGCAGAATTTGTTTGGGGCCCCCCTTCCACCAATTTTTATTAAAAAAATTAAGAAAGGACAAACATTTAAAAAAGAACAAAGTTGCACATTAAGTAAGGGCTAAAATTATCATTCGGTGCAGAAATCTTTATTGTATGAATTAAGGGGGCCCTAAGCAGCCGCTTAGTTTGTTTATACCTCGGGCCGGCCCTGATTGTGACAAACATATGAAACTTGCAATTTGAGTATAAAAGTATCAAATACTTTATTATCACTTATATAAATACTTCAGGTGCCTAAAAAATCTGAAAGGGCAATCATTTACTGCCTTTAAATCAAGTTAAAACCACATGAAAAAGTCTACAAATTTGGGGAGCTACATTTTCAGCTGCTTATTATTTGCTGCAGATACATCTTTAAATCCAAGTTGTTTTAGCCATTATGATATTTCATGCTTTTTCTTTCCCAAAACACAAATTCTCCCATGAGATTCGCGATTAACATATTTGGCTCTTTATTTGCCATGAGACGCGGCAGACGGACAGCGAGGGACATGCTGGTCTTTGCCACCTTGCCCATATCGAAAAAATTAGCTTGTTTAACAAAACAATCTGTTCATGCCGGGCAGCTGACACAATCTTATTAATAGAGTGGTCATCATCATACAGTCAGCTGAGAGCTTTTCCTTTTTGTCCCACGCACTGTGAGGTGAACAGACTATTTAACCTCCTTAAATGTTGTGATAATACTCTGTAATGCGGTGATTATGATGGTTATGGGATGTTGTTAAATGGTTGTACAGGCTCTTTACTTTATCTTAATCAAACAAATCAAAGTTCAGAGGCATAGAGGCTTTCTGGTCTCCGTTATTTGTCAGAGGACACAATGTCACCAGTTTAAGATGTTTGTAGAAAAGATAACCATAACCATTCCATTAACATGAAGGATCATGTAATGAGGTGAGAAATTGAAGACTATCTGTTTAGTATAGAACAATGAAGATTATTGTGAATAATGAGTTGTGTATAAGTGAACAGGAAGTCATATTCCTAACTCTCTCTCTCTCTCTCTCTCTCTCTCTCTCTCTCTCTCTCTCTCATTTATATCCTTCACACCCTGTCTGTGGCCATCTGGACCCTGGCAGTTTCTGCTCTTTAAAGTAAACTACAGCCTGTTCTGTCTACTACTATCACCTTGGATACACAGTTGTTTGTGAAAGCTGTGCTGAACATGGATGTTACCTCTTTCCCCACCAGCGTATTTTTTTTAAAAGTTGCCAGCCAGAACCAGCATTTTTTATGATTTTCACAAAAGTTTAATGCCTTCCAGAAAATGTTCTTCTTTAAATATATAAACATTTAGGGGTGGTTTCCCAGACAGGGCTTAAAGGACAAGTTCGGTATTTTACACTTAAAGCCCTGTTTTCAGATTGTTTATGATGAAATAGAACGGTTTTGACTGAAATTTCGACATATGCACATTTTTTTTTCGCAAATTACAGAAATTAAGACCCGGCGGGGGATGTATACTGCTTGTGGACCGCGTGCTAATTGCTAGAAGCTAGCGGGAGGTCCGGACAGCTCGGGGGTTAGCCTCGTCAGAAAAGCCGGGGCGGTAAGGCCCGGTCTCGGTTAGTTTGGCAAAAAACGTTTAGTTTGGCAAAGCACTATTACTTAGTTCTTGTAGAATTGTAAAATAAAGCCGTTAAATATTTTTTTAACTTTCGAAACCACGCTGTAAACTATCTAGCCTGCAAAAATATCTATATAGCCTAACGTTACTGTCTACAAACAATTTTAAGATCACTATAAATTTAAAAGGTATAATTTACGGGATTAGCATCAATGTATGATCTCTGTTTTGAGATACAGATGCTCTAGCATCATAAATGTAGTATGTTGTGACAGAAGATGACAACATGCAAAATATAACGTGACTTCTTACCTTTTGTGTTGATACAACGATCGCGAATCGAATCCAGTCTGTTTCAGATGTGTGAATGATCCATGAAAGTCCAATAAAATACATCCAATGACCATTTTTGTCCACAAATGCATATAATCCGTGAAATATAGATACATAGTCTGTTGTTTACATCAGATTTCGCATGGTTCCAATGATTTCCGGGTTCCAATAACCATGCGTTAAAACTTTGTTTTTAAAAGTAGGCGGGAGTATAATCCATAATATCCAAATAGCGCTGTTATTTCAGTGAGACATGATAACAGCACGGTATCAGCGAAGTGACTGACTGCTCTGTGCTCTCTCTCGCTCTCTGGTGGGTGGAGACCTGCGAGTGGGGTGGTGGGCGGGAAAATTCAAACTGAATGTGACGAAACGGCTAGTTACGTAACGACGTAGCTGAGTTTGAACTTGCGCAATCTGAGACTAATGGCTGACAGAGTTTGTGTATGGGAAACCTTTTCAGCATTAGCCCTTTTCACATAGAGATTACGGTAAATATACGGAAAATGGGATTGTGCATGATGCCGATTCTGTCATGCTGGTGAATGATCTCAGCCTTAGCGCGGAGAGTGAGGAGCTCCCTGATCTCTGCTTCAGTCCAGTTTGCCATCATTTCTTGTCGTGAATTTTAAATCCCTTTGTCAAAGAGCTGAACCATAACTTCTTGTTGCGATGAAACATGCATCCTCACTATGGCACGCCCCTTACGGCATTGTTTCTGCCTCTTGTTCACACAGAATGTCTGTTAATGTTACGGCAATGTTACTACGTCCTCTTTACAGGAGTGATCCCAGATAATTTACGGGACGTGTTTGTGTTCACACAGAAGCAATTTTACGGCAATCTGGGACTAAAGTGCTGTGTGAATGAAGTAATTGACTGTACACATTCACTGTGCTGTGAATCTCTTCCTTTGTTTTCAGCAGAGACATGACCAACGAACCACAGAAAATCTGTAAAAATCTCCTATCCTCTCCCACACAGACAGGACGACAGGCATCCTGCTGAGGTGTAAATAGGCTGTAGGTGTTGTTTCTCAGATGGCTGATGAGAAAATAGCCTATTGTTCCTCAGGGGCTGATTTTGCTTTAATTTTATCCAAAGCACTCTTTGTGTGCGTATTTCATTATTCTATGAAGAAAACACAAGCTTGAACAGGCAAGTGAAAATTTGTTGGTAAAATAAATCTAATGTGTAAAAGCTAGCAGGAATCCTTGGGACCCATCTAAACAAACACCTGCTGTATATGCACAGACTGAGGTACTATGGCTCAGATCTAATATGCTGTTTTATAGTTTTGTTCCCATCTGTTTCTCTCTATTAGATTGAAACATTTTGTAGGGTTATTATACACTAGCAGAAGATTGGATCATATACCTTATTCCAGAAATCACACCAAACTCGCTTTCATGAAGTAAAGCTCTCTCCATGCAAAAACAAAAAAACAAAACATGGAACAGATATTTCAGGTGTCTGATACATGTTACAATTCATTACTGTCAACTATATCCTTCCCTAGTCACAAAAACATATTCTTGTAAGCAACATCAATGATTGCGATTTAGTAGAGATGCAAAGCAAATAACTGCCAGAATAATTTGGTCTGTTCATTGTAGTGTATATTTTGTATTATTGTGTAAATGATAGAAGAACCATCTTTGTATGAATGGTTTTATTAAGAACCTTTAACTTCAGAAAAACCTTTCTGTTTCACAGTTCTTTAGGTTATAAAAAGGTATGAAAGAAACCTTTGACTTTGGGAACCTTTGACTAAATGGTTCTATGGCATTTCTTTGAAGAACTTTTAAGGACCTTCATTTTTAAAAGTGTACTGCAGGCTTTTTCTAATTCACTATATGGGTCATTCCACTGAATCAGTGCCATTTGCATGTTGCAACTCATCAAAATTGAAGTTGATATTTTTCTTTTTTTAACACTAAATTTAATAACACACACGTTTACCCTTTCAAAATGAGTAGGTTCCTAGCTTATTTTTTAACATGGTGTCTTAATGGAGGATGGATGCATTTTAATAACAGAACGTCTCGGTTACGTATGTAACCCTCGTTCCCTGAAGGAAGGGAACGGAGACGTCACGTCGTGACCGACGAATTGGGAACCGCTTCGCGGGTGACCTATCTACTTCGAGAACTATCAGAAACGCCAATGAACTTGGCATGCAGGTATTTGCATAATGCCGGCGCCGCCCCGCCAGGTGCGTATATAAGGCACAGGTGCATAATACCAAATCAGCTATATTATTGCTGAGAAGCCGAGCAACAGTGCCCGGCCTGGACAGCAATGGAACAGCAAACTGTGGCGACGGGACGTGACGTCTCCGTTCCCTTCCTTCAGGGAACGAGGGTTACATACGTAACCGAGACGTTCCCTTTCAGTCGGTCACTACGACGTCACGTCGTGACCGACGAATTGGGAATCCCTACCAAAACGCCACTGCAGCTGAACCCTTCCAGTGCCTGCAAAAGCCCTCCGCCCTCCACATAAGGGGCGGAACCTAAGGCGAAATGCAGAAGGCCGGTCACTACCTGTTCCTTAACCCACGATAGTGAAGCAGCGAACTGGGAGAAGCGTCTAAACTGAGCGGAGCTAGAACACTGCGGAAGCCATCCCCTAAGAAGGTTAAATGGATGACATAAAAATATATGAAACAACCGACAGGTTGCTCAATAAAGTCTCTGAACAATACATGGTATGTTGAGAGATGCAGAGCAGGCTCTGCTAAGGAAAAACGTGGAGGATTAGAACCCCACGGACTAGACACACAACTGAACCCCACGTAGGGGACATATGTGGACGCCTAGCCTACACAGGTGTACAGAGAATATCAGTGATAGGTTGACAGCGGATGCTCCGCAACACCAGCTATCAGGGCGGTGGAGGAGAGGCAAAAACAGTTTTTTAGACGTTTTTGCCCCGATGGCCTTCCATAATGGTGCAAATGTGCAGCACCAAAATAGAGGCTCCAAGCCGACACACGAGCCGACCCTCGGCATTCTTAACTAGTTAGTAGAAAGAACCCGAGTGGAAACCGGTTCGACACGAACACTATAGAATCTTGTGAACGTATTAGGTGTCGCCCAGCCTGCAGCTCTACAAATATCTGTTAGCGAGGAACCGCGAGCCAGTGCCCAAGATGATGCCACACTGCGAGTAGAGTGGGCACGTAAATTAAATGGACAAGGCACATTCTGCTTTTGATATGCAAGGGCTATAGTATCCACAATCCAATGGGACATCCTCTGCTTGGTGACAGCTTTTCCTTTCTGCTGACCACCGTAACAAACAAAGAGCTGATCTGAGGTCCTAAAACTTTGCGTCCTGTCTATATACACACGTAGTGCACGAACAGGACATAACAAAGCCATGGCTGGTTCTGCCTCCTCCAAAGGCAGTGCTTGGAGATTCACCACTTGATCTCTAAAAGGAGTGGTGGGAACTTTGGGCACAAAGCCGGGCCGGGGTCTCAGTGTTACGCTGGATGCAGCCGGCCCGAACTGAAGGCACGATTCATCGACCGAAAATGCATGAATATCCCCTATCCTCTTAACAGAAGCCAAAGCAAGGAGAGTTAAAGTTTTCATTGTAAGAAACTTAACACTCACACTATGCAGAGGCTCGAATGGGGCTTCCTGGAGTGATTTCAGCACCAAGGACAGGTCCCAAGGAGGAATAGAGGGGGGACGCGAAGGATTCAGTCTTCGAGCGCCTCTGAGAAATCTAATGACTAGGTCGTGCTGACCCACTGTTCTACCGTTTACGGGTGAATGGTGAGCTGATATCGCAGCGATATCGACTTTAATAGTGGATGGTGACAGCCTATTCTCCAAGCGACGCTGGAGATATAAAAGCACAACACTAATCGGGCATTCTCGTGGGTTTTCACTTCGGGAAGAACACCAGTCGACAAACAGGTTCCATTTAAGCGCGTAAGCCTGTCTCGTAGACGGCGCTCGTGCAGCAGCAATAGTGTTAGATACCTCTTGCGGTAAATCACTCATATCCTCCGTGCCCCGTCCAGAGACCACACATGGAGGTTCCACAGGTCGGGGCGCGGGTGCCATAATGTGCCCTCTTGTTGAGAAAGAAGGTCCTTCCTCAGGGGAATCTTCCACGGAGGGGCTGTCGCGAGGAGAGAGAGTTCTGGAAACCAACTCCTGGTTGTCCAATACGGTGCCACCAACAGCACGCTCTCCTCGTCCTCCCGGATTTTGCATAAGGTTTGCGCAATGAGGCTCACCGGAGGGAACGCGTATTTGCGCATGTTTCGCGGCCAGCTGTGTGCCAATGCATCCACGCCGAGCGAGTCGTCGGCTAGTGAATAGAACAGGCGACAATGGGTCGTCTCTGGGGAAGCAAACAGATCTATCTGCGCTTTGCCGAAACGTCTCCAAATTTGCTGAACCGCAATGGGGTGGAGTCGCCATTCGCCGGGACGCGCAGCCCGAGAGAGCACATCCGCCTCTACATTGAGCGTGCCCGGGATGTAAATGGCACGAAGAGACCTCAAATTCTTCTGACTCCAAGTGAGGAGGTGACGGGCGAGATGCGACAGGTGACGCGAGCGTAAACCGCCTTGACGATTGATGTACGCCACGGTCGCAGTGTTGTCTGTACGAACTAATACATCTTTGCCCCGTAACTCGTTGCTGAAACGGACGAGCGCAAGATATACAGCCCACATTTTCCGGCAGTTTATGTGCCAATGCAGCTGGGGTGTCGTCCAGACCCCCGAAGCCGCAAGCCCATCGTACGTGGCCCCCCACCCCGTGTCTGACGCATCTGTGCATACTATCGCGTGCCTGGAGACCTGTCTCAGAGGCACACCGGCTCGGAGAAACGCACGGTCTGACCACGGAGTGAAAGTGCGACGACACGCAGGTGTAATGATAACACGGTGAATGCCGCGCAACCACGCTCTCCTCGGGACTCGATCGTGAAGCCAACGCTGAAGCGGTCGCATATGAAGCAGTCCGAGCGGAGTTACAGCTGCGGCTGCTGCCATATGCCCCAAAAGCTTCTGAAATTGTTTCAGCGGGACCGCGCTCTTGCTCTTGAATGTATTCAGGCAAGTCAGAATCGACTGTACACGCGCTTCTGTTAGACGAGCTGTCAAATCGATCGAGTCCAGTTCCATACCGAGAAAAGAGATTCTCTGCACGGGGCAAAGCTTGCTCTTTTCCCAGTTGACCCGAAGACCCAAACGAGCGAGGTGTTTTAAAGTTAAATCTCTGTGATCGCACAGCGTCTGACGTGTTTGAGCTATTATTAGCCAATCGTCCAGATACGCGAGAATGCGCACACCTCTCTCTCTCAGGGGTTTTAAAGCCCCCTCCACTACTTTGGTGAATACACGGGGCGACAGAGAGAGCCCGAATGGGAGGACTTTGTACTGGTATGCTCGCCCCTCGAACGCAAAGCGGAGAAACGGCCTGTGCCGGGGGAGAATTGATACATGAAAGTACGCGTCCTTCAGGTCGATAGATGCGAACCAATCGTTTGGACGAATGCATGGAAATATGCGTTTGGGCGTCAGCATTTTGAACGGCATTCTGTGAAGTGCACGGTTCAGCGAACGCAGGTCCAGGATCGGTCGCAAGCCGCCGCTTTTCTTGGGTACAATAAAGTAAGGGCTGTAAAACCCCGACCTCATCTCGGCTGGAGGGACCGGCTGAATCGCGTCTTTCGCCAATAAGACAGCGATCTCCGCACGGAGGACGTGCGCATCGGCAGCTCTCACCGTAGTGAAACGAACGCCGGAGAATTTGGGGGGACGCCGGGCAAATTGGATCGCATAGCCGAGACGAATCGTGCGTAAAAGCCAACGCGACGGGCTGGGAAGCTGTTCCCACGCCCGCAGATACCGTGCGAGAGGGACTAAAGGCACGATCGGTGTACCCGCGGCGGGCGCAACGGAGGTGATCGCCGGTGTGTGCGTAACGGCCGCACCGACAGCAGTGTTGTGTGTGATAACACTCACCTGAGTCCGTTGCTGGGTGGTTGAGTAAGGGAGGCTCTGCTGAAGACACCTCACACCACTCGATGCACCCTCTGGCGAAGGAGGAGGGAGACGATGGGTTATGAGCCCGTAGCTGTCTCCTACCGGCTGAGAGCGCGGTGGGGTTATGAGCCCGTGCGTCGCTCTCGTTCTCCTCTGATGAGTCGGAGAACGAGGGGGGGTTATGAGCCCTCTCGTATCTCCGGAGCTCATCTGAAGACCTAGAGATGGAAGTGGAATTCGCTCTTTTTGTGGATTTGTGGGTGCCGACTGAAAAGTCGGCGGAACAGAAAAATGAAACAAAAGATTCCCCAACCGGCCCTCCTCCGGTGGGGGGAGTGGTGCCTTCACCATCTCCCGAAGAGCGATCCCCTCCATCTCTAGGTCGCCCGTCTCAGGGCCGCTTTGATCTTCTTTTACCACCCTTTGCAGCGGGCTGAGCGGGCGGGGCGGGCTGCTGACGACCGGTTCCTCGCTTCTTAGAAGAGCCCCGGGGAGGAACGGAGGCGGCCGCCGCAGGACGCCCTCGGCGAGGAGCAGGCTGAGGCGCCGACGTGGATGGGGCAGGCGCAGGACGCTTCCGACGTGGCATGATCTGAGCGATGGCCTCAGTCTGCTTCTTGGCCGCGGAGAATTGCTGCGCAAACTCCTCGACCGTCTCGCCGAACAGGCCGGTCTGGGAAACCGGAGCATTCAGGAGCCGGGTTTTATCAGCATCCTTCATGTCCGCCAGACACAGCCAGAGATGGCGTTCCTGGACTACCAGGGTAGACATCGCACGCCCGACGGCGCGTGCGGTGACCTTGGTCGCACGAAGCGCCAGATCTGTAGCCGCACGTAGTTCAGAGAACTCCGCCGAGTCGTGACCTCCCGCGTGCAGATCCCTCAGAGCCTTAGCCTGATGAACCTGCAGCAATGCCATGGCATGCAGGGCAGAGGCTGCCTCCCCACAAGCCTTGTAAGCAGCACCGGACAGCGCCGAAGACTGCTTACAGGCCCGTGAGGGGAGAGTAGGCTGGTCCCGCCAGGAGGAAGCGACACCGGCCGGACACAACTGCATCGCGACCGGGCGCTCCACTGACGGGATACCAGTGTACCCCTTGGCATCTCCACCCTCGAGAGAGGTGAGAGGTGAAGGCTGATACGGCCGGTTCCGGGCGGAAAACGGGGTTTTCCACGACCGCGTCAGCTCTTCATGCACCTCGGGGAAGAAAGGCACCGGGGGCGAGGACTGAGAAGCCCTGGCACCCCCGAAGAACCAATCATCGAGGCGGGACGGTTCAGGTGGGGGAGGTTTAGTCCACTCCAAGCCGACCGCCTCCGCCGCCCGAGCGAGCATGGCTGCCATCTCAGGGTCGAACGCAGAAGCCGCAACCTGGCCCGAAGGCGGGAGCGGATCCGGATCGACGTCCGAGGCTGACAACCCCCCCTCCGACGTTACGGTGGATATCGCGTCAGGTGGAGGCTCGACAGAGCGCGAGGACACCGTAGAACACGGGCCGCTCGTCTCCATCGGGACCTCCGCTGGCAACGGATCAGGGCGCTGGGAGCTACTGGACGAACCAGCAGACCGACCCAGCACCGTTATACGGAGGTCATCCTTCGCCAATCTGGTAGCTGCGCCCTTAGCAGCACCAGACTGGGAAGGCGGGGGCCGTTGCCGGAGGAACGACACCCGTCTCCGCAAATCCGCTATAGTCAGGCCCTCGCAGACGGGGCATGAACTATCACGCAACGCTGCCTCTGCGTGCTGGAGCCCCAGACACGAGAGACAACGCTTGTGGCCATCCTGGGGGGCGATAAACACACCGCATCCAGAAACGGAGCACGGACGGAAATCCATCTTTAAAAAGACGACCCCGACCGTGACACGAATGAGTGGCTGTCTTTAAAAAGACACAAAGCTCAAACGTGCTGCTCTTTTAGGGAAATCACTCTTTTGTGCGAGCTGGTGAAACACACAGGGAGAGGCAAACGCACTCACTCGAACTCAAGTCCTAAATTAAAGAGACAGTGAGAGAGAGAAAGGGTGGAAAAAACACTGCGAGCCTCCACTGAGGTGTCTTTGCCCAACCAACTTCAGCAAGCTGAGATATTTTTTCCCACACAGCACAGGATCTACGAAGATCAGTAACAGCTTCTCGAGAGCAGATGTCTGCCGGCTTCGAAGCAATAAAGCTGATTTGGTATTATGCACCTGTGCCTTATATACGCACCTGGCGGGGCGGCGCCGGCATTATGCAAATACCTGCATGCCAAGTTCATTGGCGTTTCTGATAGTTCTCGAAGTAGATAGGTCACCCGCGAAGCGGTTCCCAATTCGTCGGTCACGACGTGACGTCGTAGTGACCGACTGAAAGGGAACTGAAACAACAGGACTGAGTTTTTAGCATAGATTTAGCAAATACATGAAATATAGCTGCAGTAAATGTCTGCTAATAGCATAAAGACACTTGCAAATTCTAGTGATTTACCTTTTTTTCTCAATAATCTAATAACATCAAAGAAATAATATAGGTAACAGGACTTTACATTAATGTTGACATTGACAGTCGTAGGGCTCTATCTTACACCCGGCGCAATGCAGCGCAATGCGCAACGCAAGTGTCTTTTGCTAGTTTCCACCCTGCACAATTATAATTTTCACGTTTAGTGCCACGTTGTTTAAATAGCAAATGCATATTTTGCACCCATGGGCGTTCTGGTCTGAAAACGAAGTGTTTTCAGGCGCATTTTTGGCGCGTTGCTATTTTGAGACAACTAGTTGGTTAGACTACGCCATTGACCAACAAAAACCTGGTCTAAAGTCTAAAGTCAATGGCGCAATAGTGTTTTTGTTATTTAATTAGTACGTTAGAAATATGCGCCTGGACGACAACGCGGGTTTGCTTAACACATGAATGCGCAGCAGCACAAAAACGCTTTTAAATATGAAAGATTAAAGGTTTGAATGTAAAAGATTATTATTGAGTCTCTTGGACATAAATGAGGACTAATTATGAGACTTTAGAAGGCACAAAGAGTAGCTTCACCTGCAGCCTGGTAAGTAAATAAATGCTTTGCTTTAAACAAATGCATCTGTTTTAAAATGTTTTTTCTTTTTAAATGCTACCTCACGGATTTATTGTATATGATGACTCTGTACCTGTGGATATGGTGAGATGATAAACATTTTTAAGTAATGCTTAAAAAAAACTGACGCTGTCCAAGTGCTGAACCTTGCGGAGGGCCGTTTGTAAATTCTTTATCTCCTGTTTGTTACAAATAAAGTATTTTTTAAAGTACAAACCTTTTCTTACATACTTGTAAATTATTTTATGATGATATTGGATAGCCATACATTTAAAGCAATTAAAAGCCTGCTTTTTTACTTCCATGACTAAAAGAAAATGAGTTTTAAAGGTTTTAATGAAAAAATAAAAATTTCAATACAAGTGAAAAACAACACAATTATTTAACATTAATCTTAAACTGGGGATCTTCTTCCTCCGCTTAGTTTTTCAGTTTACAAAGTCTGTCATCTAAATAGGGATTAGACATAGCGCCAGCGCAACTGGCTTTTAAAGGGGATGAGAGCTGAGACTCTCATTGGTTTATTGCACGTTTCGCCCAAAATACTCCAATTAATCATTAAAAAAATAGGACCAACCCTTTTCGACCATGAGTCGGCACACAAACCATTTTTCCCGTCGTTAAATTAGCAAAAGTGCATTTGGACACGCCCATTTAGACGTTGCGCTGTGCGCTTTAGACAATGCGCTTAGATCGTTAAAATAGGGCCCATAGCATCAATATCATAAAATATACAGAAAAAAAATAAGAAAAGTGACTTTTGATCTTCATATGACCTTCAGAAGATCCAGATGACGTCACTTCCTCTTGAAAATGTGACTCGCGGGATATTACTAAATAAAGTGTTGGGTAACAGGACTGAGTGAAATCCTGGGGACAAGACTAAAATGTACATTTTATCTAAAATATTATGACTTTTTCAATGGTAAAAAATATTTAAAGCAAAGATGTGATATGGACCCATACAAAAATGCAAAAAATAAAAGATATCTAAAGAATTGTTTGCTTTAGTATAGAGATAGAGATCAGGGACAGAAAAATTTTTTAGTTTAAATTTGATGTTAGATTAACCCTTGTGTGGTGTTCATATTTTTGTTACTAAGACGATGTTTGTGGGTCTGGTGGACCCAGAGCATTATTAGTATCTTAAATCAATGCAGTCATACAAATTTATGTAATATTGTTTACAGATGTTTACTTTAGCCTTATTGCAAGTTATATAGACAGAATTTATGGTTAATATTTGTCATTTACCACTGATAGAGGACTATTTATAAACGAAAGTGCCATTCGTTTTTGTGGTAATATAAAATAAAAGAATACAATTTTATTCTGATCCCGATATTGGGGGAAAACATGTTTATCTTAAATAAGTTTAAATTAAACAAAGTTTTTTTAATCACTGTTGATGTTTAATTTTTTGAACTTTTTGAAATTGTACACATTTGTGTCAGTCTACACAGCACAGGCCCCAAATAAACAGATGCAATATCATAAGACATCATCCACACTGAACACATAACCTGTTTATGCCAGCCAACACAACATATAAGAAGCAAATTTTTACTGTGTAGTTGTGTTGTGTATGCATTTCTTGCATTTTATACACAAATATTGTGTTCATCGTATGTCCCCACACATTGCAGTACAATGTGTTGCTATTGGCCACAACTTAGAATGATGAAAATACATGGATAATATTTTACTTTCTCTATTATTCACTCTCTCTCACACACTCATGCACACACACATCTTTGTGGGACTTTTGGTCCCCACAACGTGATAAATACCAGGTACACACACACACAATAGGTTTTGTGGTAAAATGGTAACCAATAAACCAAATTACCATGATTACTACTCTTTTACTACAATAAAACTATGGATTTTTTGTAAGGGAGATAATGGTAAAATGTAGAATGGTTCCTGTTAGACAAAAGGTAAAGTGTTTGGGACAGTAGGTACAAACAAATGTTCATGCATGATATATAACATGTTGTATCCTTGCGGCATTACAGCAAGAGCAGAAGGACAAAATTCTGACATGCATCCATCACATATGTACAGACATAAATACAAACACACTCATGCACTCACAGTAGTCCCAGATAGAAGAAAAACAGAGTAAAGTTACATAGCACATTCAGTTTTCACTCTCTTATTACCCCTGGGCAGGCCCGGTACTAGGCTTGCTGGACTGGGGGGGCAGTCAGGATTTTTGGGTGGGCAGCCATTTCTCGACTAAAATGATTCATACACTAAAATTATGGATGTTTCAATCCAATATTACTTTGCATGTCTTATAATAAAAGGCAATTTATATGTCATTTTGCACGTTCAAATTTTAAAAGTAGATGCAATTAGATTAATGATTTATAATGTTATAATGAGTACACTAGTTTGACACATTTAGTCACAGTTAATGAAATCAGGCAAGCATGTGATATAAATATAAAGCTGTCTATATTTTATAATTGTTTACACTGCATTTAATCTATTATTTCACTTATAGATAAATTAAAGCCATTCTTATACCTACCCTACCCAACATATGCCTTTATTCTAAATAAACTCTTATTAGGAACTTTATTTCCACTTCTCAAACATTTTCTTCATTTAAAATAATGTATTTTCAATGTGATATATGTGATAAGCTGTGTTGTCATTAATTCCTGACCCTATCATACATGCTGCTGCAGCAACCTCAAATATCACAACAAAGCACAATGCTTTAAATAATATATTGTTGCATCATGTAAGCAATTTGACATGCATGACAAAGGTTATCCTGCTTGCCTATTCACCTTATTTTTCACGACAACAAGGGCGGCGCCATTTCGCTCATTTTGTCAACGTTCTTCCGGCCGCATAGACGATGAGCAGCTGAGGCAGTGACTGAAGGCGACGCGTTAAAGCTTAAAAAGCTCACCCGAGCGCCTTTATGTTTCTTTCTTACCAATTTTAAGCCAACTGAGGAATACCCTTATCCCAAGGTTCGACTACGATGTTCCGGTAACTTTAAACCACGCCGGGTGTTGAAAAGGTGGCCAGTTTCAGGTAAGCTATCTTAGCTAACTTTGTGCTCGTTCGCCTAAAGTTAGATTTGTGAAGTCCGTTCTACAAATACACTTAAGATCAGTAACGTTAGTTTATAAAATGAAACTATTTGAATGGTTTTAATTGTCCACCTATATTTTTATATTTACGATAGTACAACGAGATATTATAGTACATTGCATTCTTACAGTAGCCCACGTGATTCCTACAAGTTACTGAGATTTCAGATGCTAGAATGTCAGTTCATTTCTCATTCAAATATTGATAATGACCTATTAAACAACATATTATTTAACACTGAAGTTAAAGGTTGTGTGTATAATGTTACTGTCTCTTTTTAATGCATCTCTCTCTTACACACTGTTCTGTTTAAGTATGGGTGCCATTTATATATTAATTCTCATGATGCAAGTTTATTTAAAATACTAACATAAAAATGTTTTTGGTTATATTGTTTTCACAGATGCATTGATGTGTAGTGATGCAGTGGACAACTGTGAGGATGATACAATCAACATGTTCCTAAACTGTGATGCAGAAACACAATGGGAGGATCCATCCGTCTCTGACCACAACTACACTTTAACATCACAACTCAACCTGAAGCAACCTACATCTGATATGGGAAAACAATGGTGCAGTTTCCCTGACAGGGCTTATCCTGGTCCCAGGCTAAAATGCATATTTGAGCTACAATAATTTAAAAACACCTTTTACTGACATACCTCAACATATATGAGTGCCATTGTTTTGTCACAAGATGCGCACCAGTCTTGTTTTTTTGTAGGGTTTGTTTGTAAAAACTAAAATGTCCTAATATAATTAAATCCTAGTCCTGTAAACCCTGTCCGAGAAACTGCTTCAATGTGTTGAGCTGGCACAAATGTACATATCTCTGCTGAGAAACAACCATCTTTGGTTCAGCTTTACAGAGGGTTGATATTGCATCCATTACACAGTCACCAAGCACTTTACCAGTACATACACCAACAGCTTCCAGATAAACACTTGGGATCAGCTCCTGATGACTCTGATAAAGCTGTGTCTTAATTTATTGCAGGGTGGTCTTGCTTTACCTGTTGTAAAGCTACATTAAACCTTCATATGTGATCAGATGTCATGCAGTAATATTAAACATTTACAGTGTGATCAGATGTTGTGCGTTTATATTAAACCTTTACAATGTGATCAGATGTCATGCAGTGATATTAAACATTTACAGTGTGATCAGATGTTGTGCATTTATATTAAACCTTTACAATGTGATCAGATGTTGTGCATTTATATTAAACCTTTACAATGTGATCAGATGTTGTGCATTTATATAAACCTTTACAGTGTGATCAGATATTATCTGTAAGGAATTTCTTAAATCATATGTGAGCTTTGTAGATTCCACTTAAAAGGATTTAAGTCTCCTGATTTGAAGGAATAAGTGTTGGCAAGTTTGCAAATGAATTCTATCATGGTACCACATAAAAACGAAATAGTTATTGGACTGGCTAAGGTGCACATTTGCTATAAAAAAAGACGAAATCACTGTGTAAATATTGGTAGACATACTTTTAATAATTTTCGATGCTGCTCCATCAACTCCTGACAGGATGAGGTAATTAAATATGCCAGGTTACTTGCCGCGGCCGCTTCATATCGTCTACCCACGAGACGATTGATGGGACAATAAAAGACTATCTGAGCGTCGTATGAAGTTTTAACCGTGCTCCTAATTTAAAACATTTACAGCAGTAGCGATATTTGTCATTTCGCTAAAGTTATAGTGAACTACAAACAACCTTCTAACCACCAAACTAACCACCGAATGCACTGTGCCATATTAGCAGCGGAAGTCGGTTGACAAAATGCGGAAGAGCGAAGAATTGAAAAGGGGCGTGGCGGAATAAGGTGAATAACAGCACCAGACAAAAGGACAAGCCCTAAAAAACTGTAAGTGTGATTTGCGACGAGACCAAAGAAAAATCGCACTGCTTTGTTCATAACATTGCAAATAAGATATTATAATACAACGCAACAATATAAAATACAACGTTTTACCTTACGATGACCTTGCGGAGTGAAAGCTCCTCTTGAAATTAAAAGTCTGTAGATTTTTGCGTGTGAAGTATTTCTCAAACGCGAGCTGAATGAGCTGATGAATGACGATGACAAAACCGCTAAAATTTGATTTTAAAACTGCACGCGATGCTCAGCTGTTACAATACTGTATATTTACTGTATAACCATCTTATATCATTTATATCTACTATATAGTATAGCACAACCAAACTGCATATTCAAATTTTAATAAACAGAACTACGTCTAAAACAAACACATTAAATGCTGCTGGAGACTTGCCATTGGCTGTTGTATTTGCATGAATAAATAATGAGGTCAGTCTAAGAAAGGATAAGGGGCTATTTTGGGCATGTTTTACTATAAAAAAAAGTTTCAATTTAATATGTGTTGGGTTATTACGTTTATGTAATACTAAATTGCATTGTTTTTGATATATATTTTAAAGATGTGTTTTTTAAGTTACCATTGTAGAGAAAAGTAGTACTTTTCTTGTGAGTTAAATACTGCTGATAAAACTTCTAAGGTTTGAAAAAGCTAATCAGACGATAGTGGGCCGGAGCTGTAAAAGCTAGCGCTTGCCGAAAGAGCACGTTTTTTGTGTAAAGAGACTCCGTTATTTTATGGTTGACTGGACATTATTTGGGGGTGCAGAGGGAAAATCTGGGGGGGCAATGCCCCTCCCAGCCCCCCTGTAGACCCGGCCCTGCCCCTGGGTCCAGTGGACCCGAACACCACATATGTAATATAAATGTGTAGGGGGGGTATACAGTGTACAGTTATTATGAAGTTGTTTATTTTTATGTTCTTCATAGAAAATGAGCCAAGGCCAATGAATCTGAGGTTGAAACAACAACTAATTGCATATTTTTTCTTTCAGTAAACATTAAAAACGGGTCCCACAGACCCGAACACCACACAAGGGTTAACATGCAGGCCACTTTGCTTGATAATAAAATGTTTTTTTGGAGTTAGTTTTTATGCATTTTTATATTGTTAATATCCTGGTGTGGCAAACAAGAGAATCTGTCCCACAGCATTGGTTATTTTCACTTTAATTTTTAGCGTGTTTCTGGGTGGAGTGTGTCAATTAACGACGGAAGGAAGTTGTATTTAAGAGGGGCATGTCGTACCTGAATCAGAGGCGTCATCCGTTTGTCTACACAGGAAGTTTGCGTATGAGTGATGTTATGGTGGAAAGACGGCTGCGTGTCAATCAGCTGTTTCGCGTGTATGTCTGGTGTGTGACTGAAACGTGGCACTTCCAGACCAACTGTCGCGTGCTGTTCTGAAGACAAGGAAAACACCGCTTATCCACCAATCTTGGGGTCGGCTGACCCCGATTCTCATTTTTGCCTTAAAGAACCTGCAAACGTGGTCAGTACCTCTGTGCCGCTATTACACACACTACTACACATGCACAAATGCACACACTAGCATGGTTTTTTATTTGCACATTCTGTGTGCTTAGTGTTTCATTTATAATTGTTGTTGCCCGTAAAAATTATTGTTGCTGTTGATTTAATGTTGGTGATTGTCCACAAACGAATGAAATGTTCATCCTATGTTTTCTTTGCTCTCTTTCTTTTTTATGGACATTTTTGTGAATGAATGGGGACACGAATCTGCGAATGTGGATTAGCGTGACGCGGTCGGTTTCTGGCACAGGGCTCGGAACGTGATGACCAGAGACCGCTAGTGGGAACTCCATTTTCTTATTTTGGGTTTATATATATTTGTTTTTTTTTTGTCTGTTATCCATTTCGTTTTCTGTGTGACTATAATGATGAACTTATGGAAGAATAAATATCCCTTGTGAAATGATCTTTTTTCCTTTCTGAGATTATTATTATTATTTGTGGTATAACAGGTGGTTATTTTTTTGCTATCCTAAACTGAGTTAATTTGTTGACGGGTTTAACCTGTCTGGCGCCCGAACCTTTTGTTTTTTTTACCTTGACTATAAATTTAACTTGCCAAAGGTTATTTTGATGTGCCTATCACGTGACTAAACGGTGGCGTAGCGGTAGTGCGCCAGGCCTGTCACGTGGTAGACCCGGGTTCGATACCCACCTCAGCCAAGTTTTTTTTTTCAATGTATTTTGAGTTTAGGCGACCACCGTTATAGAGTGGCGCCCGAACAGGGACTTGAACACCTGAACACTTGAACACTTGATTTTGACAATTCCTGTGAACTATTGAACAATATTGTAAAAAAAAAAAAAAAAAAAAAACTGAAACTTTGTGATTTGAATTTTTTTTGTGTGTGTGAAACAATGAAATTGTCTGAAATAATCTTGTAAATTATTTTGGTGTGTAAACTGTGTGTGCTAATTGAATAATCAGAGTGTTACCTCTAAGGGGTCACAGAAATTGATAATTGTTTGAATTATTGAAATAAGTGAAGGTGACTTTGAATACTTATTTTTTATTTTACTTTGTGTTTTGAGATGATATTGGTTGAACAGTTGTGAAAAGTTGTATATTGTTGATTAGAAATTTTTCAGAGACCAACAAACTGACACGCATCTCATATACTGATATTTATTGTTTTTCACACTCAACATTTCTACACTCAATCACAAAAATCATGGAGCATACCCCTCCTTCCCAATCTACTTTTGTGGAAATTGAGCCTCCACCAGACATTTCAACTCCAGTAGGGCCACCTGCACTGCGACCGTGGATGCCTCTGGTACCACCTCCATGTGCTCCTGTGTTCTATCCTACCCCAACCCCATTCAGCCCTCTTCATCCTGGAACTGGTGTGCACATGCCCTCTCCTGCTCGAGCTGGGAGCACTCCAGTGCAAACTCTCACCTGGGCACCACAAGGGGATAATATGCAACTTTGCACCTCATCTGAAGATGGAACTCCTTCTTCAGTAGCACAACATGATCTGCCCAACATTCTACCAACTCCTGGAAGGGAAATACAAGAAGTCACAGCCCGGGTACAAGGGAACTGGGATACCTTGTTTGACTTAATGGCACGACAAGAAAGAAGAGTGAATGAACTTACTCAGGAAGTGAAAGATACCTCTTCTCATCACCAGAGTCAGATGGCCGATCTTGTGGGAAAAGTGGAGGATAACAAAAATCAAGTGTTAACCCTGTTTTCTACCACAAAGCAACAAGAGGAAACTGAAGCAGATAACCTGACTAAAGCGATGAAGTTAATGATCTCGGAAGAACTCCAGAAGGTGGAATCTACTTTGGTGTCTGAACTACGATTCATGGTTGATCAACTCCAAGCAGAGGTTCAGCAGGACATCAAAGCTGTTCAAAACACTTTTCAAACAAGCCATAATGAGATAACTTCACAACTCCTCCAATGTGTTTCCCAAACTGATCAATGTCTCACCAGTTTCAAAGAGCTGAAATGTGAGGTGGAGAAAGGATTTCAAAGTGTCAACAGAAATGCAGATCAACAAAAGTTAAGTGTATTGACACCACCAAACCCCAACACTACCAGTACTTCCTCCCAGCCATCTCCTTCTGCTCCAGTGACTCATTTAAATTCTTCAACCCCTTCTTTAACATCTGTGGTGAAAAGCGACCATATTAAATTAACTTTCCCCACTTTTGGAAGACCTTCCGACGATGCAGACCCACTATTGTACTTAACCAAATGTCAGGATTTTTTGGCTATACATCCTCTGACAGATGCAGACATCCTAGCTACCTTCCGTACTGTCTTGTATGGAACAGCACGTGACTGGTGGGAAGTCAGACGGTCCACCATAACCACCTGGAATGAGTTTGAGACTGCTTTTCTATCTGCTTTCCTTTCTGAGGATTATGAGGATGAACTGGCTGAACGTGTCCGTACAAGGATTCAAAGAGAGACAGAATCTATTAGAGATTTTGCGTTTTCTTACAGAGCTCTTTGTAGAAGATGGAAGGCAGATCTTACAGAGGGTGAGATTGTGAAGATGATACTTAAGAATATCAAGCCGTACCTTGCCAGCCAATTGCGTAGCCGGGTGAATACGGTGGAAGAGCTGGTAAAATTAGGACATCAACTGGAAAGAGATTATGAGCAACAGCTGCGTTATGATTGGAGTCGAATGGGCCCTAAGCATCAAGCCACATCCCAAAGACCCTCCTCAAACCAACCTAGTGAGAAAATCCCTGTTCAGTGCTGGAGATGTAGAGGACAGCATCCACCAGGAAAATGTCCACACTATACCTCTCCCCAGTCAGCTCAGACATCTGGTCCACCGTATTCCACCAGCGGCAAACAACCTTATTCCAAGTCAGGTGGTCACCCATCCACCAACTCTGTTGCTGCAACAAAAATTCATAGGTCACAATCAGCAACCAAGAAAACCTCCTCATCTACAAGTTCTAATGAATGTGTAGCGATACCTCAACAACTAGTTGTTCCCCTTTGCATCGATACCTGGTCAGGTAAAGCCATTGTGGACACTGGTGCAAGCTACACACTCATCAATGAAAATCTCATGAGGCAGCTTACCTTCTCAGACCAGCTGAAACCGTGGTGCCGTGGTCCTCTTTATCTAGCTAATGGTAAAGCAGAGATTCCATTTGGATGGCTGAATACCACAATTACTTTACCTGACCAAGTGTTTACCTTACCTACTGTTGTACTTTCACCCCAAGCTCTAGCCTATGCTGTAGTCTTTGGGTTGAACTTTATTTTCTTCAGTGGGCTGCAATTAAATGTCATTGATCAAAAATACTCCTTCAAGCTTGATCCTTCAAAAGAGTACCCCTTTCAACCAGGAAATTGTAGTGTGCCAAATGTAAGTCCCCGAAAAGAGAGATGTAAATTTAAGGAAGTCACCCAAAATCTTTCCTTATTAACTTCTGTGCCCCCTCCTTCATCACCATTGCAAATTCAACACCCAGTCGGTATTGATGAAAAGGCATTGATCAACAATGCTGTGGACGCTGCTCATTTACTCTTTGAGGAAAAGCAACAGTCCTAATCCTAATCCTAAACGAAAACCCTCAAGTTTGTACTCTCCATACTGGACACACTGAGGTTCTCCAACACAACATCTATGCCACCAGCCAAGTCCCTATTAAACAACGGCCATATCGTTTGTCTCCCCTCAAGCAACTTGCCCTGAAGGGGCAACCTGATGAGATGTTGAGGCAAGGAATAGTTGACCCATCCCACTCTGGATGGGCATCACCGGTGGTCTTAGTAAAAAAGAAAGACGGCAAATTTAAATTCTGTGTGGACTATAGAAAAGTTAATTCTGTAACAGAAAGTGATGCTTACCCCCTTCCCAATATAACAGAAATTCTGGAATCACTCTCTGGAGCAGCCATCTTCTCTACAATCGATTTAAACAGTGGATATTGGCAGGTGACCATGGACCCAAACAGCAAAACCAAGACAGCCTACATCACTCCTGCAGGTCTTTATCAATTTAATGTTATGCCGTTTGGGCTCAAAAATGCTCCCGCCACTTTTCAGAGGCTCATGGAGACAGTTCTGGGAGAACTCAGGGGAGAAATATGCTTTGTGTACATCGATGACATCATTGTGTACTCACCTTCAGTAACCCAGCATTTCCATGACCTCCAGACTGTCCTCCACAGACTAAAAACTGCTGGTCTTACCATAAATTTGAAGAAGAGTCAATTCTGTCTTCAAGAACTTACCTTCCTGGGACATGTTGTAAGTGTCAAGGGCATTTCAGCAGACCCATGTAAGACGGAAGCCATTCATGCCTACCCTGTGCCCGCGAACTTGAAGGAAGTTCAGCGTTTCCTTGGGTTAGCAGGGTGGTATCACCAGTTCGTTCCAAATGTTTCCAGGATTGCTGAACCCCCTCAACACACTGAAAAAGTAGGGACATAGTTTTCAATGGTCAATTCAGTGTCAGCAAGCTTTTGACCATCTAAAGTCTTGTCTCACCTCACCTCCTATTCTGGGCCATCCTGATCTTTAGCGGCCATTCATGGTATACAACGATGCCAGTGACAGTGGCCTGGGTGCCATATTAGCACAACGAAGATATGTAAGCAGAGAGGAGGTTATAGCCTATGCAAGCCTTAACCTTAACTGGGGCCGAGCTCAATTATACTGCAACAGAGAAGGAATGTCTTGCAGTCATCTGGGCCCTGGAAAAGTGGCAACACTACCTGGAGCACAAGCTTTTTACAGTTGTTACAGACCATTCTGCGCTGCAATGGGTCCTAAACTCAACTAAAACCACCAGCCGCCTTATTCGTTGGGTTCTGCGATTGCAGAAATTTGATTTTGTTATTGAGTACCGAAAAGGGAAATTGAATGTAGCTCCAGATGCCCTATCCAGGTCTTCGGTCACCCCAGGATGTAACTTGTACACCAGCAGAATAGAACAAGCATTGCCTATATCAGATGTTGTACTGTGGGAAGAACAACACAAAGACCCCGAAGTTACAAAATTATTGCAAGCAGTTGCAGACAATGGTGCTAGCCTGAGTGACCAGTACGAAATAATTGAGGACAAATTGTATCGCAAAACATACCTGACAAATAACCAACTGCATTACAGAATCTACATCCCCAGCAGTCTTCAATCTACCCTTCTCCAGTACTATCACTCCACTCCTGTCTGTGGCCATGGAGGCATCTACAAGACCTATAAGCGACTCCAGGAAGTAGCCTTTTGGCCAGGCATGTGGTCAGCGGTTAAACAGCATGTGAGGACCTGTGTTAAATGTCAAACTCTGAAAAGTGATAACCGGAAGCCTGCTGGGAAACTACAGCAAATCACAACAAGCCGCCCAAACCAAATGTTAGGAGTCGACCTTATGGGTCCGTTGCCACGTAGCACAAATCAAAACGAATACTTGCTGGTCTTTGTTGATTATTATTCGCGATGGGTTGAGGTGTTCCCCATTCGGAATGCTACAGCGAAGAATGTTGCCTCCATCTTCAGAAAAGACATCCTGACACGGTGGGGCGTACCCGACTTTGTTCTTTCAGACAGAGGCGCTCAGTTTGTTTCATCTGTTTTCCGAGAGTTATGTGAGAACTGGAGTGTTATTCCAAAATTAACTACAGCCTATCATCCCCAAACCAACATGACAGAAAGAGTTAATCGAAATCTCAAGAGCATGATGGCAGCCTATGTGGATGACAACCATCAGCGCTGGGACCAGTTCTTACCAGAATTCAGATTCGCCCTTAATTCAGCCGTTCAAGAGACCACAGGATTAACCCCAGCAGAACTCCAACTGGGTAGGAAACTCCAAAGTCCAATGGACAAAATACTCTCAGGGCCAAATCTAACCCCAGACGCTGCCTCATATGATGTAGTGCATCTTCATCATCTGCAAACCCAAGCCAAAGAAAACAGCAAGAAAGCCAAAATGAGACAACTGAGGAACTACAACAAAAATAGGAGGGATGTAACATTCAAAAGCAAGGATAGAGTATGGTTGCGTAACTTTCCTCAGTCTGCTGCACAACGTAAATTTAGCGCAAAACTAGCCAAAAAATGGAAAGGTCCTTACCGTATCATCAAGCAGCTGGGTCCGGTGAACTATCAAATAGCCCTTGAAGATACTGGAGAAGACGTACGTACAGCAAATGTTTGCAACATCAAAATGTGTTATCCAACTGCTGAGGAATTGGAGATCCAAGAAAAGGAAAAACTCCTGAATATTTTTCAAGAATCCTCTGATGACGAAGATTTTCTAGGATTTTAATCAACGCTTTCTTCTAAACAACCATAGGTTGTTTTTTTTCTAGGGGGGGAGAGTGTGGCAAACAAGAGAATCTGTCCCACAGCATTGGTTATTTTCACTTAAATTTTTAGCGTGTTTCTGGGTGGAGTGTGTCAATTAACGACGGAAGGAAGTTGTATTTAAGAGGGGCATGTCGTACCTGAATCAGAGGCGTCATCCGTTTGTCTACACAGGAAGTTTGCGTATGAGTGATGTTATGGTGGAAAGACGGCTGCGTGTCAATCAGATGTTTCGTGTGTATGTCTGTTGTGTTACTGAAACGTGGCACTTCCAGACCAACTGTCGCGTGCTGTTCTGAAGACAAGGAAAACACCGCTTATCCACCAATCTTGGGGTCGGCTGACCCCGATTCTCATTTTTGCCTTAAAGAACCTGCAAACGTGGTCAGTACCTCTGTGCCGCTATTACACACACTACTACACATGCACAAATGCACACACTAGCATGGTTTTTTATATGCACATTCTGTGTGCTTAGTGTTTCATTTATAATTGTTGTTGCCCGTAAAAATTATTGTTGCTGTTGATTTAATGTTGGTGATTGTCCACAAACGAATGAAATGTTCATCCTATGTTTTCTTTGCTCTCTTTCTTTTTTATGGACATTTTTGTGAATGAATGGGGACACGAATCTGCGAATGTGGATTAGCGTGACGCGGTCGGTTTCTGGCACAGGGCTCGGAACGTGATGACCAGAGACCGCTAGTGGGAACTCCATTTTCTTATTTTGGGTTTATATATATTTGTTTTTTTTGTCTGTTATCCATTTCGTTTTCTGTGTGACTATAATGATGAACTTATGGAAGAATAAATATCCCTTGTGAAATGATCTTTTTTCCTTTCTGAGATTATTATTATTATTTGTGGTATAACAGGTGGTTATTTTTTTGCTATCCTAAACTGAGTTAATTTGTTGACGGGTTTAACCTGTCTGGCGCCCGAACCTTTTGTTTTTTTTTACCTTGACTATAAATTTAACTTGCCAAAGGTTATTTTGATGTGCCTATCACGTGACTAAACGGTGGCGTAGCGGTAGTGCGCCAGGCCTGTCACGTGGTAGACCCGGGTTCGATACCCACCTCAGCCAAGTTTTTTTTTTCAATGTATTTTGAGTTTAGGCGACCACCGTTATACTGGGGACAGCAATGTTCCCCATTCGGTGCTATTACCCATATGAAGAGTTTCGTTTTTTGGTTGTGCATTCCAATTAATATCAATTCAACTGCAGTTGTTTGTTTTGATTTAAACCTTCATAACTTAAAAAAATACAGCTAAGTAGCACCATAAAACAAAATAATATAATAATAAACATGTTTTGACAAAAATGTTAAAAACGGAGTCATCTCGTTTTGCAATGAAACTCTTCATATACTGTGTACTGTATGCACCCCAGTACTTGATCAACACAATATCTATGTCTTGGTCAGTCTTACTGAATGATGAAAGAGTTAAAAAATGTGCGGTTATACTTCTTTTTTATCCACCAGTTATCCTTTACCTGCACCTCGTATGGTGTGCAGTTGTTTTTATGCCTTCATTGTAAGGGTGCAGATTAGCCCACAACACAAATCACAGGCGTATGCAATACATATTAGGAAACAATGATCTGACAGGTCTGTAGCTCTGTTCCTGTGCCCTCCTGAGGTATATAGCTCTGTTCCATAGCCTTTCACATGCAATTAGGCTGTTTGTTTTACATGCATGTATGGGTCCTGGAGGTCTGACAGGCACAGGGCAGACCCTGCTCCCCATTGAGAACCATCTGCCGTACGGCCAATTAATATTCATTAGGCCTTCTGCTAGAGCTCACATACACATAACCTGTTTAGAGGGTGGCAGATGAAAGGGTGATGCCATCAAGAATACCTGGTTTGTTGTGTGAAAAGACTGTGACGATGTCAATACTGCCTGTCTTCCGATGAGGTTTCGCTGGGGAGGAGGAGTGTTGCGTGCAGAGCAAAACAGGTTTTTTCTTACAAGTTCACAAGGTTCCTCTTTGAACCTGCTGGTGTGTCTCTGATTGTCTCAGCAGTGCTTTTGGATTAAGCAACCAAGTAGATTGCAACTTTGTTGGGGAGACTGGGGCTAGTTGTCACAACAGTTATATCTCAAAGCCAATTTACAGTTGTCCTTTAATACATAATTTTCAAGTTTCTAAGTCAGCATGGACCTGGAAACAAAATTGATGTGCATTTCATATATATGGTTATAACATAAAATAATATATCAATCATAAAAATATAATACAAATCTGATGATAGTATTAAAAAGGAGCTATATATTGTGTTTTGAAAGGAGTGAGTTAAAATCAAAAGGCATAGCACAGGCTCTCTCAGCTTGTTCTCGCTTGACCGACCTTGAATGAAACCTCTGATGAGAAGAAAAGCTATTTTCACTTACCACACCATGCAGAAGTGCCAGTTCTAGAGGCTTCTGATCTTCACTGCTCAGCTGGACTGTTTTCACCTGCCTTTATTTTCCAAGGGCTCTGAAATCATAAAACACTGTCCAATTAATGCTGTCCCTTCACATTCACACCCGAGGGATAAACTGTGTTGTATTTGGAAGCTGATATTACAGCACGGCATGGTGGTACTTAACAAGCAAAAGTGTGAATAAAGGGTGCAAGGGGGTGCCTTTTAGTTAACCAATAGACCAAGGTCCGGTTTTACTGCTTAGTTAAATTATGAAATTTAAGTACCTTTTATAAATATGATTCAGAAAAATCATTACTGTTGTGAATATATGTGAACATATGTCAGTGCAAGCAGTTTTTAGTTAAGACAGCTCAAACAATACATTTTAGTCTGAGACTTAAGACTTGTCTGTGAAACCGAGCCCCAGTTTACAAATTTGATTTCAATTTATAACTTCTTATGAAGTGAGACTTGCATGCATGTTTTTATGGAATAAAGTAAAGAAATCAAAAACAACAACAACAAAAACAAGGTGACCAAAGTTCTGGCACAACACAACAATGCCATGTTTTAAAATTAAAGGGGTCTGACCAACCTGATCTAATGAGAATTCATACATATTTTACAAGTTGGCTAATTCGTATGAATTCACACAAAGTTAATCGTGCAAAAACATACGTTTCTTACCAGGGCCGGAGTGGGCTCATTTTCAGCCCTGGAGTTTCATGCCTTAGACCGGCACACTTTAGTTCATGACAGACTATATTAAAGTAATATATACACTCTAAAAAAATTGCTGTAATTTTGCAGCTGGTTGCCAGTAACTTACTGTAGAAGATAAAGTCAAAAAAAATTTCATGTTCAATTAACTTTGAACAAAATGTTGCCAGTAAATAACATAAATGTAAAATCTACAGTAAGTTACTGGCAGCTGGTTGCCAGTAATACCCATTAATACTGTAATTTCTACAGACATTTTTACAGTGTAATTAAATCCCTAGTAAGTATGCAATAGTGCATAGTGTTCTCTGAAGCCTTGGAATTCATTGTATCTTTCAAATATATAATTTACATAAAAAATATATATCGTTTACATTCAATGCAAATACAATAGCCTAAACAATTATGAATTTTGCCATGCAGCCCTACCATAAGGTATTTGAATATTATTCAATTAAACTTATTTAAAAACTACTGAAAGGGAACACATGTGTTTGTGTTGTCTCCTATATGTCTATTTTCTTTAATGTCTTGAGATTACATGTTGGTTGAAGAAGCTAGGAAACCACTGATATGCAATACACCAGCAAGATTTATCAAGTATGCAGGGAAAGCAGATAATAAAATAAAATCTGTATCTTAATTTTTTAGTACTTAAATCATGTATATTGTCAAATAATGTAAGGTAGGCCTTAGTTGTGTCAAAAAAAAAAAAAAAATATATATATATATATATATATATATATAAACATAATTTTCATATGAAACTTACTTTTATCCAATATACAGAGATGAGTTTTGCATAAAATGGATGTTTGTTTCTTGCAATTCAATTGTTACACCAGTGACTTAGATTAAATAAAAATACAATTTGTAAAAAAAATTCCTTTTAGAGGCCATTCGTATGAAGTCACGCTCAAGTTTATTTTAAATCTAGATGCGCTGCAAACGCACAAAAAAGCGTCTGAAACGAAACTCGTGTTCACAGGCGAGCGCTTTGGACGCAGCACGTCCTGCATTTTCTATGCAGATGTTAATGAACCCTAATGCAAGAATTCTTCCAATAAGTGGTCAGGACACAATCAACTTTGGCATAAATCGGTGGGGACATCTTTCACCCGCAAATTACGCGAGTCGGCCTACTGTGAGTACTGGCAGCATAGGACAGCAGCAACCCTCAACCCGTGGCATAGCAACGCAGCCCTTGTGGCAAAAAAACAGAACCGCCCACCAGGAATTCTCCCGGTCCTCCCTATGGCCGATGAAAAACTATAACAAAACCCTACCCCTAACCACGCACCTAACCCCAATGTCACAGGGGTCAAGGCAAACTGTACAAAAATCTATGAATGTGGTCGTATGAATTAACTCTTTCCCCGCCATTGGCGCACCCACTCAATTTATGAAAATCTGAAGCCAAAACGTTATTTACTAATTTTAAACTCTGTGTTTAAAATGTTTTGATAATCATTCTGAATCTGATCTCTAACAAAATTCCTTCACAAAAATGCAATTATTTCAGCTTTTTACTAAAAAAATATATTTTTAAAGAAAAATACCGATATTTAAGAGAAGATATGATTAAACGTTTTTTTTTTCCATTTTGTTTGTTTGTTTCAAAGCTTCATTTGATATATTTGTATGTTTATTTATTTTTAGAATTTCCTGGAAGGCATTTTGTAAAACTTTTGTGAAAATCACAAAAAATGCTGGCGGGCAACTTTTAAGAAAATGGCAGGCGGGGAATGAGTTAATACAAATACAATTAGCCAGTACTTACAGTATATGTTTAATGTCTCTTTTCTCATGCCAACATATACAACATACCTAACCAGTCTTTGATGACCCTGTTGGGGTTTGTTTTGTAATTTCAACTGCACTGGATGTCCTGTGATTAGATGGCTGAGTAAAAAGTATCATTGATGAGCTAAAAAACAGATAAAAAACAGAACAACTGACGCTCAGTGTGGAATAAATGCTTAGCCACCTTTGTTTAAAACCTAGTGCTCACATATCAAACAATAAAAAAGGCTTAGTAAAAAATGCTTGATGGACACATGACCTAAATGTGCAAGTGGTGTCTTAATTCAAGATCCATGATGGCTTGTTACTAGCAAATTCTTTCAAAAAGTGCGTCACAGTCATAAAATGGACTGTGTAAAGACAAAGCTGTAAATGGTCTTGTTACTGAGATAATGTTAATGTAAAAGTACACTTCCCAGTATCCTGCTCTTTAGTCTACCATCTATTAACATCTTTGCCGTCTGATCTATCACATCATTTGTGCAGCATCTTTGAGGCTCCTGTCCCTCTAGCCCCAACCAGTCCTACAATCGCTTTTCCGACCACTTCATCGCTGTCATCTTGGAAAACCATCAGCTGACAGATTTACTGGTGTAAGCATTAGCTGAACTCAGAAGAGGGTACAGACCTACACTCCAAGACTGCTCACCTCATTTTTCGACGCTCAATAATTTACTGTAAGAGCACCTCTGTGAATGCAGCAGTAAATGTACTGTTACTGGTAAAGGAGATAGTCTATGAATTGGACAGCTGGTCTGACAGGATATATTACCACAAAGTCACCCTAATGACTTTGTTTGGTGATATATGACAAAGACAGATTGAACCCTTCATTTTAAGACATCCAGAGAACTTCATTTTCTCTCCTGCCACATTTACGGCGGGACTGTGAAAGCCATCCTGTTCTGTATCTCTACATTGTAAAAACTAAAACCTACATTGTAAAAGCTATCGTAAAAACACTAAACAAACCAAATAAAAACTTAAAGGTAAAGTGTGTCATTTTTAATGTTCCCAATTGGAATTGCAAAAATAATAGTTGCAAGAAAATCCCAGTTACCAGACTCTGTTACTAGGCTGGAGTAGTAAAGTAAAATCAAAACAGTGCCACATGTGCATATAATTTTTTATTTTATTTTATTTTAAATGGTTTTGCAGGTTAGCAAATAAAATCCTCAAAGGAGTAAGTCACAATGCATGGGCTATAGAACTTAAATAATAACTTAAATATTGACAGCTAATATTAAAAATAATGCATTTTTAATATGAATGCAAAATGTGTTTTGAAGGTTTGGTCTATTTTCTGTTCTGAGCCCCCAGTCGTTAGCAATGAAATAAATAAAATTCACATCACAGAAGCCTGGATTTTTACAACTGACAGCATTGATTAAAATCCACAGTCTTTGAGGGAATAATGGGAAATTAATGTTTAATCCTATTAAGATAAGGATGTGTTCTTGGACTGGTGACAATCCATCATAAACTGAATCATCTTTATGGCTACAGAAGTCTCATATGTCTCTCAAGTCATTACCAAAGCCTTGACTTGCTTAAAACATACAACACTGTTATGAGAGGACTCTTATCTGATTTCCAAATGAAAATCATGTGTGAACTAAATCACTGTGAATAACAGTAGAGATAGGATTTAAGGGATTTTGCCTGACAACAGTAAGTAAAAGCAGAATATGTTTAGATGAAATGTCTGCCGTCGATGACATCATCCATATTATAGTACATCAAAACAGCTTCTATGACTCTTCCTGGGATATTTATCAAGGCGGAACATGTATTTCTGTGTCCCTTGTGGCTGAACTGAGAGTTGTTTTGGCCTAACATGTGTTTCTCTGAAGGTTGAAACTAATCCAAAAGTATAGAATTTCTGAAGGGCTTTATATTGGTAAACATTTAAATTCCCCAAAACGTTTGCATCATAGATTTACACGATTTAGCTGTGTAAATCTCATTCATTAAAATGCTGTTGCAAATTTGATTTCACATTTTTCAGTCTTATCCCAGGGTTAAAAAACTGTATTCAGTTGACTCAACAAATGAGATTTTGTCAATATTTACAATCCATCATATTCACAGACAAGGCTTAAAGGAATAGTCTACTCATTTTCAATATTAAAATATGTTATTACCTTAACTAAGAATTGTTGATACATCCCTCTATCATCTGTGTGCATGGACGTAAGCGCTGGAGCGCGCTGCGACGCTTCGATAGCATTTAGCTTAGCCCCATTCATTCAATGGTACCATTTAGAGATAAAGTTAGAAGTGACCAAACACATCAACGTTTTTCCTATTTAAGACGAGTAATTATATGAGCAAGTTTGGTGGTACAAAATAAAACGTAGCGCTTTTCTAAGCGGATTTAAAAGAGGAACTATATTTTATGGCGTAATAGCACTTTTGGGAGTACTTCGACTCGCCTGAAAAGTCCGCTCCCCTTCTCCCTCTCATAATGGGAGAGGGAGGGTGTTACTGCGCCGAGTCGAAGTACTCCCAAAAGTGCCACCACGCCATAAAACACAGTTCCTCTCTTAAATCCGCCCAGAAAAGCGCCACGTTTTATTTTGTACCACCAAACTTGCTCGTATAACTACTCGTCTTAAATAGGAAAAACATTGATGTGTTTGGTCACTTCAAACTTTATCTCTAAATTGTACCATTGAATGAATGGGGCCAAGCCAAACGCCATCGAAGCGTCGCAGCGCGCCGCAGCGCCCACGTGCACACACACAGACGACAGAGGGATGCACCAACAACTCCCAGTTAAGGCAACAACATACCCTAATATCGAAAATGAGTAGACTATTCCTTTAAGACACATGTTTGAGTTGTCTCAACAGAAAATAATTTGCACTGACAGATCTTAACATATGGCAGTGCCATTCCCAGTCAACAATTTGATCTCTCATTGAAGTCACCATGAGCTCACAAAATCCTCCTGTTGTCACAATAATGTTGTCACAATGTGTGGGTCACAGTGATTTAAAAGTGTAAGCACACTGCGCACTTACGGTGTGCTTATATATTAAAGTCACCATATGAGGTCACTGCACACTCACTGTGAGCTCATACTATGGTGACAATGTGAGGTCATGGTACACTCACAGATAGCTCATACTATGAACTCAACATTTTGAATTCACCATGCTCAAATTGTGATTATCACGGTATGAGAATGTGTGACATCACTGTGATCCTCCAATATCCACCTTTTCTTAGTGATATAGGAAGTAGAATGCCCCCTTGTGTTGTATTACCTCCTTTTAACCTGCTCAACATTTTGAAATCACAATGAGCTCACATATAGCTCACACTGTGATTATCATGGTATGAGAATGGTGTGACGTCACTGTGATCTCGTGTGATTTAACGTGTTGATTGGGTTGATTTGTCTCAAGATACACACAGAAACTTCTTTTTCTAAGGCATGCTCATTAAAGATGCTAAAACATCTTAATTTAACTAAGGCCTATTCCTGGCTTTAGCTAAGCCTTGTCTGTGAAACCAGGCCTCAAAGTACAATGTAAGAAAGTTGGTTCAACTTAAAAAAATTAAGTTACCTTGCTGCCTTAAAATTTTGAGTTAATTTAACTTAAAGGCAGGCAACTTAGGGTGTTTTCACACATGTTGGTCTGGACCATGGGGCAGCCTTGGAGTGCACCAGATAACATTGTATAATTTTTCAGTTTTTCAGTGCAGTTCGTGTTCACATATGTTGTTTTTTACCGTACTCGAAACGCCACACCGCACACCATGTGACAACTGTCAGCGCTGTCATTGGTCTCTGACAGCTCTGACCCCTATGACCACCCCCCACATGTTTCCATGACAACCACCCTGACAGGAAGAGCGAAGCTAGCAAGCTATAGAGATAAACGTTGCACGTCTTTGCGAAGTTTCTTTGCTTTAATGCGAAATTGCGCAACTGATCTATTAAAGCCCTTCGAGCCTGTAGCATTTACTTTTCGCAAACCTTGTGAGCGTGCGAAACCAAACGCAGTGACCTTACTCCAAATGTTTTTTATTGGTTTATGAAGTACAAACAGGCCAGTTATGAAAAACTGAGTGTGAGGGATTTGTTCACTTCACACAAAAAGATCTTGGAAAGTGATGACTAACTGTAGTAGCGTTTATTCCACTGTCTATAATATCCTAATTTAGGGATCACTTTTTTAACCGACAACCGACAACTTTGACCGGTTAACGTTGATATGGTCAACCATCGGTCAAACGATCATCGGTTAACATCCCTAGCACACACCTACCCCTATTCCCGGGAAAACTAAAACAATCATAAACGTATACTGTAAGCGGTAGGTGGGTGATTCTCACGAAACCATTGAAACACGACGGCACTAATGATTTTAGCTTTAAAATGTGTAATATAGTAACATTAAAAAGCATCAGAATTAACACAATACTGTGTTCTACCTTGCACAATGTGTGATTTCAACATAAGAATTTATAATTGGAAATTTTATCTCATTTTCTGCTGAAATTCTCATTACCGCAATGTGTCCGGCTGCGTTTGAACATGCGTTATGTTGTAATTTAATAAAATTAACACAAAAATATTAAGAAAAAAAATTAATGGATGTTTTGCTAGACTACTTTAGATGACAGAAAAAATATTTACTGAATATTCATGTATACTAATAATGAAGAAAAATTAGGAAAATGATGTGTCCATGTCTGATGTTCTCATCCTCCGCAACACTTTTTGAGAACAGTTTAAGCACACATACAGAATTTTAATAAAGTTTGATTTTGAGTGACCAAGCACATGGACCAGTTACTTCAAGATGGCTACCAGGTAAGATAATTTTTTTACAGTTAATTTGAAATATTGTCTTGTCAGAATGCTTACACGACATTTTGATTATCATTACCGCAACAGATGCTTATTAAATGTTAATTTAATTAATAGAAGCATAATACTTTGATTTTAAATGCATGTGCAGAATCTCCAAATTATGTTCTTTCAGGTTTGTCATGTCATTTTGAAAATATGTCATTGTTGATGTTTTCTGACTGTTGCGGTAATGAGATTTTTTAGGACTAATTTGTTAAATTCTGTTACAAAAAGTGTTAAATGATAAGAAAAAGTTTTTAAATTAATGTTCCCATTTACTCCAGACTTTGTTTTTCAATGTCTGGTGGGAAATAAAGTAAATTTAAGCAATTTTTACATTTTCATGCTTGACATTTTTAAAACCAAGTTTTCGTGAGAATCACCCAGGTACGTTTATTATGAAAAATGTAAAAAATAGGAGATTGTGAACAAAAATTGTGAACATACTGCCATAGTGTGAATAATACTGTATACAATCATGTAATCCATAAAAAAGTACTTGATTTTTAGAATCTGATTACGTAATCTAGATTACATGTAATCCATCACTACCCAGCTCTGCAACTACATTACTCTATGTGCAGGGCTGGACTTGGATAAAATCAGCCCTCAACTTCATATATTGGGCTACAACAATTGCACACCAAAATAAAAATTTATTCATATACATTCATCTATTTAGTTTCAAATTTGCCCTATGTAAAAATTATTGATAATAATCAATTTAACATCTGTTAGTCTCTCAGATCACTTCAGCCTCATGTGCCCAGTGAGAGAGAGAGATGCATATGTCCGAAGTTGTACTGATACAACAATAAAATTACAATTAATAAAGATTTTACAAATGCCCACAGAATCCATAGCCCACTGGCAGTCTCCCGGTATATGATGGCCAGCCCATGTCTTAGTATGTGCAATGGAAATCTATTCTGCTTTAAGCTTTTATTTCTTCGTACATTGCTTCCTGTTTTCATTATTCAACTTTCAGTCCAATTCATGGTTTTGATCCCTTGGTCTGTAAACTTTAATTGCATTCCATTTTGTTATTAAATAGTGAATTGGGCAGTTTCCTCCATTAAGATACAGTAGCTTAATGTACAGTACAATCTAGATGAGGATGTGTTAAAAATGCTTTGTAATGCTCTCAATGCTGTCGGGAGATGCTTGTAGTGAATCTGCAGCACGCCTTTAAATCATTGTAACACATTAGATTAGCTTTCCTATTTCAACACTTTCTGCCCACACTGAAGGTCAGGCTTTCCTTAAACTATCTCACCTGTCACATTTTGTCACGGGCAGAATTTGAGCGTAACACGGGAAGGAGCTGACCTCAATTTATGGAATACATTTACAGCTAGAACGACTCTGCTAAATGCCACAGTGGTCAAAGTCTACTACAATTTGGCATGACATAGAAATGTGTAGTCCAGCATGAAATATCACCCACCATGCATTTCCTCTCGGAGCAGTCTGCATTTATAGCTTCAGCTACGTTTGTCGGACTATGACCAAAACACTATGAAGTTATAGTCCAAACAGTCCAAATTTTGTTTGAATAAAATGTTCTTGGTCATGTTTAGACTTCTTTTCCCAGAGCTTGGCCAAATAACTAATTGGTATTTGATGGTAAAGCTAGTTTGCAAAAATCAGTGCAAGGATTGGCGTGTGTTGGAGGGATCCAGAAACCAGTTGACCTCCCAGTGGCAGTCCGCTCTTTTGTTTACCCACAACATTCCAGCCCTCTACAGGCATATAAGCCGGCACTGCTGAGCTGACCCTTTACCACCAATTGACTTTTACCCAATTAAACCAATTTGTGTCAGGGAACCAGGGTGTTCTGTCAACATCCTGAATCAATGTGTTGTGTGAGAACGGCAGTCGGACGAGGGCTGCCCTGGAGCGTGTGAATGCCTCGGGATCATGTTGATGAAGTGCTCGGACTAACTAAAGTGGATCCAGTGCCCCGAGTGCAACGGTCCATGTGGTTTTTCGTTCCCATATTACGCATTGTCTGACCCCTGTGGTTTTGAAATAATGGATTTCTGATTTAGCATGAACTAACAAATTGCTTTTTAATTGAGTCAAACAATTACAGTTGCTAATTCAGCAGAATGACTGTTTTCATTCTTTCATTTCTTTCTTACTTAAGTAAGCAGAGCCACATTGCATTGTGGGTTATTTAGTGAGGACTTTAAGTTTAGAGCTGTTTATTCTGTAGCCAGTTGCATGCAGAAAGCATTCATAAAATGTGATGCATAATCCCTGGTTGTTTGTATCTTAAGGGGAAACAATCGTTTACTGGAGTACAGCAGCGCTTTGTCATAATGATGAAGCACTCAGACGCTGTGTAAATGTTAGACTTTAAAATGGTCCCTGCTGACTGATGAGAAGGCCAACAACTGTATTTTTAAAAACCTGAGTCAAGTTTGAAAAAACCTTAGCCACTAATTTAAGGTATACTTAGTCAATTTAAAGAAAGAGAAGAGCAAATGGAATTGGGTAAAGGGTGGAATTCCGTTAAGAGTAGGGGAGACCGGGGCTGGTTGTCTCACGGGTTGGTTGTCACACTGCTTATTCCAGTCTTACTACTTGGAGCGTTTGTACAATTTTGATATAAATCTTTTAGCCTTTAATATCTTACTCATTTTCATTTGTAATTTTGCTGAGCAGACACAAAACATTGAGGTTAGGAGACCATTTTTTATTTTTATGGGTCAGAGTAAATTTCCATGTTGGTGTTGTTTTTGTGTTGAGATCTTGTAGGATATTAGTCATTCAAAAACAAAACACTCATTAAAAAGCTAAAAGTAGTAGCTTTATTTTGAGTCATCTTTTAGCTATCAAGTTAAAGCCGTGTGGCAGCTAGCTTATCATGTTTGTCAAGAAGTCAGTTGGGGATGGTTGTCACATAGCTTGCGGGGTTGGTTGTCACATAAGAATATTGGACATGTAGACAGCGGCGGAGCCAGAGGGGTGTCCAGGGTGGCACTGGACACCCTTGACATGTCACTGGCCACCCCGTGTGCCACCCCAAATTTAATGCGCTACTTTCACTTAATCGCTATATGTTTATTTTCGACGTGCGGCAGCACAGCACATTGTTAAAAACAAACATTATGAATATTAACCCTCCCTGCCGTCGCGGCGCAAACTCGTTATTTTTCAATCACTGAGCAAAGAGATTTGGATTACTCTGCTGATTTTGGACATGCAGATATTATTTATACATCATTTAAAACGTTAAAGTGTCATTTTTTGTGTGTCTATAAAAACTGAATGTTGTGCTTTTCACAAAATTAAGAAAATATACATAATGCGCGTTCTGTTATCTCTCCATCAGTGACGTCTTTTCAAAAACGCGTCAGAAAAATTACTGTAACGAATACTTTTCATATCATCAGAAGATAAATGTCATGTCTACATAATGCTTGGAATCTCTTTAAAATGATGTAAGTGAAGTCGTACATTGCTAATACTACATTATTTCACCATATGCTGGAAGTGTGGTAATTTTCTTGTGGACTGAATAAAGTCTAAGATTGCCAATTCTTTTTACAACAAAACCCAGCACCATGTTTTCATTCTTGACGTGATCTTTATAGGCTACTGTATGATTGTTAATTCAACTGGATTGCCACATTGAACTTGAAAGCGCGACGCGCATATCCAATAGTGCGCGTGCACAGCCAGAGCTTAAACGACTTCATTCGCGTCTTTTTTGCTTAATCGGACAAATGCTTATATGTCAAAATAGCTGTCTTGGTGATTTTCATACTAAACATTTGGTTACGGTACGTCTTAAACGAATAAACATTTTATTGCATTCGGTCTTAGCCTAACCTGTTGAAGTCTGTCATTAAAGTTAATTTAATATCAAAAGAAAAAGAAAACTTTTGCATCTTCTGTATCTTCGTTAATAAAGATTAATCCAAACATCCTTTGTGTTGGAGCTCTGCTATTTGAAGTAAGTTTAAGGTTTATCATGTAGTTTAGATTTCCTGATTTTTTGCTTCATTAAAGGGATAGTTCACAAAATGAAAATTCTGTCATTATTTTTACATCCTTATGTTGTTCTAAACCTGTACGAATTTCTTTTTTCTTATGAACACAAAAGAAGATATTTTGATGGTATGCACACAGCTGTTAACCATTGACTTCCATAGTAGGAATAAAAACAACATGATGGAATTCAATGGATTGTGTGCCTACCATCATTTATCAAAATATCTTCTTTTGTGTTTATTAAAATAAAATACAGGTTTAGAACAACTATGGGTGAGTACATTATGACAGAATTTACATTTTTGGGTGAACCCCTTTAACAGACAGTAAATCAGATGTAAGAAATACAGTAGAAAGATTTAAAATTCACCCTTATTGTTTACATATGCGATCAAAAGATTCATTTATACTTTCTTGATACATGATTACACGTCATTTTCTTTTATGGACTATGGACCCCCTAAAGTACCTTTGGCCACCCCCTGGCCACCCCATTAAAAAAATTTTAGTTCCGCCACTGCATGTAGACCTTTTAAGACTGTTTGTCTGTTTGTTTGTTTTTGTTTTCTGTTAAAATAAAATAAATAAAGCATTAAATAAAGAGGTTTTAACACAAAAAATTATTTATTTTTATTTCTCAACACAGTAGACAATAGGCTTTATGCCCAGCTGCACTACTTCCTGAACCTCAGCCAGCTTCTTGTTTCCTGTCTGCCATTATTGGACAAACAGATTAATCAAGGTGTGCCTGACCTCAGTAGTCACAACAACAATAATCATACACACCTGGATTAATCAGTTTGTCCAATAATGGCAGACAGGAAACAAGGAGCTGGCTGCAGTTCATAGTGCAGCTGGGCATAAAGCCCATTCAAGTAACTGATCACCCACTTTAATCTCATTGTTTAAACATAAGGGACATTAATAACAACTATCATAGTGGTGAATTCATATTAAAACTTATTTGGAGTTTCTAGCTTATAAAAATAAAAAGTTACACATTATCTTTTCAGATCTCAATTTATCATTGAAATCCTATAGAACCTCTATAGGGACAACCAACCCCATACCCTGTGACAACCAACCCCGTGATGGGGTTGGTTGTCACATTGTGTCAGAGTGTCTTTGATGGTTAATTACTTCCTGTTACAATACAATCGAAAAGTAAAAACTATATACATTTAAAGCCAAGACTCCAAAGTTTCATTTCATGTAGGAATTACTGCTGAAAGATTTTTTGAAGATGAGCAATTCATGCATGAGTAAAAATTGTGACAACCAACTCCGTTCTCCCCTATACCAAAGTCATTTTTCACTGAGATCCGAGACTTAAAATAACAACAAAACTGTAGAAAACACTGAAAAATAAAATGAATAAGTTAGGCTTCATCTTTATCTAAAGAGAGGAATACACTTTGGTTTGAGTCCTTTGGATGGTAAATAAAAAATAATAGATGTGCCATGCCAAACATCAAGTACATTAACTTTAAATTCTGAATTTTGTGGATGACTGATGGAAAGAATAAATGGACTGATGCAGTAGATGGAGAATTTTTATAAAGCAACTTAATCACAATCTCCTTTCTGCTACACATGCTTGTTTTGTCTCCATAAACTAATCTACCGTAGTTGTTTCTAAAATGTTATGGTAAACTTTTGACTTCATTCCTTATTGAATTCTTGTTGCAAAAGTTTCATCTTGAGACCCTAATTTCTTATTCAAATAAATCTATTTTTAAATCACTTTGAAACCATCTTCAAAAGTTTGCGTTTTCGGGAACACGTCATGTAAATGAAACTGCAAAACAGCATAGAAACGCAGCCCAGTCTTACGAAATTTCGTTATATAGTCACGTAATTTTTTTATTTATATTTTTTGTGATATTATGAACGAATTCCTGTTTTTATGTGATTATCACGTATTGGTTACTCAACAGTTTTGTCCTATTTTCTTACCATTGTCGCTTCAGTTTAGGGTTAGATTTACATAAAATTACATCCCTACCCAAACCCAACTTTAACCCTAACGCCAGGCGACATCTAAAAAAATAATCAGAAAAAATAATATAAATCAATACATAAAGTGACATTCTAATGCAAGCACCAAATCTAAACCCAAACCGAAGCAAAAAATAGGAAAAAAAGCAGTTGCATAACCAATACGTGATAGTCACACGAAAACAGGAATTCGTTATACGATCACGGAAAAAACACGGAAATTCGTGATAATATCACAAAAAAAGAATAAAAAAATTACGTGACTATATCACGAAGCCTCGTGAGACTGGGTGGCAAAAACGTTAGATTGAAAACAGTATGGTGTAAACAGCGCCTAATATCCTCTGATGTTATTAGCTAAATGATGGCTAATGGACATTGTGCAGCGCTATGGTGTAAACTTTCTTTTTAAAGTGTTTCTATCAGTTTGTTTTTGTTTGTTCATGAAAGTGTTCATCAATCAACAATGCCAGTCCTTTCAAAAACACCTGCTCCCATAATGCTGGTGAACGAAAGCTCTGCTTGAGCTCTCAGTTTCAGGTGCAGCGTGCTATTGTTCAGACTGACACAGAGGTCAGATGAACATGAGTAGCAGCTGGCAAAGAGGTCACTCTTTCTTTTTGTGAAAGTATGATATCAAAGCCCTATTACATTGTGTCCTGATGGTCATTTCTGAAAGAAAATTCTGTTTAACAAAAACAGCCAAAGTGCCAAACACATATATGTTTTATAGTTAAATTCAGAATACTAAGAGTTTCTATATACACAACACATTTATAATGAGGATGACACTATCGTTAATTATGTTCTAAAGTGCACCTATTTCATTTCTAAAAAAATGTATTTTGTATATTTAGTATAATACAATGTGTTTGTGTGGTTTATGGTTAAAAACACATTATTTTCCACAAACTGTACATTTTGTAGGTCCAGATATATTGCTTTCCTCAAACACATTTTTTTTTTTACAAAACTCATCGATCTGAAAAGCGCTGTGTCCCTGATTGGCCAGCAAAACTGTACGTTGTGATTGGTCTGAATACCTCTGACGTCAGCTGGAAATGTGACGCTCCTTACCATGTTTGAAAGATTCGGTCACACTGCAGTGCTAACCAGAGTTAACTTACAGGCTGTGAGTCAGAAGCGGGAGGAATTATGATAATGTCGGTCTTGTCTACATCACCAATCCCAGGAAGTAATTTTACCTACAATCCGTGTGTATGTTGTAGTCCAAGAAAAGAGATTTACGTTGGGAACGATAACTCACGTCATTGTTTTACTTTGGTGTTTGTACCTTTTGCATATTATTAACATGTACTAATACACAATTACACACCAAAGAAAATGTAAAATCATGAATCGGACTATTGTTGCTGCTTAATCTGTATTTTTGTTTCGCAGACAAAATAAAATTGTGCCAACATATTAATCTTTCATTAAAAAACTAAAACGAATTGGTTATTTGGATTGAACAATGAAGATAAAGCAGCTAACCAGAGCACAGGAAAGAACTCAATCAATATTGTTTATAAAGCATTACATCTCAAAAAGTTGGTTGGTAAAATGCCAAGAGTACAAATTCTATGCAAAAGGTTCGTGGATGTTAAAATATAACATTTGATATGGATTTTTTAGTTACAACATAGTTTCTATAGTTACATGCAACCCAGTCTCACGGCAAGTCGTGTTATAGTCACAAAATATTTGATTAATTTATTTGTGTTATTAACACGATTTTTTTGTGCCATTGAGCATGAATGTCTTTTTCGTGTCACTTAGCACAAATTTCTATAAATAGTTTTTCCTATCTGTGGCACAACTTTCTTTATTGTGTCATTTCATATTTTGTTTTCTCATTGTTTCATCCTATTTTTTACCATTGTCGCTTGGGGTTAGAAAGACTTTCTGTTACATTTCAGACATCCTAACCCAAACCCCAACTCTAACCCCAACTCCAAGCGAAATAGTTTTAAAAGCGGAAGAAAAACATGTGGAAACCAATACATTAAAGTACATCCTAACCCAAATCTAACCTAAACCCCAAGCAACAATGATTTAAAAATAGAAAAAAATGAGAAAACAAAATATAAAATGACACAATAAAGAAAGTCATGCCACAGACAGGAAAAACTATTTATAGAAATTTGTGCTGAGTGACACGAAAAAGACGCTCAATGGCACGAAAAAGAGAATAAATGAATCACATATTTCGTGACTATAACATGACTTGCCGTGAGATATGGTAGGAACATATGTGTAGTTTGGATGAGTATATTGTCATTCTATGTGGAAAAAATGATTAACTTATATTTCTTTTCAGCGTATTTTCAGGGAAAGGCAGTATGAAAAGTTAATCTCATCACACACATGCATCACACATCTCTGCTCAAGGAATTTAAGTTACAGTCCACTGCAATCCTGCCTGATTCAGTTCTGTAATTCATTCCACTAATCTCAGATCATGAGCCGCTCCCATCCAGATCACACTGTGTATTGTTTATACAAGCCTCTCTCTTTTTTTCTCCACCCAATTCTTACAGTTGTGGAATGGCCCTAATTATTGTCATTCTGGCTTACATGTGATTTTAATTGCAGAGCTTTGCTGAGGGAAGGAGATGATGTAGACACATATGCATAATTTGTTCACATACGGTCCTTGTCAGAATTACTGGCACCCTCAGTAAATAATATGAGCAAAGAAGGCTTCCTTTTGAAATTTTATCAAAGTAAATCAATTAAAAAATGGTATATGACCTCTACTGCCCTCTCATTTCTCTTCTTCAAATTTACCTCACTAATTTTCTTTAGGGATCAGGGCTGCGTTCTCCGAAACTACCTTAACGCTACGTCGTTCTTAAGTTGTACCTTAAGCTGTACCTTATCGCTAATACGTGTTTTCCGAAACGTTCTTAGTTACGTATCACTTCTGTAAGTCGTTCGTTCGGAAGGTTGGTCTGGAGCACTCTTAGCTATACCTTATCCCACATGATCTCCACTAGGGGCCATCACTTTCATAAAAGCTTACATTGTAGTCTATATAACTAAATATTTGTAAAAAAAAAATGCAATACACTCCGTGTTTAATTAGGCAAATATTTTTATATTTAAATAATAATAAAACATTTACATAATTAGACATCATTACATTGATGGTTGTTAGATTTTTAATTATGATTTCCAAAGGGACATCAACTGCGAACTATTAAATGCTACATGATTAAGAAACTATTTAAAAAATATATTTTGGGTGATGGAGTTGGTGAAACTGGCAGCTATACAGCGAATCCTACTATTTCATTTGTGCATTTCGTATCCGTTAAATCTTAGTCTAACGGCTAGTATTTTAGCTGCATAAATAAATCGGGTAAAATTACAAAAACGAATTATGATTATTAATGTTAATTCGACTTTGCAACTGTGCACTTGATTACTGCTTGTATAGTCTAAGGTCGACAAAATTTCCATATTAAAACTAATCAAAGCTAAAATCTAAAGCAATCATACCATATATTTATAGGCTATTAATATTATATAATATTTGATATGTTATATTTAGACAGACAGGCTCCAGAAATGCGTCCATTAAGCTTTATCCGCATTGTTAACGCGCTGCTTGTGCATACAGTGTCCAAGCACAATAAACGCCTGAACTAATGAACAACAGCAGTTTGTTTTTATATACTTTAAGTGTAATGCACAGCCAAGTACTTGCACAACCCACTTTATTTCCCTGTGCAACGCACTTATTGGGAACCCCTAATATAAATGATCCTTTCAAGGCATAGCGGATGAATTGGAGCAGTTTAAACATGATACGTTTGGAAATAAAGTTGCGGGTTTTGCACGGGTTTGATATAAAATATAGAAGGTTGAATTTAGTTGTTTGCAATTTGAAATATTTTTTACCAGATATTCCTAATTAATTGAACTTGAACTATTTCTAAAATGTTTCTTTAATAAAGAACACCGCTATCTCATAACGCAGCGAAACCTATAACATAAAGTGAATAATTGATTGTCGAGCAATCGATATCAACCTATTCAGCACCTCCACTATGGACAGCACCCGCTAAGGTCGAACTTAAGAAGGTTTACCTTAAGCAACATCCTAAGGTATAGTTCGGAGAACACACGTAGGAAAGGTATACCTGTAGTTAAGGTTTAACTTAAGAGTCTTCGTAGCGCGCTAAGAGACAACGTTATCGGAGAACGCACCCCTGATCAGAGGAGTGTGATGGCCATGGCAAAACCTTAATTTTTTATTCAATTCTCATTTATTTGTGTAGCTCTTTTCAAAGTACACATTGTTTCAAAGTTGCTCTACAGAAATGCATGTTCGTTCATTGCAAAACTAGAAGCAATGTTGTGAACATTGGCAGTATTGGTTTGAAGCTGACAACATCTGTAGTCCTTTCAGGGTGTACGTCATCTGAAGTTATCCTAAGACGCTGGATCCGCAGTGGAGCTGCCATAATCTGGAGCTTTACCGCGGGATGGACTTGGTGAGGAAGGAACAGAAAAAAAAGGAATTGTAAATAATAGTAAAAATCTGCATAGTTGTGACTAGTCATCATATACGTTGTGACAAAATGCGGTCATGAGAATCAGACATTCGTTGTTTAAAAAAATAACTTTTTTAGCATCCTGTAGCTATCGTAACAGCCTCTTACAAATTATGCAGAGCTGCTACTATTCTCCATCATCAGTTATGTTAGATGATAACATTGCCTAAACAATAGTGCAGAGCATCTTACAAAAAGTCACTTAATGGTGCCTCCCAAAAAGAAGTGAGGAAAAGGTGGAGACTTATCAAAATCTTATCAAAAATATGGTACAGTATGCCTGCTTAAAGGGGACATTTCACACGACGACTTTAAGATGTAAAATGAATCTTTGGTGTCCACAGAGTACATATGTGAAGTTTTAGCTCAAAATACATATATAATTACACATATAATTTATTATAACATGTTAAAATTGCCACTTTGTATGTGTGAGCAAAGATTAGCTGTTTTTGGGTGTGTCCTCTAAAATGCAAATGAGCTGATAATGCAAACACTGATCACCATAATGTTGGTTTGTTAAAAATTGAAACTCAATTGTGCTGTCAATTATTTTCTCTCTGTACTAAATGGAAATGCTGGTTGGATAGTAAGGTGTGATATTATCCCCTTCTGACATCACAAGGAGAGACAAATTTCAATGAGCTATTTTTTCACCTGCTTGCAGAGAATGGTTTACCAGGTTACTGGGTTGATTTTGTACATATTTTGTAGGTTGATAGAAGCACTGGGGACACAATTATAGCACTTAAACATGGAAAAAGTCAGATTTTCGTGATATGTCCCCATTAAAGGTTGCATTGGAATAATTTTTGTTATTCATAGTAAAAGCAGTATAGAAATAAACTTAACTTGAAAAATGGGAATTTGAACTTTGGTTTTACCCATTTTAATGGATGATTAAGAGATTTTGTCATTACTTCATATTTATACTCCTTTGAAACAAGAAAAGATGCCTGGAGAATTTAGTAACACTGGTCTGCTAATACAAATATTTTAAAATAATTTGAGATAGACAAGTAATTTACTCATAAGAATGAAGAGCTTAGATGCAAAAACATCTCTGTCTTTTAATACATATTTTTTCCAGTAGTTTGAACTATCATAAAGTGCATAAAAAATAATAAAAAATAATCTTCCAACAATAAAAGCATTCCCCCTTTTTCCCAAGCAAAGTGACTTAGCACACTGCAATCAGTCTTTGGGCTCAGAGTAAATGGCTTGTATTGAAAGTAACATCTACATCAAAGTCAGCTTAGTCCAAATTGAAAAGTCATCTGAAGGCTGATCGCATAAAAATGAGAGGATCCATCTGCTTGTGGAGCACAAACAAAACTGCACTTTCCAGTTTAGTGGTGCTCCAACAATATTTACCTTGATGTCCAAAAGTACACATCCAGTATGTGTTGGTATTACTTCACATACTACATAATATTATATACACTATTTTATTACTGTGCAATGCACTTTATATTTCTTATTACAGTGTGCTGTAATAGCTATATTATTAGACAAATAGATGATGTTACTATTTACATTGGTGTTAACACAATCTGTCTAATTTAAAAATCTGTCTAATCCTTTTTGTCACACAAAATTCTGTTGATTTTGTCAGCACATGACAGTCACAAATAAATGAGTGTTTCCTGCACGCGGGTGCACAAGCTTTGCGCTCACATTTACAGTAAGTGTGATGATGTCTTCTGTAAGAGGTGTGAGCCATAACATCAGCAGACACCTCCACCATATGTGTGAGGGATTTAATATCTTTACAGGAGTTCCAGTCCCTGTGATTACACTTCTTCGGGAATCGCAAGCCCCACTCAACACTCTAAAATTGCAGAAATCTTTATTTGTCAGGATGCCGTGTCTAAGTCTTGAATTAGACATGGGTGTGAAATCAATGTGTGTGCATGATCATCCCTGTTCATTCTTCTGAGATCATGTTCCTTAAACCTGGCACAAAAAAGTGTATAATTGAATGAATCAAATCTCCTAAACAAAGCATATACTTCTCAATGAAAACATATGAATTAGTTGGTGCATTTCTAGCATTATTTTCAGTAAAATAATAAACTGAGAAAACAAGGTGGTTTCAAATGTAATCTTGTCACTGAGTAAACACTGCTGCTTCCAAATATACCACACTTTGCACTTAACCAATTGACTACTTACAATGATGTATTTCTGGTATTTAACCCAAGTGTTCTAGTGGGCATAAAGATCCCAAGTGTGCATGTAGAATTATTCTTTAGCAAGTGTAAAATGTCAATCCAGGTAGTGACAGAAATTTGCACCAAAACGCATTTATTTACTTAACAAAAAACTTTTTTTAGTTTTTGTCTAAAAAAATGAACACATACACTTTGAAATGTACATTTGCTGTTCAATCGAGTTGACATTTACATTACTAATCACCATCAGCTGCAAAAACTCATCATCCCACTTTCATTGTTTGGAATTGTTGGAATTACTACTTGTTTATATCATCTTGCTCTCTGGATACCCGCTCTTCCATGTTTATATTGCTTGCATCAAAGATAAGAACAACTTTCGCTTATATCCTTTCACTGTGTGCATCTGACATCCCTGTCAATACCCATCATCAATCAATAAACCATCATTTGGACTTACCTGTGTGTCTCCTTTTAAGTCTGTGTGACATATTCATTTTTGCTACAGTAGCATCAGAAAAAAACATGAGAGTTGATAATGTTGATACATTTCCTATTCATTTATTCTTAAATAATATTTAATGCTGCATGAATTCTTAAGGGTGAAACCTTATGGAAACTTACACATTCTGGCTGGTAAATTTCTTAAAGTTACAAAATCAATTTATAAAGGATGACAAAGCACGATAGGAAATCAACACAGCTTAACCCATACAGCTAAAAAAAATTCTCTGGCCAAAAATATGTTTTAAATATGCTAAATATATGTTTGAATTTCAAAAAAATATATGTTGATGTGAAGGTCAAACTAAATATATTTCACAATGTATTTTGTAAAATTTGTAAAATTAGAAATGTATTTGCTTGCCCTTGAATTAAATGTATTTGCTTGCCCTTGAAATAGGCAAATACATTTCAAATTTTCCAACCCATATATGGCAAGAAATGTATTCTTGGCTAAATATATTTTACATATACGCTAAATGCATTCAAATTTTATAAAGTACATTTTTGAAGTTAAAAAGTATATTTAATTTGAACCTTTTCGAAGCTGTTATGTTTACAGGTTTGTAACATAAACACATAGCAGAACTTATGTTTGTAACATAAACATAATGTTTATCTTCCATTTATATGTGAATATATTTTCTTGTTTTAAAATATATTTATTTTAAAAATATATTTCAAAATTTACAAAAAATGGCCAAAACATATATTGGTGGAAAAAATATATATTTTTAAAATATTCCAAAATATATTTCAGCAAATATATTTTTTGGCCATTTTTTGTGTATTTTAAAATCTATTTAAAAATCTATTTAAAAACATATTTTTTGCTGTACAATGGTTTAAACAATTGTTATTGTTTTCTTCTGAAATGTACTTTTTTTTTAACTCTGCTCTCATGTTTTATGTATAATACAAATAATTGAGTGACCTCTTTTACCAGGGTTTAAAAAACAACCCTGGGTATTTACCATCTCACAATCACATTGTGCCAGCCAGCTGCTCTCGAATCACTTTTTGCAAAATTTGATGCCATACGTCACAGTGATGTGGTGTCAGCACAGTCTCAAGTGAGATAAATGATAGAAAAATATACATTTAGTATGGCTAAAAGTGAAAGTGATGTAATGACCATAGTAACCCATACTTGGAATGTGACCTCTGCATTTAACGCACGCATGCACACAGAGCAGTGGGCATCTATCACTGCAGCACCCGGGGAGCAATTGGGGACTGGTGACTTGCTCAAGGGCACCTCAGACGCAACCTACCGGCCGTGACTCAAACTGGCAACACTCAGGTTACAAGCCCAACTCTTTAACCATTAGGCCATGACTGCCCACTAATATACATTGTTTAAACATTTTTCTATGCATTTGTGCTTAATAGCAGTATGAATATAATGTTCCATTTACCAATACAGACAATTTGTACAGTTAGTTATGTGCTTATGACAAATTTGATGCATATAATTGCTTTAAAGGTGAAGTTGATTCTGAATCCGCAAAAAACACTTTTTTAAATTTACATAAACCCTGCCTCCTTTTGAAACTGCCAATAACAACCAACCTGATCTAATGAATTTCCATGGGATAGTCACGGAATTTTTTGCTCATTTTTTCTTACCATTGTCGCTTCGGTTTAGGGTTAGATTTACATAAAATGACACCCAAACCCAACTTTAACCCCAACGCCAGGCGACAATTGTTTAAAGTTTAGAAAATATAAAAGAATAAATTAGAAAAAATAGTATAAACCAATACTTAAAGTAACATACTAACGCAAACACCAAATCTAACTGTAAACCGAAGCGACAATGGTTTGAAATTAGGAAAAGCAGTTGAGTAACCAATCCGTGAGAATGCCATGGAAAAGAAAGTCTGTGGCAGGGCCACAGAAAAATGCGGAGATCTGTGAGAATGCCACGGAAAAATTAGTAAAAAATTCAGTAACCAAACTGAGTATATTGAATATTTCTGAGGGAGGGGCTTCATAGACCCAGGAACTGAACAGCCTGTTTTATTAATGATGAAAACAGCGGTGCAGAATTAAGGTAAAATATATGAAAAATAATGCTTTTATTTTTATAATGCTTTTACGTCACTGTGTACCCCATAAACATAATTAAACCTTAGAAAAATCCTGACAATTATCAAATTATCACTTTGCATTATACTCTATTATAAAACAGTTCTTTCTGGTTCTCGAATCTGATTGGCTAAGAGCCATACGATATTGTACTGATAACGGCACAGTAACCGCTTCACCTTTCGTATCATTCCGCCACCTAGTGAATGGAGGTCCTAAACAGGCTCATCTCTGAATGGAAAAACACAGACGCCCTGTTTTGAATCACTCTCCATGTGTCTCATTAGTTCACTAGCTCATAAATCAGTCTGTGAATCCCCAATCGGAAGTTATTATTCCTTCAAAGATCGGAGAAAGAGAAAACATCTCTCTGACACTTATAAAAAACGTTTTATATACTACTGACAAGAACAAAGTTTAATAATAATAACCGAGTGCTCGTATCGCGTTAAGAATAAATGAGAAAGCAATAGTAACGTTATACAAGTAGTTTTATTAACTTTTACCTCGCGCCAAAACAATAACAACACAAAAGACACTAAATATGAATAAAAAAACAAGTAATAGTTTGATCATGACACCAAATACTGCTGATTTGATCTCATTTTGACGATCATAAACAAACAAGGCCAACAGGAGAGCCAGGAAATCCCTGTCAGAGATGTAGCCCAGAGAGGGCGGTGGTCAGCAGGGCGAGTGAACACTGACGTCCGCTCATGCTTTGGTTCTCATTCGTACCGAATCTCACTAAGCAAACGTTCAAACAGGCGCTATCTTTACTAATCGACTGCAGATTTAAATATAATACATATACATTCTCGACTAAACTCATCTTAAAACTACACTTTGTGACCAAGAAACGGTAATATAAAGAAACGGCTTTTCCGTCCATTGAGTTAATATGAGATTCAAAGCAGCCGAAAGTTTTACCTGTCATTCTGGCCGCCCTCAAATCCGTGGCGGAAGAAGTAGTTCTCAAACAAAGAGGCTTTTAAAATTACTCCGTTGTTGTTTTCTAGTTTTCGTTTTTCAAACGTGTGCCGTCGAACTGTTGTATAAAAGCAATATCACTCTCAGAGTCGTGTGATATAGCTCTATATCATCACGGCTGTGATTGCCTCCGGCACTCGGCCTACGACCTCGTGCCTCTGGCCTAATCACAGCCGTGATGATATAGAGCTATATCACACTCCTACTCGAGCGATATTGCTTAATTATCTGCTTTTTATTGTATCTTTACTGTAGTGTTTAATGGAATGTTGCTTTACAACAATGCAAAACCTAGGGATATCTAAATAAACTCAAATGAGTTGGTGAACTCATATGACTTCAAATAAATAAAAAAATAAAATCCCATGTTGATTTAAAAAAAAATATATAATTTTTGGTAAGCTGCAGTGGTGTGTCTGAACATGGCAAAATATCAGTGGAGCATCTGTTGTATACAGTAAAAATGACACATGCTGCAATACAGTAGGTCTTTCCTTCCATTCAAAGACATGAATCTGTATATTTTTGCTGACTGGGTAGGTTATCGGCAGTTAACTTTGTTGAACAAGTGTTAGTGGACCATCACATAATTACAACTATGAGAGATATTTCTCCATTTAAGGAAAATAATCATGGCCTGTTTGTTTGAAAGCGCCTGCCACAAGGATTCCTGGATTCATCTGTAGCCGGGATCTGAGACAAATACACTATCACACTTGAGTTGTCTCTTTATGCTGAGACAGGTAATCTAATTGCTGAAGTTTCTGACCCCAAAACTAATTCTGTTTCCATTGGAAACTGTTTTCATGTCTTCGCCAACTCATTTTCCCTCCCATTTGTGCTTGCTGCTGAAAAGCTTAGAGCTTAGTAAAGATATCCGTATTTACAGTGGTTTTGTTATAGTTACTACAAATGTTGTTTGGTTTCTTATACTTCCTAGTTAACAGTCAGACTGATCTCACAGAAATTCGTGTTATAGTCACGCAAAAAGCACGAAATTCAGCTTTTTTCCTGCCTTGAGCACGAATGTCTTTTTTGTGTAACTTGCACAAATGTCTATGAATAGTTTTTCATGTGTGTTGCACAAATTTCTTTTTCGTTTCATTTTATGTATTGTTTTCTCATTGTTTTTTTCCCCCTATTTTCTTAACATTGTCGCTTGGGCTTGGGGTTAGAGTCACTTTTTGTTACATTTTTAGACATCCAAACCCAAACCCCAACCCTAACGCCAACTCCAAGCGACAATTATTTAAAAATAGGAAAAAAAAGAGAGAAAACCATACATAAAATGACACGTAAAATGAAAATTGGGCCACATACACAAAAAACTATTTATAAAAATTTGTGCGAGTGTCACGAAAAAGACGTTCGTGCTCAAGGCACAAAAAAAAACAGAATTAATAAATTTTTTGTGACTATAACATGACTTTCCGTGAGATTATGTTGGTAATAGTTATGACATAGTTTCACAGGACTTTGGATATAACACACTGTATTTTATAATATTTTTGTATTGCTCTTGCATCCTTTATTTCAAGCTCCAAGGCTGCTTATGAAATTGCAACAGTCATAAAAAGGTATTTTGGGTTAAAAGTAAATGTAAAATTTGTACACTTACATAATGTACGTAAAGTGCTCTATTATTACACACTAATTTGTGTCTTTAATATACAAAAAAATCTTCTTTAGTACTTTATAAGATGTTATTAAGATTATCTAAGTTACTAAGTTACTAAGTACTCATTTGTGATATTTTGAGACAAACAAAGATGGGTTCAAATTTACTACAATTGGTACCTAAATAAATCTTTTAAATACCTTTTTAATACATTTAAATACATTTTTAGCACATTTTAGTTCATATTCATGGTGTCTCAAAATAGCACAAATAAGTACATTTAGATTAATATTATCTTAGGAAGTATTATATAAAATTTTTAGTATATTAAATACAAAATTAGTGTGCAAAAATAGAGTATTTTAAGTACACTATGGAAGTGTACTTAATTTTCAACTGCATAAAGTAAACCTTTGAGAATTATATGTATTGACATTTTTGGTGTTTGGTGAATTATTTAAGGGGTGCTGAAAACAAAACACCAAAAAGGAAAAACCTCTGAATCCAGGAAAGACTTATTTTATCCACTCATGACATCAGTAAAACATTAAGAAGCTTAAGCATTTCCTGTTCAGACGGCACAAAATGCTTGTAAAAGCCTCTGGTCTTTGCACACTGTCGCCATAATACCCTCCGTGATCTAAACACTTCTAACAGTGTTTGACAGTTCGAAGCACCAGTCACTGCCAGAACCAAATGGTCAGTAATTGTAAATGTCAGGCATAATTAAGAGGGGAATAAATAGCTTTACCTTTGTGCCGGGATCAACAATGCAGAATCCATGAAAAAACACGCCCACTCTTCCCAACGGGAGACTTTTGTCTGGCTGTGTGCGCTGAGTGAACAAACCCTGTTGTGACAGTGCCTAATTGGAGAAACATGTTACACTTAATGAACAATAGCATAATAAGTGGTTTGTGATTCATGAAAGAGTTTGTTACTTCCACAACATCTGTTTCATCCAGAAAATAATTTCCCATGAGATAAATGTAGCAACCACATCTGTGTTAAATGTACGGTAAGTATACTTTTAGTAAACATTGTATTTAAAGCAGAAATGTATATTGTAGAATTATATGCCAGTAGCATCACAAACAAAAGCACAAAATGCAATAGCTTTATCAAATAGATTGCCTTACCCCAAACTTGTAGAATTGAGCCAAGGTTGTAGTGTCACAAGGCCTTGAATTAGGATCCTTAGAAAAAAATATTTGGAAAGTAAAAAGCCAAAGCGTTTACACTTTTGGGGTTATCCTCTATATATATGACTGAGGCCTAGTTGTCTTTACATGAAGAAAGTATCACATTTATTCCATTCAAGGCCGGCCGGTCCAACAGGCAATACAGGCGATTGCCCCACAACAAGATGAGGACCCTCCAAGCATAACAATTATTTTGTCATTGCACAAATCACATGGACGCGATCAGCAAACAATACGCGATGCATGTGAAACGACCTAACTGATTAACAAAGGGGTTACAAAAACGGTATGAACATTTAAAAACAGGATAAACTCTCCACACAACAATCGACAGTAAATTGACAATAACTACAAAACATTAGTATAAATAAAGGTATAAAACATTGCAAAATAAGAGCAGAGTGGGCTAATCTGCATAATTTTAATGACGCGATTGCGCTTGCGGAGGTGTGTGTGCATGCTTGGAAATTAAACGTTTGGGATTATGGGTAATGTAGTATCGTATAACAACTTAATGTTTACGTTACATCTTTCAGTAAAGATAAAAACAAGAATTATTTTAGTGATGTTACAATAGTAGGCTTAGGCAAACTATGGCATTAAAATGGAACCTTTTAAGAGCTGAAAAGAGAAAAAAAGAAAAAAGTTTTGCTTTACATTGTTTAATGCGTATGCTAATTTAAAAACATAAGAAAAATGTCTATCACGGATATTGGATTTTGTGTAAAATTAAGAATTTCTTTTTTAATACTGACCTGGGCTGGGTTTCCCGATAACGATTGAACTTAGCACTTAAGAGCGCTTTCTACGAGCTACATAACGAACATTCGTTGTTCATTTACGTGCGTTTCCCAAAGATGCACGTGAAACAATTGCTCGCAGCTGGGTTTTAAGTGCTACTTACGAGTCGCTATCCATTTATCAAGTGCTGAAATGTCACCAATAGAATGACTCGAATTTGTAGCAGAAGCTTGTTTAGGCTAATGATCTTCAGCCGATGTGCACTAATACTTTTAATAATATATTTTCATTATTGTTCAATGACTTTTTAAATGTTTTAATAATTAATTAAATATTCTTTTCCGTATTTAGTTAGGACTCGTCCCACTGCGAAATGCCTTCTGCGTTTATATTATAGTTTAGATTATTATTATTATTTGTTGTTTATTATCTATGTTTGTTTATTATTATGGATTATTGCATTGTACCGTAAATATTTATTTGGTTTCTTTAATTAGATGCCATTTCCTTTCAAAACAATGTTTAGATGAATTATAGCAGCAATCGGTATGAACCATTTATCAATTTGCTATACCAACTTTTACCAAAATACAAAAAACTTTTACCAACTTGTACAAAATACGTTTTCCTTCTTTATTAATTTATGTTTAGTCATTTAAATTTGATTTCTCATTTGAATTTTAAATATATTATTTAATATAAAATAAACAAAGAAGAACCCAATAAATAAATAAACATTTAAAACATTACATCATCGTCATTGCAGGAGTGCAATTTGCTGGTTGTCCTGCAGGTGACCTTGTAACTCTGTTGTCTTATGATGCACTTATGTATGAACGATTACTCCAGAGCACTCGTAGATCTACGATGATTTTCTAGTGCAACTTAAGTTACGAAGCTTTTGGGAAACAGCCCGTAATTCTAAGATGAAAAAAAAATAAAAAAATAAAATACAATACTGATTTTGGTGTTAACTTAAAAAAAAAAAGGTGTTTATCGCATTTTGGAACCAAACTCTTCATTTACAGTAAATAAGGCAAAATAGATTCTTGGATTCTATGTCAAATAAAATATATATATATATATATCATCTTGGAAGGTCACTGTCTGACTAAATATAAAAAAACTTGACTTGAAACAACTTAACCAGTGAGATCTGGGTTTCAGAATTCCCAAGGAATTAGTATGTTTGAGGCTGGGCTGGATTTCATGGTGAACAGCAGAAAGAATTGGTCATGTCCAAGGAGCATGGAAACACTCCGAATGCAGAGGGAGGCAAGACAAACTAATGAATTGAATAAAAAACACAAAAACAACCAAATTCTTAAAGATTTGTAGATTTGGACGGCTCAAAGCAGACAATAAAGATGCTAGAACCGTGCCGCCCTTAGGTCAGAACAGCCATGTGTTGTTTTACAAGTGAGTTATGTCCGATTCCTCCTTCTCTTTTCAGTCTGGTTAATGGCTCTTGTCTTGTGCGCTCTCCTCCCAGCATGCAGCTTCCCGGCAGCTCTGTGCTGCTTTGTCTGCTGTCCAGTGTTGTCCACGGGGACGCTCGTCCATCACGTTCCCCTGTTGTCCAGATGTTGTCTAGTCAACTGGCCGCCAATGCATTAGCGTGACCTACAGTGTACTAACTCATTGAAATCCAATACATTCTAGCATATTAAGAACAGAAAGCTGTCTGCTTTCTTCTTAAATGCAGAATCATGTCAATAATAATTTGTTAAGCCAATTCTATGAATCATATTATTCATACCAGGTGTCAATATTCATGTGCTGACATGTGTTTTCTGAAAAAGAGTTTACTACTGTATATATTCCCAATCTTTTTGAATGATTGTTTTTGAAAACAATGATGTAACTTCTAAAAGACCCAATAATTCTTATGAACTAACTAATTACCTCTTTGCTTTTTTAACTAATTCACTAAGATATTTACTAGTTTTTACACATTTGAAAAAATCCAAAAGTGCAAGAAGCAGTTAGAAGCTATGGATCACTGTGGTTGTCCCTTTAAGTGCCACGCTCAGGGTCAGTGGGGAAATTTGGGGAGATCAGTCAGTAAAAGGGCACTCTATCACCGGCCTCAAGTCCATACCATAAAAGTCAAAGAGGAAAGATGATGATTGTTAGAAGTCTGTAAATCATCTATAGGGTTCAGTTAACTGCTTTTGATCTGTGGCGGTGCTATATGAAATATATCTCCAATATGAGATCAGAGAGTTCCTGCTTTGGACGAGGAGCTAGTTGTAAAGAACGCAGTAGCTTTTGTGGTGGAAACAAAATGTCATAATCAGGAATATTACACCTGGAGATAAGCCATGGTCTGCAATTGTGTGATGAGATCACTCATCCTTTATCAAAAAACAATTAAAGATGGAGGTAATAGATGTTAGAAAATAATCTGTAAAATATGAAAAGAATATAATATGTTTATTTTATAGCTGTCACACTTAAAAACGATTGCAATGAGGTATCGTGGTCCGGATTAGGGTTTAAGAATGAGTTCCTGTTGACATACACATTGCAAAAGAGCAGTAATGTAAAGGACCCAAGTTAATTCTCTAAGCCAGATAAGGATGCTTGCTCCAGACCAAAGAAATAAAGACATTTGTTCTCCGTCTCCATGGCAAATGGTTAAAAAATGAGTCTGCTTGAGTGATTTTCATATGTCCCACTTCAGATGTTTTAGCAAAATCAATCACTGTATCTTCAAGAGAAAAAAGAAAATTAACATCTGCCAAAAACATTGGTTTATCTGGAGAAAATGTTGTTGAGGAAAATCTGAATAGTAAATAACAAGTGACTAAATCCCTGGATCTGCTCTTAAAAATGTGGTAGTTCGCAAAAAAATCTTAAAAAACATCTTAATCATCAAAAAAAAAAAAAAAAAAAAAACATTAAAACAATTATCCACGCAGAGCCAAAGACAAGGTCATAAAATAAAACTGCTGGGTTTGTCTTTTTGACTCAATGCTGGGTGGAAAATATCCCAATTTTTTTACAGTGTATATGGAAAATAAATGATAGAACGCAGAAACAATTTGAATGCTTATCAAAAACACCTGTCATTCCATCTGAAGTCAGTGCTTTATGCAAGGACCATGCATCAAGACTACTTACCTGTACAGGAATGTACTGTAGTTGATTGTAAAACCATTACATAACCAGACATGCCATTGAAATTTTTCAGAAAATGAATGACACAAAGACAGGAAATTATAAACTAGAAGAACTTGCACCAATGCCAAAAAACATCACTACCTGTGAAAAAACAAAATAAAAATGTGGGTGCTGTGAGTCATCTTGACCGGTAGTAATACTGTATGTTTAATGTATCACTCCGCTGTCTAATTTCTCACGCCAAGTTTGAATTTCTTTTCAATGAACTAATAAAAAATTTCAGATCCTTGTTTTGTGTCCAATTATTCACTCATATGGCAAGTATCCATATCATAAGCAAGAAAATGCACTGTACATCCAGCCAGTTGTTTTGGCAAAATAAACCCCTTTAGGGTGATACAAGATCACCTCGCTTTACGCCAGGGATTATTATGAGATAATGATCAGCTGTATGTATACTGTGTCATACTGAATACAATCAGTGGCGTAGCATCTGAGCATGCAGTGTATGCACGTGCAAATGGGCCCGGGCCAATAGGGGGGCCCGCCCCAGCTTTTAATTTTTTAAATAAAAAAAAAAAAAATTCAATTAAATTTTTATTTGTGGCCGCAATAAATATATATTTGTATGCATATCATGTGTAGTGATATCTTATTTCCCCTTCATTTCTAATTTCTCAGTCATTTCTTGTTTGCGTTTATTTTTATTTTTTTGCACTGCGCGGCCGCCATAGACAACTACGCCATCATTTTTTTACGTGACGCACTGTAAAAAAGAAAGTGGGTAAAACTTCCAGTGAGGTGGCGGAAGTAGTTTATCAATGGTATTTTGTGAGGTGTATAGCGAACAGGTTTAATGTTTTTCGAATAATTTTTGTACTATTTAAAGTCACAAACCTTTATGAGAGATGTCGTTACAGAGCTCAGGGACAACATGTGCTGTTCGTGGTTGTACATATGTGAGTGTTTTGAACAAAAGCCTAAAACTAAATCGGAGTGTTCCTGCCAATGACTGTATAGTTTTCATCACCTCCCAAATTACGACGACTCAAAAGGAATATAGCTGAAGAACTTAAACTTAAAAACACCCCAAAACACTTGTTTGTGTGCTCCTTTCACTTCGTGGATAAGAAGCGAACACAGGATAACCCGTACCCAACCATCTACTGCGAAGGGTAAAGGTACTGCTGTTATTTCACCCTTTTTTATTTTGTTGAGGTTGTGTTCCCACATTGTTTGCAAGTTTGGATCGCTATATCTTTAGTGACTGTCAACTAATTAATGAATGAGTGTCACGTCCCGCTATGCGTCCCGCTTGTTTACTTCGAACCGGAAGACGCGCCCACTTTTGACGCAAGGCCTCATGGGACGCAGGAAACTTGTGGATAGTACCAGCAATTGCTAACTGTCCAAATCTCAATGAACAATCATTCTGAATTTCAGTGATGAAGTGAGTGATCCTTGTCATTTATTTAAAAATACTCAAAAATAAATTAGTGATGCAAGAAAAAAGATTTTTATGCTTTCTAAATATGCCATTTCAATTGCACAAAGTGTCACAAGAGTTTTATTATCTAAAGATTTATATGAAACACAGATTTCTTTTGTAAAAGAAACATCATTGTAGGGCATTTGTGATGATAATTCCCCCTGCACATCTGAAAGATCTTTACAGGGAACAGAGAAGCATGTTTAATCCCTTGATCATTCACTATGAGATTGATGAGGCAGTCCAGATACAGCACTATAGAGACCACAGTTACAATGCTTGTCTAAGCCATCATCCACACAACACCTCTTCTACGACCTAAGCAGTGTGTGTTTTTAAATACACTAAACACAGGACTGGACCTGCATATTGTCAAATCCAGTATTTACGTGCAAAGTCAAACGTGCAAAGACAAAGTAAAACGCCCTTTAAAAATAAGTAAATAAATAAACGGTAAAACAACAATGTTGGACGATTTTGACAATTCCAATAAATATTGGATCTGAACTTCCACATACGCCAAGCCTGACCCTTCCAACATCACTACGTAATGCGGGAGGTTGTGGACACACATCATAGAGCCAGTAAAGACGAGTATTTGTGGTTAAAAAGTATAGGCTATATTTATTTATTAAAAATGACCGATTGCTTTGCTAGATAAGACTCTTATTCAGTTACTTCTTGGCTGGGATCATCCATTTGATGCTCCATTGAAACTGCAATTTGTATCTTTAAATGTTATACCCTTGAAGTGCACTATATGCAGAAAAATCCTGCAATACTTTCCTCAAAAACCTTCTTTTCGACTGAGGAAAAAAGACATGAACATCTTTGATGAAAGAAAGTGAAAGTGAGACATATTTGTCAAGTATGTGACGTGGGGTTGAGTAAATTTTCATAACTTTTTAAAGTGAACTGCTCCTTTGACAAGCAACATTTATGACAGAATGTAACCTCAACATTGCTTTTTGAACCCAGGTGTCTTCAAGGACACATGGGACTGAAAAATAACAGTAAATGATAAAAACACATACCATGCCAATGACCCCAGACCCTTTCCAGGAAGTGACCTGTTCAGATGACACTCACTAAGACCCGAAACGGCCAAAAGAAAACTGCTTATGGCTTTGCAAGGTGCTGTTCTGCTATGTGCTACATCTGCTAACAGCTGGAGACCTCTGAAAGGGCTTGGGTTTTTTCAAGAAATTCAGCTGCCTTGTTTGTCATTCTCGTCATCTGATCCATTGCACATGAATGAAAGTTTATGGGTTGTTTTGAACAATTTGACTTCAAAGTCTTGCCACCTACCTTGCCTTGGAGAAGTGCCCCTAATCCCCATACTTGTAAGCACACTGTTAGACCCTGGACTCTTTTGCAATTTGTTTTTGAAAGTCATGACCAAAACTACACGAAACCATATACAATTTCACCACTTTGAACTGTAACTTAGTGTAGTGTCATGGTATAATATGACCGACTTACACTACCCCGCTGGAACAAAGCCAACAATGAAATCAGACTGTAATCATTAGGGTTGAACTCTGACATGTATAGTGGAGGACAAAGGTTTAAGACCATATTGACATTTAATGGGGACATATCAAGAAAATCAAAGACTTTTTTCATGTTTTAGTGCTATAATTGGGTCTCCAGAGCTTCTATCAACCTAGAAAATGTGATAAAGATCAACACAGTAACTTAGTTTTGGTAAACTATGCTCCCCTTGTGATGTCAGAAGGGGATAATACCGCCCTTTAATCTGCACTATCCAACCACGACACTGCCATTTAGTGCAGAGATCAGCTCATTTGCATGTAAAAGGACACACCTAAAATGGCACATTTTTGCTTACACCTACAAAGTGACAATTTTAACATGCTATAATAAATTATTTATATGATATTTTATGATAAAACTTCACATACAGTACTTACTCTGGGTACACCAACGATTTATTTGATATCTTAAATGATTAATTATTGAAATGTCCCCTTCTCGCATTCGGGCCCTCTAAACAAAAAGTGTATTACAATTTCTTAATCAATATATTGTTTTATGTGAATGAGTAAGCAGAATGATTTTCACATCATTTTAAAGAAAAAACTCTAGACTACTAGATTCTGTTTAGAAAAGTCTTGTTTAGTATGGGTTTGGTGGACTTATATCAGTGACTTGTTGCTTTTTTAAAAACCACGCATAAACATTTTTCTCTTAAAAATACAACATACATGTAGCTCATATAATATTGTAGCCCAGTTTGTGCTGAACGCAGTGTTATGAGACACTTGCCATTAATATGTTTAAAGCAACTGAAAAAAGACCAAATGTAAGAGCATGTCAGAACCTCTGCCAGTGTCCCAAAACAACCCAGTCTCACCCCATGGCGTCAATATTTGACGACACTTGACCATGCGTCAATATGTTGACGCGGAGGGTATACCTTTCGCGTCATTTTTTGACGAACTGGGGACTTCAATACTATTAAGTCCGTTGCATTCTCTTTCCTATTTTCTTACCATTTTCTACCATTTTCGCGTCGGTTTAGGGTTAGATTTACATAATGACATCCCTACCCAAACCTTTCCCTAACCCCAATGCCAGGCGACAACTGTTTAATTTCGCGTACCTAATAGTATTGAAGTCCCCAGTTCGTCAAAAAATGACGCGAAAGGTATACCCTCCGCGTCAACATATTGACGCATGGTCAAGTGTCGTCAAATATTGACGCCATGGGTGTGAGACCGTGTTACCCAAAATGGTCGGACCCCAGAGGGTTAAACCTGAAAATAAATAAAAGCAAATGTCACTTGAAGCTGTATTGCAGCAAAAAAAACACATCTTTTTCACAAATCACCAGCAATCCAGTTTATTAATCATGTTTTTTTCTACTTAAAAGGTTAGCTTACCCAAGAATAAAAAAATCAATTAAATGGCTCACCCTCATGTCATTCCACACATGTAAGACCTTTGTTCATCCTCTAAACACAAATAAAGATATTTTTGATGAAATCCGAAAGCTTACATTACATAAGCCTCGTAAACGTTTCACTTAAGAAGACATTTATTAACCCACTGAATGGTAAAAATGGTAAATGGACTGCTTTTATATAGCGCTTTTACAGACCCATGGCCATCCAAAGCTCTTTACAAGTTGCCTCACATTCACCCATTCACTCACTCATTCATACACCGACACTGAAGTCATATGGATTACTTTGATGATGGATGGAAGCACTTTGGAAGAGCTTTGAAAGGTTGATCCTTGTGCCATTATAAAGCAAGGAAGAACCCGGAAATTAATGAAGAAAGAAAGACATGAACATCTTGAAAGACATGATGGTGAGTAAATACTCAGTAAATTTTGTATTTGAGAATTTCTTAAGATTCAACATCATATTTAAAAAAAAAATACATGTTTAATAAAGGAAAACACCACTGTTTTTTAATATTTTACTACTTTATTATTTTACTACTACCTCAACTTAATGAATTATTACATACCTATCTTTTTTAATGCGTGCACTTAATCTTTGTACAGTGCATCATGAATGTGTTAGCATGTAGTCTAGCCCCATTCATTTCTTAGGATCCAAACAGGGATGAATTGAGAAGCCACCAAACACTTCCATCCAAGCATTAAATTGATAGTTCACCCAAAAAAATAAAATTATACCGTTATGTACTTTCCATTATGTTTTTTGTAAACCTAAATGAATTTCTTTTTTCTGTAAAACACAGATATTTTGATGAATGATGGTACACAGTTGACGGCACCCATTAACTTCCATAGTATTTGTTTTTTATACTATGGAAGTTAGTGGGTACCGTCAACTGTGTTCCTACCATCATTTATCAAAATATCGTCTTTGGTATTCAACAGAATAAAGCAACTCATTAAGGTAAAAAAAATAAGGATGCGTACATGATGACACGATTTTCATTTTTTGGGTGTACTATCCCTTTAACATGGAAGTACTCAACCCATTCTCACCCCATGGCGTCAATATTTGACGCACTTGACCATGCGTCAATATGTGACGCGGAGGGTTATCTTTCGCGTCATTTTTTGACGAACTGGGGACTTCAATACTATTACGTCCGTTGCATTCTCTTTCCTATTTTCTTACCATTTTCGCGTCGGTTTAGGGTTAGATTACGCGAAATTAAACAGTTGTCACCTGGCGTTGGGGTTAGAGTTAGGTACGACAGTTGTCACCTGGCGTTGGGGTTAGAGTTAGGTTTGGGTAGGGATGTCATTATGTAAATCCAACCCTAAACCGACGCGAAAATGGCAAGAAAATAGGAAAGAGAACGCAACGGACGCAACAGTATTGAAGTCCCCAGCCCGTCAAAAAATGACGCGAAAGGCAACCCTCCGCGCCACACACTGACGCACGGTCAAGTGCGTCAAATATTGACGCCATGGGGTGAGAATGGGTTGAAGTACCGTACTATACAATATTATTTCCGCTTACAAGGTTTCAGCACTTTTTAGAGACACAACCTGTGAGTAAATATATATGTAATTGTGTTTAAAAGATATGTTTGTACATAAAACATATTTTGTACTTGTGTATTTTCTTATGATAACGGCAGCAATAATTTGTTTAAACGATGATCAAATGATAAAGAAATGCATCTTAACCAGGCATACTGTATATCAAATCAGGCCTTAATCTAATTCAGGAAGTGGAGTAACTCTTTGTCAAGGCCCTGTACATTTCTAAACTGGACTACTGTAATGCCCAGCTACCTGGTTTTCCTGCACAGGCAATCAAACGACTCTAAATTATTTAAAGTGCATCAGCTCGACTGGTCTTGCAGCATGTCCCATCTCTGGTGCTGCCCGCATCAAGTTCAAGTCGTTGCAGCAAGTTTGCAAAGCAGCCACTGGCTCTGCGCCAGCATTCGTTCAATCCCTTTGGCTAATCTACACCTCAATCATTACCCTGGGGTCAGCGAATGAATGACACTTATGATACCTTTACGAAAGGGTGAAAAATCACTCTCTCACTCATTGGTGCTGTATAACACCCAAACGTATTTATATGCATTTTCCAAAATCTACAATGAGATTGCAATACAGTATGAGCAATTGTGGCACTGCTACTGTGGAGTAAGACAGTGCCTAAATCTCTATACTTTACATTTAATTTCATTATCATCAGCCCACTTGAGTACTGCTGGAGTAAAACTGCATTCGATCACCTGCTGAACAAATTGAGCAGCATCCCACATAAAAAATTCATTGCTTTTGAACCAGGGAGCAATGGCCAGATCTCCCCCGCTCCTTCTGTGAACATCAGGCACATCTGGTCCATGTCAAACTGTCTAGGTAGAGGAAAGCTTTCATTATTTATCTCGGTCACAGCACTGTTTGACTGCTTTGGATTTCTAAAGATAGGTTACATTAAAATCACACTATTAATCAAATACGTAGGCCTACCATAACTACACATGCAAGAATATGATATGTATTATTGGAGTAAGTTTAAACTCTTTATAATGTGAACAGAAGTCATGCAAATTAAAGGAGTGGGAGCTGCTACCCAGTGGAAAAACAACATTTAATGAACCTTTAGCATACATCTGTAAAATCAACATATATATTTCATTTTGTGGTGGAATAACCCATGATGTTTAATGTGTACCTGATCTTTGTGTATGTGTGCTTATGCCACTTTAGTTTTCTAATTTCTTAGTCACATCACATTTATTTAATTCATCTTCCTCTGTTACCAATGTTTATATTAAGCTTTAAAATAATTTCTGTATCTTTTATGCATTTCAAGTTGTTTGCCTCTAGATCACACCATTTTTGTGTTTTAATTAGTTTAATATTTTTGCCACATGCCTACTCTCAGATACACTGTAGTCAAAACAATGCTGGCCTTGTTCAAACAGGCCTGTATTTTGCAAACAGCCAGTGAGTGTTATGGAAAGTGAAGAAAAGCGGATGATTTTTTAAAATGAAACACTAAAAGCTACAGGAGACTTGGCTTTACTGCTGATGGATGGCAAAAATCACATCCTCTAATTAAATCCGTTCTTTGTGGCTGTCAGTGGATACAGTGCGCTCTAAAAATCTTGGTGATGATTTTGCCAGTTGTTTGGAAAGAAACAGTGGTAAGATCATTTGTAAACTTTGATGGCTGTCGCAGCTCACAAATTAAATACTGTCTTTCTTTGTTACTATCAGGGTGCAGTTTTCTCTGGGGATTTTCTCCGGTCTTTTTGTCTCTGCTGAATTCTTAGCCACCCCACATTGTGATTATTGCTACCTGAAGCGATAGTTTACCCAGAAATGAAAATTCTGTCATCACTTACTTACCCTCATGTTGTTCTTAATTTGTGAGTTTCTTTCTTCTGTTTCTTCATTTTGACCATCACACAGTTGATGATACACATTGATTTTTATAGTAGGGAACACATACGGAAGTCAATGGGCTCTATCATACACCCAGCACAATGCAGCACAATGCGCGATGCAAGTGTCTTTTGCTAGTTTAAACCAGGTGCAATGATCATTTTCACATTTAGCGCCACGTTGTTTAAATAGCAAATGCTTTTGCGCTCAATTTTGTGCCCATGGGTGTTCTTGTCTGAAAACGACGTGAGTTCAGGCGCATTGCTGGCGAGTTACTATTTAGAGGCAACTTAAATTGACTATTCCATTGACCAACAAAAACCTGGTCTAAAGTCTAAAGTCAATGGCGCAATATGTTTTTTTGTTATTTAATGAACGCGTTAGTAATATGCGCCTATAAAGGGGACGACAACACGGGTTTGCTTAACACACGTGGATGGGCAGCAGCACAAAAACGCTTTTAAATATAAAAAATGTAAGGATTAAAATGGAAAATATTATTATTGAGTCTCTTGGACATAAATGAGGACCGATTCTGAGACGTAAGAAGGCGCAAAGAGCTGCTTCACCTGTAGCCTGGTAAGTAAATAAATGCTTTGCTTTAAACAAATGCATCTGTTTTAAAATGTTTCATGTCACCCCACGGATTTATTGTATATGATGACTCTGTACCTGTGGATATGATGAGATGAAAACCATTTTTAAGTAATGCTTTTTTTAAAAACATAGCGCTGTCCGAGTTCTAAAACGCTTCGGCTCTCCGCACGTTTGTAAATTTTTTATCTGTTGTTTGTACTTGCATATTTGCTAATTATTTTTATCAGATTACAATGATTATGTAGGATATCAATACATTTACAGCAATTAAACACCTGCTATTTGTACTTCTAAGAAGAAGGCTTTTAAAGGTTTTAATCCAAAAATAACAATTTCAATAAAAAGGAAAACAACACATTTTTAACATTATTCTTAAACTGGTGGTCTTCTTCCTCTGCTTAGTTTTTTAGTTTACAAAGTCCGTCATCTAAATAGGGATTTAAGGGGATGAGAGCTGAGACTCTCATTGGTTTATTGCACTTTACACCCAAAACACACCCACTACTCATTAGGAGAATATGAACAACCCTTTTTGACCATGCGCTCGGTGCACAAACCATTTTCCCCGTCGTTAAATTAGGGCCCAATGGGTTTTCCCAACTGTATGCTTACCATTAAGACAAAACAAAGAAACTCTACAGATACAGTATGTTACTATTATGTAATCTTTGTGTACAGAGGTATACTTTTTGAAAGCATACCACCTCAGTGACAGCTTTTGTACTTTTTTCTGAGAGTGTGTGATAACAGAGATGACAGTGTGTCTACATCACTGATCTATATAAATGACTGGATTGCGCATGACGTCACACTTGTGAAGCCACCGCGCCGCCATGTTGGTATACCCAAACGTTCTATTAAATCAATGGACGTTGTCAGATTTTAATGATAAAACATCACTTTACTCGTCTTCGTTTTTATATGTGAAGTTACCCTGTACATTATTACAACACAAACGTCCAACGCATGTAAATAGTTATTTACTGAAAGTTGTACATTTTGCGTTTTAAACAGTTATTATACATTCATCTTCATTACAGTATCAGATCAGCAGATAGACCGCAACATATTTAGTATTAATGACAATAAACGTGCTCATTCTGAAATCTAAATAAATAATCATGGTTTGTAGCCTACCGTATGTGCATGCAATAATTTGCTAGTTTTGTAATTATGTTACCTAAACTTATTTAGAGAAATAACGCTGACCGTCACCGTGTAGCTGAATGTCAAAAAAAACTTTCTTTATACCCGTGTCATTAACAAATGCAACAGACACACTCACCTTAACGGTTTTTTGTAAATCCATTATCCTGCCCGATTAAAACATAAACATTGCAAATAACACCAGCATTAACAAATAATTAACGTACACATGTCCTAAAAATTAACCTTGTGTAACTGATACGCTGTAAATGGGGTAAATTTTGATCATGATTTTGAATGGAAGTCAATGACGCTCTCTGCCGGTTGGGTATACCAAGATGGCGGCTCGAACTCTGCGCTGGCTTCACCTCACGCAGTTACGTCAAGCGTTCTATGCGCAATCCAGTCATTTATATAGATCAGTGGTCTACATACATTACATGATGATTCCTGTCGGTAAGAAATAATGGCAGAGTGAAGCAATTTTATTTTGGCACGCTAAAATGGTGTTTATGCTTTTGGGTTTTTTGTATGATTGCATCCCCTGTGTTGACACGAGGAAAGGACAGAGCATGGGAGAGAAAATATCTCTATACTCGATGACATTTTAGGGCTAATTCACACTGATTCAAAAAAAATATCAGCAAACTGTAAAAGGCAGCTGCATAGAAACACATGTGCATGAAAGCAACAGTCCTGTCTTGGAGCATATGAAGTAACCTAATGGCTAAAAATATCTAAACACTGCATATTTACATACCTCACAAGGAAAAATGCACCAATATTATGCTTTGTTTTCAGGAAATATGTCTTGAATTGGTTTTGAAAGCTTTTCTCATCTTTACTTGTGGTCTGTGATTTCTCTTCGAAGGGGTGCAAATTCAAGATAAGTGTTCGGAGTGTACACATTAATATTTGAGTTAATTTTTCAAAAAAGTTACTAATTAATTGGATGAAAAATATGTACTGAATTAAACTAAACATACTCACATTATGCACTCTATGCATACACGCCTGTGTGGGAACAGTTTAAGTCAGATATTGAGATGGTAGACCAGAGCTCAACATTTTTGTGATGAAATATGCAATTTCTGAACTTTTCAGTCATAAAAAAACATCTGCAAGGAATGAAAGAGATCAAGCCTCAGCCAAGAAAAAGTAATGCAAAAGTAACTAAAAAGTAACGTAAGCATTACTTTCCATGAAAAGTAACTAAGTAACGCAATTAGTTACTTTTTGGGAGTAACTTAATATTTTAATTCATTACTTTTAAAAGTAACTTTCCCCAACACTGTGTATCATAAACTGTTTCGAAGCGTCTGCAGCAGGCTGGTATTTTGACAAGACGCATGATGCACATGGTTCACATGATGCTCCGAACACATATTTTAAAATTACGAACCACACAAATGAAAGTCTACATACATGTTGTGACGAGCTTCGCATCGTGCGCCCCCAAAAAGAAGTCACCGGCCGCCATCTTGTTTTAAGCATAAATATCAAAATGAGATTTATTTTGAAAGACAAAAGCACTTTGCAACTGGTGTAAGAGAAGTACACTTGATTCTAGCTCAAATTTTTGCCATGCTGCTCAGCATAAATACATTTAAGGTGTTGATAAAGAGCTTGCAATAATAAAAGTGTGAACATTAACACCGGGTCCTGTTTTGGGCGATACATCTCCCAACAGTCAGGTGTTAGAATGCCAGGTGTTAAGCATAGAGCTTGCAGGCGGTTGGATCTGGGTCACAGATTCTGCTAAGCTTAGATAAGAATGAAACACACTATTATACAGTATGTGGGCCTATAGGGAACATAAAATTGGCTTCTCTTAAGATGATGCTCTGCACTTAAAGGTCTGGCCACGTGCACTCTACAGTGGGTGGCTAATAGATTTATTAAGGGCAACTCTGTAGTCCATGGTCTGCGAATAAACACATGCTAAGGCACCACCTACCACAGACATCTTAAAGTCAATGATAAAAAAGGATAATTAAATAATGAAAAGATAAAAAAATAAATAATCAAATGCATGTGTCAGGTTCTAAAAAAGTAATCTATGCGTTTCTGTCAGAATTATATATTTACATTTTATTTAAATGAATATGTGACCCATGCTGGCAAAATGAGTCAGCATACCGTCTAATTTTGAGCTAGAGGCAAAAGCCGATTTTGTTCGAAATTAAGGTTTTCATAAAAAAATCCCTCATTCTTTTCTGAGAGGTCAATAAATGCTTAATCTAATACAAAGGATGGTTGTCCATCCACATGTGCATGACATTTTGGTTTCGGTTTTAAAACATGCATGAATTAGAAAATTGCAAGACTAGCTTGATGTTAAAATAGCTAATAAGAGAGATGGGGCCCCATTTGATGTTAAAAGAGTTATTAAAAAGATAAGACATGAAAACGATCTTGCGCTTACTGAAAGATCTGAAGCATGCGCGAGTGCACGTCCCCGATATATAAACAAAATTACAGTAAAATATCTGTTTTGACAAGAATTCATGCAGAATTCATATAGGTAGGACCTATAATCTGTAATGTCTTAAGTGAATGTTTAGTTTAGTGTTGGGGAAAAATATCTGATGTAAAATTTATCTTAAAGCTGTCTGTCTTATGTAATGTCAATCAAACAATAAAAGAGGTTTTTACTTTGTGTGTGCTAAATCTAGTTTTACCTGTGATTTTAAGGTATGGATGCTGTGATTTTGCTTTTGAACCCCCAAAAATCAATTTACATAGTTTAGAATTTTTTTTAAATAGAGAATGTCAAAATATCAAACTAATTTTTGAAGATTTGCTCATTGCAACTCATTTTGCAAGCACAGGTCACATATGGAGTTTACTTGGGGGTTACATAAAACCTTGTGATGTCACAAACAGGCCAAAAATAAATAAATAATTAAAAACCTTAAATTTAAATAATATTGAAATAGTCCCCAATGCTCTTGATTGCTGCTTTATCTTTATTTTTTGAGTCATCATTTTTACAAGAAAAGAATAATTTTGTAATGAAGAAAATATGTTGACAGAATTATATTTTTTATAACATTTAGGCATATGCCTTCAGATCAAAAGTTTTTTTAAGATCATTTCAGTTAAGTAACCCTAAACCTTTGAACGGTAGTGTATATTAAAATAAGGAAATACCTTGTATTCCATATATAATTTCCCTTTCATATTTTCATCATTTTTCTTTTGATTTCTATACGGTTTTTAATTATCTCACTCCGTAGAGCTATTTTGCTTGAAGCAATGCAAAATACAAAATTGATTTAAATTTAACTAAATACAAAGCGGTTTATTAAAGCAAGTGTTTGTGTTTTTATGCATTTCTTTTTACCTTAGAATAATTAAATGTGCACACAAAAAACAAAGTGAGACATTGTTTTTATAGCATTCATTCTTTAGAAAATATTTTGAGAATGTTTATTATAAAAATATAAATGTTTCCACTACAAATCATTTTATATTAGTAGACAAGGCTTCTACACACTCATACACATACACACACATCAGTCTAAACAAGACAAACAGGGCGCAAAACTGTATTGCTCTTCAAAACACCATATTCAGGAAAGTAAAATAAAAAACACTGATAAGGTTGGAACATAACCATGTCATAACTTACTAAACAATAGAAGAAGAAAAAAACATCTGCACTGCGTATGGTCTGTTAGGAAATAAATAAGTTATTATAATTGCTTTATGTAAAACAAATATAATACAAAATAACAAAATATAATACAAAGGAGAGGTTCATAAAAGTTGCACAAATATTTTGTTCATTCTTTTATACATACATACAGACATTTGTACAAAGGGATGGCCAAGTAAATGATAGTACCTCTAGAGAGCATTGCTTTCACTGTACCTTGGTGCACATACAGTATGTACATGTTAACAGCAGGGGAAAAGCAACATTTACAGGCAAGATGAAGGGGGTTAAGTGGAAGTGGACTATGGAGTAATTTGCTAATGTTGAATAGTGTAATAATTGAGTAACAATAATCAGTCCTATATAAATAAATGATCTACAGCATTTTGAGTAATGATGGGTGTGTGCTCTGAATGTCTACCATGATATTAAAGGAATATTCCATTTTCTGAAAAGAAAAATCCAGATAATTCACTCAACACCATGTCATCCAAAACGCCGATGTCCCTCCCCGCTCAGTCGAGAAGAAATTATGTTTTTTGAGGAAAACATTGCAGGATTTTTCTCATTTTAATGGACCCCAATGGACACCAACACCCAACACCCAACCAAACACGTAACAGCTTCTTCAACGGAGTTTCAAAGGACCAAAAACAATCCCAAACGAGGCACAAGGGTCCCATCCAGCAAAACGACTGTCATTTTTGACAAGAAAAATAAAAAAATATGCACTTTTAAACCACAACTTTTCATCTAGGTCCGGTCCAGCGCATTAGTATCATTCCACATACAACAATGTCGGAACGGTCCTCTTTCAACACACTTGTAAACACTGGGGCGGAGTTTCGCGTTCGTCCTCTGTGACCTCTTGACGTCATGACGTATTGCGTGAGGTCACGCTGACGCTTTCAGGACCGGACCTAGACGAGAAATTGTGGTTTAAAAGTGTATATTTGTTATTTTTATTGTCAAAAATGACAATCGTTTCGCTAGACAAGACCCTTATGCCTCGCCTGGGATCGTTTATAGTCCTTTAAAAAACTCCGTTGAAAAAAACTGTTAAGTGTTGAGCTAATTGTCAAGTGTTGGTGTCCATCAAAGTCCATTAAAATGAGAAAAATCCTCAAAAAACATTTTTTTTTCTCGACTGAACAAAGAAAGACATCAACATTTTGGATGACACGGCGGTGAGCAAACCATCTGGATTCCTCTTTTAAGAAAATAGACCATTCCTTTAAATCAACTGATCCTCCACACCACATAGTATGCTTTGATCTTAAAACGAACTGCATGAAATGACAGAGAATATAGCAATGCTTGGAACTGCATACTAGCATACTATACTCTTTTTGCAGTATATAGTATTTGTATACTGTATGCATATTTCCATGGGACATCAGATGACATTTCTTAACATGTGCGTGAGGCATAATATATTGTATCCAATCTGCTTAATTTAATAATTTCTATTTGAGTTTCAGAATAAGTCTGAAATAATTAGCCATGATTTTGACTCATTATTTGATCAGACATTTGTGCACACAGATTAAAAATACAAAAAAAGATCATTTCCAAGATCGTAACTGCAATGCCACTTAGAAAAGAGAAAGATTAGATTAGAAAAGGGGCAAATGGGGTAAGAAAAAATAAAAGTAAAACTTTTCTTCTCAAGTAAATTTTCCATTTGTCAAACAAACATCAAATTAGACGTAAATTAAAGTTTCTGCAGTGCACAAGACAAACGCAGTGAGAAGATGTGACAATAATTCAACACCATTTTAAAGGTTTATCATTGCATAATTCATTGCAGTAAACGGTGCAGTATTTCATTTTAGATCATAGTCCATGTCCTTCAATGCTATTTGCCATTTGTGAGACTTCATTTCAGAGATCAGCACACCGCTGCTAATCCAAGTGGAGTGTATTATAATAATGTGATGCTACCACTATGTTCAATACATTATGATACTGAGAGCTAGTAAACATTCTTTCAAATGATTGGTGTTTTATTTGATAATGGATTTATATATTATTCAAACACAACATACAAACATGGGATGCATTAAAAAAACCTTTTAAATAGGGATAACCTACAGTATCTTCCTGTCCCTGATTCAAGAGAATGTCTCTCTGTATTGAAGCATTGCCAGATTGCTTTAACAGTAATCAGCTGTACGTCCACAAAAATAAATTCTCCTGCTCTTCCTCAGAAGGGCATTTCACACTTAAAATAGTTGACCCTTAGGTTATTCTAAACCCCACATATCCCAGATTATCCGTTTCATATTTCACACTGTTCATACTTTAGGGGTTAAGAGATAACCAGAGGTATTCATAATCTGATGTTTCACACATTATATGAACTATACCCTTGATCAACATTCTAATTTGCATATTTTGGGTGTCAACAGTCATGATTGGATAAATACAGTGTGTGATGGTTTTATATAACTGTAACTGTAAAAGTTATACTCAGACATCCCTCCTGAGACCGTTTTATAGTACAATTCAGCTGATTTCTGTCACTGTTTCAGTCACATTATTTTTTTGCTATTCCCTCAAACACTGAATAACAGTACATGTAGTTTCTGTGACTGTACACAGCTCATGATATGAGGTATGCACTGTTCAGGTTTTTAGTATCTGTTGCTATAAAAATGCTGGGTTATTTTCAACCCAGGGGTGGGTCAAAAAATGACATTTAGGTTAAATTAAACAGCACCTACACTGAAAAAACAACTGATTTATTTAATTTACAAAATTTTTTTAAGGTAAGCGGTTGCAATCAATTTATTTAAGCTACATTTAAACAAAAGTTTTTTATTGAATTTTACTTTACTAATCTTTTTTGTTTAAATGTAGCTTAAATAAATTGATAGCAACCACCCACCTCTAAAAATTGAGTAAATTGAATGAATAATTTTTTTCAGTGTATTGTCCGATTCACGATTTTCCTTTGGTGTGTAAGTGTGTATTAGTACATGTTAACGATGTGCAAAAAGTACAAACCCCAAAGTAAACGATGACGCGAGTTATCGTCTCCAAAGTAAATCTCTTTTCTTGGACTACAACAAACGGATTGTAGGCAATCATTTACTTCCTGTGATTGGTAGGGCTGTGCAAAAATATTGTGATACTTTTTTCCACTATAGTGTATTGATATTTCATTCTCTACTATCGACATTTAAAAAAAATAATAATAATCCCTCTGTGTGCGTCAAACGACCTCCTCCGCCGCTGCTGTCCAGTTGTCTGTCATATACGGCCAATGTCTCAGAAGTTAGCGGGAGTGAAAATTAGCAGAAATTTTAAAAACACCTGCAGCTTTGTGTGAACGCACTTTGGCTTTAAAAAAAAGTAAAAAAAAATCAGCTCTTTTTTTACATTTTTAATAAAAAAGAAAAAGCATTGCAATGTATCGCAACATGCAACGTATTGTATCGTATCGTGATACATCGAATAATGATACGTATCGTATCGCGAAGCCCTTGCCAATACCCAACCCTAGTGATTGGTGACATAGACAAGATCGACATGATCATAATTCATCCCGCTTTAGCCTGAAAGTTAACTCCTGTTAGGATTGCATTGTGAGCGAATCTTTCAAACATGGTTAGGAGCATCACATTTCCGGCTGAGGTATTCAGGCCAATCACAATGTAAAGATTCGGTGGCCAATCAGGGACACAAAGCTTTTCAAATCCGTGCGTTTCAGGAAGAGAGTGAAATCTGAAGCTACAAAAATGTACGGTATGTGAAAAATAATGTGTTTTTTTTAACCATAAACCATGCGAACGCATTGTATTATACCAAATACACAAAATAACGTTATTTTTTAGCAATGAAATAGGTGCACTTTAAATTAACTGTTTATATTTGATCCAACAATGGGTTAAAACAACCCAGCATAGGTTAAAATACAACCCAACAGGTTGGGTTCATCCCTTTTGACCCAATGCTGAGTTTAAAATAACCCAGCATTTTTTTGAGTGCAAGCATCTGGTAGTAATATTCTGGTTATTTCATACTGCACATGTTTGGCACCGCATTGCGGGGTTACCCCGGCAAAAGCGGTGCTAACCCTGCTTCAGAGTAGGGTTTTATTAACCCAGGTAAAATGTGATGCTAACCCCGCTTCTAAATTAGAAGTGTGAAACGTTCGTCCACCCGGAGACGTCCAACTCAAGTGCAGTCTGAAAATCCTTCGAGAATTCTGCAGGCTCTTATTAGTATTTATATGCTTTTCTTCATGTGCCCCGACACTGCTAATACTCTAGGGCTCAAGCTATTGCCTCTGAAGTGCTACCTTCCAAAAGGAAGACTGATTATTTTACAAAGTTTGTCCTAAAGGCATTTTGATGCTCCCTTGACACATTTTAAGAAGCATTCTTTGTTAAATCCATTTGGATCAGACCGGCTTCCACCTACTACTGGAGCATGGAGATCGGACAGGATCATAGATTCCTAAACACAAGGCCCACTGTCCATTTTATGTCTCAGGATAAGGCAACATTTCAATTACTGGGGGACATGCTTGTCGTTTTGCACCTTGTACGCAGAGGAAGAAATAATCATTCTCCTGGAAGGATGTTCTGCTCTCCACATCTTCAAGCATTCCACTTCCTCTTTTCCTGAATCTATTTCCTGTCCATTAAAGCCAAAGCAGCATCAATCTCATATAAGTATCTCTCCCATTTCTTTAAACAGGAACTGGAGCGTTCTTTTTGTGGGTTTCAAGTGTTGTTAGGCTGCTCACAATGTTCTTTTGAGGTCCAACGATCGTCACACCAACTTTTCTGAAGTCCCTGAGTGTCAGAATAGAGATAGAGAGGCATGATGAGTAACACAGCACTCACAGTTTGACATATGGTGATGTTAAGGACAAGCTCACAGCACTTTTCTGTCTCAGTCTTCACGTGTCAGTCATGCAGGAGAGAGTATTCCAGGAGGACCAAAGACATACAAGAAGCTCACGACAGACATTGTGTTATAACGCAAAAAGCTGATTTACAGCTTCCTGTGATGAGGAATAGAAGTAGGTGCTCGACTAGGTCTATTAAGTTGGTTATTTCTACTGTAATAGGGAGGAAACGGCACAGTCAGAGTCACACCGCAGGGAAAAAGATGACATATTTCATTTAATGAGATCCATGCAACAGCTGACAGAAGCTTGCATTATTTACGATCATGAATAGACTCTCCAGACTTTCCATATGGATGAATTCATCCCATGCTCACATATCCTACCTGGCCTCATGGGAAAAACTTGTATCTATGTAGACTATGCTGATGCATAATGCCCACAGGTGCCACGGGTAGCACGAGTTGGCAAAAGACTACTAAATTGACCACAATAGTGGGCCTAAAATCATGTATTGAATCTTTCATGAATATCTCAGTTCAAAACCATAAGCATTAACATGAAGATGGCGATTCTTTGCTCTTCTTACATCTTTGACTCTTATGCTACGTTTACACCAGCCGCGGTAAAGGCGTCAAGCGCGAGTGATATCAATGTTAAGTCAATGTGAAGACGCGTTGACGCGCATCTGGAGGTCTCGCGGTGCAAAAGAGGCGTTTGGGGCAGCGCGGTAGACGCAATTCCGCCTCATTCGCGCGTCTAGTTTGAGCAAATGGTGCGAATTTAGCAAATTGCACGTACGTGCCTTACACGCAAATCATGCTTTTTGTGCATTTTGCGTTTGACGCGAATTTGCGGCTGACACCCGAGTTGAAAAATTTGAACATTGGCGGATTTTCGCACCGTTTTAACCAATCAGGAGCCTGCCCGGAGTCACTCATTCAGCATGAAGGCTTGATATTGAGGACATCGGGCAACCTGGTAAGTTGTAAATACACATTTCACTTTTAAGTCACGTGACGTTTATCGACCAACGCCGTTTATTTCCCCCCTATAGTAAGGTGACTACAAACCGGTAACTCTCTCGATAAATGCACAATCAACATCAGCCATCCTGCAAACAGACAACCGCACTTGCCCCTCCCACAAGAAGCGGATTTTGCCTCCGACACGCGTCAAATGCTTGCTTTTTCCGCGCGTCTACTTCGCTTTAGATGCGCGAATGCATTCAAACTGTTCAAGTGGCAAACTAGGCGCGGTAGACGCGTTTTTGACGATTGAAACGCAGTTGGTGTAAACGCAGCATTATGGTTAGATATTCTACTAGACTCTAAAACAAGGCTGGAAAAAGTGTGTCCATTCAAGACTACATCAGCCAGGCACTGATACCGAAGATGGGGTTTGTCTTACAATGTTCCAGTTTATAAGCCTTTTTAAGATTTTCCGGAAACGTTCGTAGAGTCACCGTTTTCCCATGAGAACAGGTTACACATATCAGTGGCAATCACATTTGTTTAGCAAATTTTGACAGATCAGGTAATACAAAAAGTCGGCAGGGATGCCAAAACATAATTCTAGCGTATTAGTGCAAGCAAGGTTATGGTACAACTTAGGTTAGAGCAGTGGTGAGCATTCCCGGTCCCGGAGGGCCACCGTCCCGCAAAGTCCAGCTCCAACCCCAATCAAACACACCCGAAAATTCCAATCAAAGGCTTCAATATGAAATTCAGGTGTGTTTGATTAGGGTTGGAGCTAAACTTTGCAGGACAGTGGCCCTCCAGGACCAGGAATGCCCACCCCTGGGTTAGAGTCTGCACACCTCAGGCAAGTGCAGTGTTAGAAACACTTCGATAATATGCAACAACAATTTAACACTAAGGTTTAAGCGGGGCTTTAGAATGCAGCCAAAAAAAAAAAAAAAAAACTATAATCGAAACCCACCATCCATCTACAAGTACTGTATTAGAGTGTTGTGATTCCCATGGACGGCTCCCATTCAGGACATGTGGCTGCTGGTCTGATTTCAGTCATACAGATTCTATAGGCAAAATAAAGCTTTAGATGAACTGTAATACTGACTGTTTCTGATCATCTACGGACATCTTTGATGTCCACAGAAAGGCAAGTGCTGAGGAAACAATCTGCATTTTCAATAACTCAATATGGGTCATGGGTGAGGGATGCTATGTGCACGTAATTATTTATGCTGATCTCTGAACATAATCCACAAGCAATCTTAATTCCGGACTGGTCAGGGGTTAGATGTTTAGTCCTGTGGGTACCATACAGCATAGTATCATCACTGTTCGAGTCTGTTCCTTTGATCATTCCGAAGTTATGAATGTCAAATTATTTACATTGTCAAATACCTCATCGTTTGAATGGATAAGGAGTCTTGGGAGATGCTAACCAGACAGAGGAAGGTTTCTTATCAACATTTACAAAGCCTTTCCCATAAACACAGATCCACATGAAGAAACAGAACAGGGTTTTTATTATTAGAAATTTGTTTGATTGAGTTAAGAGCTGAACCAGATGAATGTACCCAATTCAACCCTTTAGATTCCAAATCAAACTCGAGGATTACTGGAGCATAACAGTTTATTTTTTTGGCCAAGCTTTTCTTTGCATTTGTCAAACTACAACAGAAGATTACTTGACAACCTCCACTGGGGATTAATAACAAAGGTAATGGACAACTTTACAGGATTTACGATAGCTTAATTTACGGAAACCTAGTGTATATAAACCTTTGTTTTTGTTTTCGGTTAGTAACCGAGGGACACTCCACTTTTTTTGAAAATAGGTTTATTTTCCAGCTCCCCTAGAGTTAAACATCTGAGTTTTACAGTTTTGGAATCCATTCAGCTTATCTCCGAAACTGCATTACCACTTTTAGTTAGCATAATCCATTGCTAGGGTGGCCATTCGTGCCAGTTCCGCCGGACACGTCCCGAACATGTTTTCGGGTTCATTCTTCGGAAGTCGCGTTGCTCGACCACATATACATCATCGAGGTTCTCACATTTCAGTTAAAACACATTAGAAAATTAAGATTTATTTATTTTAAGACATACAATCATTGTAGTTTCATTCTTACCTTGAAATGTAACGGTTGCTTTTTTAAAATTAAACCCGTAATATTAAACCTTGATGACGTATGCAGTTGACCAATGCGACTTCCGGAGAACGAACCCGAAAACAACTTTTAATTTTCCGTCGTTCGCAAGCCGGATTTCCACCGACTGCGGAGTGGCTGCAGATCCGCTCCGCTGCGTTACGGCTCCGCACTCCGCCGTCCACCAATACCCACCAGTTTCGTATTTGTTGCAGAGCGGCTGCGTGCTGAAGTGAGGAGAACCCATGAGGTCTCGCAAATTCACGTGATGATCGCGCGATATCTAGTTGTCTCCGCCCATTATGACGTTGAATTATGACGTTTTTACAATCCAGCCCAGATCACAACACAAGATCTCGCGAATTCATGTATGATCACGCGATATAGTCATGGCTCCACCCTGCGGAGCTGTCCGGCATCCAGAAAAAATAGAAGCTCTGCGTATTTGTTCCGGAGGGCTGCCGATGGCCGGAGTTGTGACGGATTCGGAACGCAGTCAGTGGAAATACACACATTGACTGGAATGGAAACCGATTGACTCCGCCGCCATTTCACAGCGGATCCGCAGCCGTTCCGCAGTCGGTAAAAATCCAGCGTTAGTACACGATGTAACAACAGAAGAGTCAATTTTAAAATAGGAAAAATATCGAAACTCTTTGGGTTTTTTTAGCGCGATCCTAATGGTCTCGGATTCAATTGATTGTGCTAAGCTATGCTAAAAGTGCTAGCGCCAGACCCAGAGATCAGCTAAATGGATTCCAAAACAGTAAAGCTCAAGTGTTTAACTCTAGGGGAGCTGGAAAATGAGTGTCCCTTTAAAGGAATAGTCTACCCATTTGCCATATTAAACTATGTTATTACCTCAACTTAGACGAATTAATACATATCTATCTTTTTTCAATGCGTGCACTGTACAGCGCGTTGTGAATGTGTTAGCATTTAGCCTAGCCCCATTCATTCCTATGGTACCAAACAGGGAAGCCAACAAACACTTCCGTGTTTTCCCTATTTAAAGACTGTTACATGAGGAGTTATACCAGTAAGTATGGTGCCACAAAATAAACCTTTTTTTTGGTACCATAGGAATGAATGGGGCTAGGCTAAATGCTAACACATTCACAACGCGCTGTACAGTGCACGCATTGAAAAAAGATAGGAATGTATTAATTCGTCTAACCTGAGGTAATAACATAGTTTAATATGGCAAAAGAGTAGACTATTCCTTTAAGGCTAATTCTCAATTTAAGTATTCTCTAATGTATTCTCTGTACACAATACTGTCTCTACTCAAAATTGCTCCAAAATACTGTCTGCCAAACACTTGCAATAGAAAGATGTCCAAAGCAAGTACTTTAGATAACCAATGCATTACTTACAAAATGTATACATGTTTAACCCATAAAACAACACTTAAACAATGACTTACATTCTGGTTTGTTTATCACATAGAGTATGAGCCACTTTTATAAAACTGTTGGTATATGAGAATAATCTTACTCTGCAGAGGTTTTGGCCAGTGTATCACAGGAGCTGTAGCTGACCCCACTAAATGCTTCTTTACAGGGCAACGTTCTTGCACTCTCCAGCCAATCACCCATTGCATGATAAGAAGTGAATTCAGTGCTGTTGTCCAAAAGCAGGTTCACAGGCCTGGGAAGACATGAACGACAAAAAGAGGAGGTGACATTGGCTGTATTATGAATATTAAAAGAGTGAAGTGTGTAATGTAACACCACTGGTGGGCAAAAAACAGTTTGTTAACGTGTACACGCATGGCTCATTCAATCACAAAATGTGAAAAAATGAACTAACCAACTATTTGTTGGTCTGATTCACAAAAACGTTTTACAAGAACGCATGCACCCCTTGACTGTTTTCGAACTTGTTGACTGAAGAGATGTGAAGATGTGTTCATCTGCAATTCTCATCACATGACAAATGTCACTCATGAAACAGCTTTGAATGGTGCATGCAGAAAAGGGCAAACACAAAAGGCTTTCAAATCTGATACACAAGTCTGTCTCCAAGATCCCTCATAAGGAAATACCCGCAGAGAAGTGGGCCTGATTCTCTCCATCTGTGTTATGGTAAGCATTCCCCAGAATGAAAGCAATACATTTAGGAATGTTTACTGTAATACACAGACATCTCCGGTTTTGATGACTTCCCGTTGTTCCAATGCTTGCTTCCATTGTTTATTGGTTAAAAGGCAAAACAATTGATACAAACTTTAATAAAACTACACAAAAATTAACTGCTTGATTACATAAACATAATCATTTTCTTTTTTAAAGTGTATATATCTTTGTGTATTGTAATTTTTTTTTAAAATCTTTTAAAGGGGACATATCATGAAAATCTGATTTTTTCCATGTTTAAGTGGTATGATTTGTTCCCCAGTGCTTCTATCAACCTAGAAAATGTGAAAAAGATCAACTCTGTAACTTAGTTTTGGTAAACCATTCTCTGCAAGCATGTGAAAAAAATGGTCATTGAAATTAGGCTCCCATTGCGATGTCAGAAGGGGATAATACCGTCCTTTGATCTGCACTATCCAACCACGGCACTGCCTTTTAGTGCAAAGATCAACTCATTTGCATTTTAAAGGACACACCCAAAAACAGCACATTTTTGGTCACACCTACAAAGTTGCAATTTAAACAAGTTATAATAAATTATCTATATGATAGTTTGAGCTAGAACTTCACATATGCACTTTGGGGACACCAAATATTTATTTAACATCTTTAAAAAATCTTGTGAAATGTCCCCTTTAAAGCAAGCAGAGGCATCATGCCCATTCAAACTGAGCCAAATGGATTTTGCATGCAACCTTAAAATCAAAGAAGCGTCTATTAATCTGTTATTTGACTTTTAGTCTGTTTAATATGCACAATATTATCAATTCTGTGCTGCATCCTTTTCACTTTTTGGAGATTTTCGCAGTTTTAAGTGTTTTGATCGTGTTACATTACCTTATTCTTGCGGCAGGGGCTGCAGACAGCGCAGTCGCAGACGTCATAAGCGTCTGAGCGCGCTCACGCGCTCTTTGCTGTTGTTGCTGCTGCATTGGCTATCTGAGGAATTAAAACATGTAAGAAACGCTCACAACATTTCCAAACCCAATGTGCAGTTAACCTCCTCTGTGTAGAAAATGTATGGTTTAAAATGTGACCGCCTCAACGTTATATTAGTAGATTTCTAGATTCATCTTGGTACAACGGCAAAGTTCGCCAGAGTTCACGGGGGCGCGGAATCACACATGCTCACATATGAGGTATAATTTGATGCAATAATGCGTTCCTCTAATAATTTCATCTACTTTTTTTTAGCATTTTTGAACATTAAAATCAATCACGTGGCTATAGCTTATGCCATTTTCCTTGTTTATATACTTTATGGATTTAAAATTACATTTATTTTGAAGGATAATGCAGTTTATGTGCATTTAAGTACAAGTCATACAAGTCATTTAATAAAACTTAAATAAATAAAACATGCCGTTTCAGATGTAAATATGATACCAATATAAACCTGAGAGGTAACTTGAAATAAAAGTTAGTCAACACTTTTATTTTGGAGGTTTTTGCATGAAAGCAGGGGTGTTCAGATTATTAGAAATGTAAGTGCCATAGAAAAGACTGGAAGCTCTATAATATTTTGTCTGTGTATGCATACATTTCTGTGAGTTGTGCACACTGTGCCCCCTTAAAAAACTGGTGCATGACGCCCCTGGATGCAAGTAAATTAAGATGTAAAACAATATTCTCAAATGAATTGTGGAAGTGTGGAGGCATCATTTTATTTTATACACCAATTCCACAAAACAAATTTTGTACAATGTGGATTCAGGTTGGGCACATTTTCATAATGATGTAATGATAATAATTACACTAACAACAAATCTGTAATTGTTTAAACTATGTAGCGAGCAAATCAAACATACTTTTTAAATAACACAGTATGTTTTAGGTTGATATTTAATATGCAGTTATTGAAGAACCTTAATGGGTTTGCATGACATACAGTATAGACGGTTTCATCGGACGCACGTACGGTGACGCGATTACCCGTCTGGTCTGAACTTTACTTCCGGTTCTGTTTTTTTAATGGCGTGACTAGTTGCTGAAACTGAACTCTTAAACAAATACCTCGTCGAAAATAACTAATGTTTTGGTTTCCTAGGTAACCTACGTGTTGTATATTATGCTTGTTATATAAATAAACAACATTTAAAACTACTTTGTTGTTATTTATTTTTAGCGGAGTTTACCGGAAGTTACGTGTTGACCACGGAAGCCGCTTGTTTATGTTGTTACTGCTGAAACTGTCTATACTGTAATAATAGATAAAAATCATAAATAAGATTTCAGACAATATCTTAAACTCACAATTGAGGACTGAGAACCATCATATCAAAACCAGAGAAACCGACGGAAATCAGATTACAATCTATGTGGGGGATGCGATTTATAGTCATGCAAATAAACAAATCATAATACTAGGAAGTGCACTCAGAACCACATGTTCCCACACTTCTATTAACAGTTGAGTGGCACATTTTAAAATAGATTTGTAAATCTGTCACAATGAAGTGCAGGTTTTGTAAAGAAGCTCTTGCAGCAGCAGTGTAAGCTATGATATTGTATTGAATCTGACATCATGATCCAGTGAGATTATTATATTTAGGTAAACACTTAAATCTCTGATGCATACTGGTACTCATCGAAATGTCCAGCCCTCTTTCATTTGTTTTGATATATAACATTTTTCTTCATGTTGCAATGAGTTTTCAACAAAACTCTCAGGACAAGGGACGTGGGGAAAATTCTTTGTTGTTGGGTAAACAATAATTTGTTACACCATGGTGTATACACATTGCATTTTACTGCATCAGCTGCTGGCTTCACACACATCTGATCTATTCCTCTCCAGTGTATGGAGAGAAGAAGATAGCTTAACACTCAAGACTGCCATTGACGCTTTCTGCTGTCTTATTCTTTCTTCTCTTCCCTTTGGTATAATGACCTCTAAATAATCGAGGCTGCATAGCATCACGTTTTTAAAGTTCTCTTGGGATAGGAGAGGAGGGCGTACCTTCCACACGGGGAGACATCTGGGCAGCTTTGTCACGAACAAGAATGTATCTCTTGCTAGTCTCTCTCTGGGAGTGCGTGTCTTTTACTTTTAAACATCTGCAACCTAGAGGGGTCCAGCCTTTTTGGGCTTACGGGTCTATCCATAAGAACGACTAGAGTGCGGCTCCATTAGCATGTAGGGCATGCAGATAAATGAGGTGCGAGGGCTCAGACACAGCTGTGGTTGCAGTCCGGCACAGGCAGAGGCACCTTGGAGCGTGTCTCGCCCCGAAAAGCCATAAATCACCCAGGTCTTATGCCGGTTTCCCGGTCGATCATGTTAAAAGCCAATCAGCAGAATTAGATGGAAACTCCCTGGGACCCATTTTCACTTTCTTAAAAAATCATTAGTCAATGTTGTGCACTTCATAATAATAAGAGCTCCCGGTTATACTGGGCTGAGCCTTACTGCAACAAAGACAGGAAAGCACGGTGGAATCGAGGAAAGTGGAGAATCAAAGTTGGAAAGGTAAATTCACTGGTCTAGTATAAGAAAATGTTTTTTATGACCATCTATCCTGCTTTCACAAACAATGTCTGTCTTCGAGACTTTCACTGATTAAGTGTACAACCCCCCCCCCCACACACACACATATTTTGTCTTAACAAAAATAATTAGCATGAAGTCCTCTGTATTCTAGTTAGGGAATCAAAAACCAGCTTTACAAAATACCCAAAACCAAATGTTTTTTCTGCTGTTCTGTAAACAGTTCTTTAAAGTCTGCATTCCTCATAAAAATTAAATAAAATATAATTACTGTATTTTCCGGACTATAAGTCGCTCCGTTAAAAATGCGTTTTGAAGGGGGAAAACATATATAAGTTGCACTGGACTATACGTTGCGTTTATTTAGAAAATGATTTCACAAAATCTAAGCCGAAGAACAGACATTTAATCTGGAAAGGCAAGTTATTCACCTAAACAATAGCACAGAACAGCAGGCTGAATAGATGTCCTAACATGTTAACGTAACATTTATTAAAAAAGCGCGACTTATAGTCCGGAAAATATGGTAATTCAAATAACCGGAACCATAAGCAGGGTTCTCACACCTTGGTTAACGTCAAATTCAAGGCTTTCTAGATCCAATACCCTCAAATTTAAGGACTTCATGTGGGGACACATTTTAAGTGAGAGCAAGGTTACACTGTGTTCCCTTGTAGAATACATCGTTACAGTTTTCATGTGTCAAACACAACTATGCAAAAAAACATTTTGCAGGGTTCCCACACCTTAGAAAACATCAAATTTAAGGACCTTTGAAGGAGTTTCAAGGTCCAATACCCTCAAATTCAAGGACTAAGGGTGCGTCTCATTTCTCTGTCTTACCTCTTCCCCTTACCCCTTCACCTCGGTTTTGCGCGTTAATGTGAGGCGAAGTGGTGTCTCAATTCTCAGTTTGGCTAGGGCCAAGGCGTAGGGATACATAGCCCTTGAAACGAAGTGTGATAAGGAGCACACTTGAAAGAGAGGGGTAAATGTTAACGTAGGAATATCTCAGGAGAGCTGGCATCAAGACGTTTTATTGATGAAGGTCGAACTGTCAAGGAGTCGCACAAATGAAAGTAACGTTATTTTCTGCAGTTTAATTGAGATTATATTATGAAACTCATGTTTTATGATACTTTTAATAAAATGTTCAAGCGGTTTTAATTGTAATGTTTTTGTTTTGAATCGCTAGTTAAGGCGCTAGCTAGCAGCTAAGTTATGCGCTATTTGTTGAGCTCCGCTCAGGCAATCGATACCACAACCTGAGACAACGGTATCTTCTATGTTTGTCAACGCTTGTCTGTTTACGTAGCAACCAAGGGAAGGTGACGCAAACGGTAATCGAGTGGTGTCTCATTTTTTAGACTTACCCCTTTCCCCTTTACTCGGTTTCGAGAGGCAAGGGGAAGACGAAGACAAAGGGGAAGGGGTAAGACAGAGAAATGAGATTGGCCCTAAATGTGGGGACACATTTCAAGCGAGAGTAAGGTTACATCGTATTACTGTTTAAGATACATTGTTACAGTTCCCTTTCGAGGGAACTCGCGCTGCGTCACTGCGGTGACACTTTGGGGATGCCTCCAGGGGTAAGTGTGTCTGAATGTGGATATCAAATTTAATCAATGGTGAGGCTTAACGACAAAGACAGGGTGACGCGAGAACCAGGAAGTATATCACTATGTGAAATATTGCCAAAGACGGCGTTACAGGGACACAGGAAGTATGGCAAGGGAGACGCAGCGTCTCGTTCCCTTCTCAGCGAACAACAGTTACATACGTAACCCGAGAGGTTTTCATGTGTCAAACATAATTATGCAAAAAAGCATTTTAGTATGAATCAACATTTGCATAGAGAAGATATAAGCATTCAAAACTAAAAGTTTAGCATGTGCGATAAAAAGTTTAGAATTTTATGACGTCACACTACACAAGGAAAAATATGGATTTTTTTCCAGAAAGATTCTTGCACAAAATATATTCAAGCACATTCAATGACCTGTATCTATTTATGTTTATTTTTAAAAACTCTCCAGGGCCTTAAATTATTTCCCCCAGAATCACAAACTTTTAAGGATTTCAAGGACCCGTGGAAACCCAGCATAAGAAAGAGGCTTATTCTGTACTATAAGTTTATAAGTTCAATATCGGGACTTTGTGATGAATCTAGACAAGAGGTCATGACACAAATTAGACCAGAAACCAGCCAGCTCTATTGGGTTAACAATGGTCACTTACCTGGAAGTCGTGCTGGCTGTGATTTTGAGACTACTGGGATTGCGAATGAGCTTGTCGAGGATGCTGACTATATGCTCAAATTTTGGCCGATTGTTCCGGTCTTTCTGCCAGCAGTCCAGCATCAGCTGGTAAAGGGTGGCTGGACACTCCATGGGTGGTGGGAGACGATAGCCTTCATCCACCGCTTTTATCACCTGAAGTACATAACAAAGACTAACAATCAGGGATCTGGCCTAAAGGAACAGTTCATCCGAATTAAAATATTGCTAGCATTTTTTCTACTCATGTCATTTATTCCATGAATATCAAAACTCACATTTCTTTAGATGGTTTAAATTCAAAATTACCATTGGTTCCCATGTGTCATGTGACTGATTATGACTGGCAAGTTCAAAATATAAAACAGAAAATTATTTACTTAGACTATAATTGAATTGGTTCACTGGCAAATTGTAGCTCTTTTTCTCACACAAAGTTATTATATGGGTTATTTGGAGTATCATTGTTGTTGCTTTTAGTTTACAGAAACTATTTATTTTCTTATTTCTTATATATTTTGTCATATTTAGCCCCTCAAGACACAGTTATTCTATGCATTCTATGCGGTCAACAAATACAACTTCCGGAAGACGCACCCGAAATCCTGGCCAGGATGCGTCCAGGAAGAATGGCATGTATGGTCACCCTAATACCAATTGTAAACAATAAGTGGAGAGAAATTTCCTGCACATAATTATTTGACTTATAAGTGCTGTTATAAGTTACTGCGATGTTATACTGTACTGTAAGTTACAAAACTGTTATATTTATGGATTTTCACTTGATCATGCAATCCAGATCAAATAAACTCTCAGGCCTTTGTTTGCTCAGGGTGAAGTTACTGCACCAATGAGGTCACTGCTCTGGGTCGGTGGTCATTCCTTAAGCACTATCAGTAATGTTAACAAAACATTTCATAACAAACCACCACTGCATGTACAGCAAATCCACATATGGGTTTAGGTTAGTTTCTGTCTGTGTAAAGAAAAATAGTTTGTCTCTGTCTGTGGTTGATCTTGAAAAGTTCACTCAAAAATGACCTTGCAAACATGATTTACTCACCATGTGGCAAGATTATGATTAAATTGAAGGTGAAAACAAAGGGAATTTTTCAAGTATAAATCAGCATTTAATGATTATTTACCACATCGCCCAAAATGCCTTTCTTTCTTCAGCCGAACACAACTGGACTTATATTAAACACAGTTCTTCCTCTCACACGTTAAACACATGAAATCGTTACATACACCTTATAACTATCACTAAAATACTCCCAAATCCACCATTTAGCTTCAGAAGACATTTATTAAACTACTGGAGTTAATTTTATGATGGACGGATATTCTTTTTGGAGCTTTCGAAAAAACGTCAAAAGCATGAAAGAGCCAGGATATTATTTAATGCAATTCTGGGGTGCGTTTCCCGAAAGCATCGTTAGCCAACTACTGTCATAAGTTTCTTCCTTATTGACAAAGATTAACGATTTCGTGTTTCAAACGAACGAACATTCGCAAGTTATATCGCAAACTTGTGTGATTTGAACGACAGCTCTTTACCTGTCGTTAGAAGCATTGTTCCTTGTTATTATCATATGTAGACTTAAGGGCTCGTTATAGTCTTGCGTAGGTCCTACGGCGTAGCAGCAATGGCGTAGGTTCCGCACCGGTTTTCATTTATACTTTTGCGTCATCGTCCGCGTCGACGTGCAAACACACGTGCAGACCGCTGGTAGGCAGTATCCACGCGTGTAACCACGGTAGCAGCACAAACGTGAAAGAAGAAGCAGCTTGGCAAGTTAACCCACAAATGAAGAAGAAACAGCAACTTGTTGTGTATAATTTGAGAAGACCAGCAATGATGGAAGTAAATAAACGGCGACTTTTGATGCAGTTTGAGTTAAATCACTCCTCAACTTGCCTCATCTTTGTTTTCACCGTCACAAACGGAAATACCTATGATGCAGTTTTTTTACCTGATGGGAAGGGTTCTGGTGGACCAATCACAGCGCTTGCGGTCCGCGTACATCTGATGCGCTGTTAAATTTTTTGTGAGTTGCGCGTCAGGCCACGCAGAGCTACGCACAGGCTACGGATAGCGTACGGTGTAGAACCTACGCACGACTATAAATCGCCCTTTACGTTGATCATGCTGTTGAACAAAATAAGCAAAATACATGTAGTACAATGTATATCCATCATTCTAAATATATTCAATTTTTATTTTATGTCTTTAGGTTTGTAAACAGAATTAAAGCGCTGCATTTGAAAACTGCGCATGTGCACTGTCATACGAGCTTTAAGACACTGGGGAATACCTGGTAGGAGTGACGTAAGAGGGAACTTGCACGTGAATTAAATAACTTGAAAATAAACCACAGATAACTAAATCTTCCGATGCAATATATGTTATTTACAGCAATAATCTGACATTAAATCGATTTGCACAGATTAATTAGTACTTCACCTCCCACGTGACATCATCAACTATGTTGTTAAACCAACATGGTTCAAACGACGAATGTGCGACAAAGTTATTATGCTTTTCGGTCATGACAAGGTAGTTAGTTTCTCCAACTATGCATCGTACTATGTTGGTTTAGTAGCGAGTTATGTCGTTGTTCGGGAAACGCACCCCTGATTGTGTTCGGCTAAAGAAAGATAGGCATGAACATATTTGATGACATGGGGGTTAGTAAACAATCAGCAAATTTCTATTTGGGGTGGAGTCATCCTTTAATGCTGGTGACCAAATATACGGTATGCTTAACCTTTTAGCGGGGAGGATTTTAGTTTGCTCTGCCGAAATTCGCTTTACTCACATCCTGATTGGACATTTCCCAGTAAGGTCTTTCTCCATAAGACATGACCTCCCATAGCACAATCCCGTAGCTCCATACATCACTGGCTGAGGTGAACTTGCGATAAGCAATGGCCTCAGGCGCAGTCCATCGAATTGGAATCTTGCCACCCTGTAAAATCACAAACAAAATGGAGTCATTTTAAAACAATGTTGCCGTCTTTACTATCAGTGTTAAAACAAGCACAAATTCGATTTCATTTCCCATATTTACCAAAACTGCATGTATTTGTGCTTAAAATGTAAGGTGTCAAAACTTGAGGTGGGGGGGGGTTAGAATGTATGCATATAATAAATTAAAATTTCAGCTTAACATTAGCAGGGGTATAGGTATCAGGGTGAGCGTGTGTGATATAGAATTGAATGCAAGTGCAATTTAGACACAAACCCTACAGGAGCTGCACCCAGTGGCATATAAAACAGCCCACAATATAAGCCACCTTTATATCTGCCTAACTATAGTGTTTTAGACACCGATAGAAATGCATACATTTGACATCATTACTTGTGGAAGGGACCCTGTTACACGGCTGCACTGATCCTTGTCCCCGAAAGCAGATCGGGCTTGTTTTTACAGACGTCCTCCCTGAGGAACGACGCTGTATTTACCCAGCTCGGCTGCTGAAGTAACTCTACACTCAACGTTCATGAAGGAGGTAAAGTGAGAGAGAACAGGGTCGAGCCAAATCCAACCAGCATCCTGGCCAAGTCACACAACTCCAACCCCACATTCTCCAAACACAGGGCCTTCAAAAAATAAACCCACTTATGCATGGGCCTCCACATCGAGAGCATGCAAACAGTCCCAGAAAGATCACTGCTAATGAATGTAAAACGTGACATGTTGTATCTGCTGGGTTTAATTAAAGGGAAAGGTACTGTACATGTTGCCAGAATTTTTGTAGGTTTGAGGTACCGCACAATGAGGCACCATTAGCGAGTGGTATTGTGGGAGGTCTCTTTGTAACAGCGCAGACATATATTTATATTGGCGGGTGGACACAAGTAAATTATTGACAATGTATTTGGGTTTATCTGCCTAATAACATTGGACGTCTCGTCCCAAGCATATGCCATATATCAGTGTAACACTTATGTAAGGTGACACTTGTGTTGGTCATTTAAGCAGTAGTGTTTCTCCAAGCCTCATAACACTGTGGATTAATGGCAAGCACTAAGTGTATTTATGCATTTGCTATCTCTCCTGCAGGAAAAATGCTGCTCTTAAGAATGACAAATATAATCATTAATTTTAGACAATGAAGATCCCATAAGGAATTCTGGCTAAAACAGTGAGCTACAATAGCATTGGTCAGGGTCACATGGAAAGCTCTTCAGATTTTTAGCATTATGAATTGGTTCTTTAAAGTATGTAAACTGTCTCTTACTAAATTACAACCGCATCTACATTCAATACGTGACAAAACTTCGAATCATACCGCAAACTGGCCTGCACTGAGATCAGTGTCAGAAATAAACTGACCTGACACATGCCCTAAACATCTGCAGAAAAATTCAAGTTCGAGCTAACACCGTCTACGAGATCGGCATATGATTATGGCGTATGATGCCAGGTTTAAACTTTGACATGCATTTTGCTTCATTAGGTAGGAGAGTGGTTATCATTAATCGAATTGGCTGTCATGTCATATTATTAAAAACAGAAACTGTTTTGACATGCCTTCTTTAGAATGGCTATAACAGTTATTGATATAAGTACTTGTATGTAATCATAAAGCCTGTCTAAATAATGTAAAAACAGTCTACAGCTGTTACAGTATGTATAAATTTGTGTTTTTTATGAGTAAACTAATACACCTACACTAGCTGTCAGAAAAAAATTGTCAAAAGCTGTCCCAAGCTGTCACTGGGGCAGTACCCTTTAAAGAGGTGCTAATATGTTGTACCATTTAGATACAGATATGTATGCATTTGGTTGGCATTGGTACCAATATCTACCTTTGAGGTACTAATAGGAAATCTTTAAATGCAAAGGTGTACAATTTTTTCGGACGGTGTTCATTTTATAGCTTTATTAACCACCTTCAGTATGACTAAAAGAAAGCATTTGCTGACTCACTCGTGTCGTATATGCAGCTTCTGGGTCGTCCTCCAGCACTCGGGACAAGCCGAAGTCGGACACTTTACACACTAGGTTGCTGTTGACCAGAATGTTGCGTGCGGCCAGGTCTCTGTGCACATAACCCATATCCGATAGATACTTCATACCCGATGCGATGCCACGCAGCATGCCCACCAGCTGAATCACTGTGAACTGGGCATCATGTTTCTGACAGACACAGGAAACAAAACACAAATCAAACAAAGTGTTTTATACAGTATGTACTGTAAAAACAAAAAAGGCATAAATGGAAGATTGGTGACTAATATCTGAAAGCGAAGTCTGACATTTCAAAAGAATTGTTATGAGCTCACACCACATCGTGTCCTAAGAAAAAACCTGTTAAGATTAGCAGATTTCTGACACTGCAAAAAACTACCCAGTCTCATGTAGATGCGTATGAATAGCACGAAGTGAAAAAAATCGTGCAATACATAGGCCAAATTCCACTTAAGCCATGGTCGCTTGGAGTTGGGGTTTGGGTTAGGATGTAATTTTTATATAACAAAAAGTTGTTCTAACCCTAAACCCAAGCGAAAATGACAAAAAATAGTAAAAAATTGAGAAACCAATAAATAAAATGACAAAAAAAAATGCGTTTATGTGAATGGGAAGGACTGGCGTATCATATGCACGCCAAAGTGGAATTTGGCGTATGTATTGCACGAATTTTACACTTCATGCTATTTATATGTAACTCCGTGAGACTGGGTTGGCAAAAAATGACTTTAAAGAAAAAAAATCTTAGTATTTTGTCTTGTTTTCAGTAAAAATATCTAAAAATTCTTAAATTAAGATGCTTTTTCTTGATGTGCAAAATGACCCAAGAAAATAAGTCTAGTTTTTAGACCAAAAATATCAAATTTAAGTGATTTTGTGCATAAAAAAAATAAAAAAAAATAAAATAAAATCTGCCAATGGGGTAAGCTAATTTTTCTTGAATTTTTCTTGAATTTAGTGTTTAAGAAAATATTTTTTTGCCTACCCCATTGGCAGATTTTTTTGCTTGTTTCATGCTAAATTTTATGCTTAAATTTGATATTTTTGGTCTAAAACTAGACTTATTTTCCTAGGTCATTTTGCTCATCAAGAAAAAACATATTAATTTAATTTTTAGATAGTATTTTTGTCTTGTTTTCAGTAAAAATAAGTAAGAAAGTAATTTTTTTCCCAGTGTATATGGAAAAAGTGCTGGGTTCATAATAAGGTAAGCTATATCGACAGGACTTATGGGATGATGATCACCACAGTAAAGAATTTCAACTCGTCCCTCAATTAAAAAGGAAATGTAAAAATGTGGTTACAGTAATGCACAAGCATTGATGGTGGGAATTGCAAGCAAGAAATGAATTATTTATTTACATGCTTTGTTTTTCATAATTACATGAAGCTTTATTTAGGCAGGACAGTTGCTCAGTGAGATAAGGGAGACATGAAAAATGTACAAAGCAGTGGGTCCACAGAAACAAGAATGACAACCACTGTCCTACACTCTAAAAAATCCGGGGTTATTTTTTCTACCCAAATGCTGGGTTGAGCCATTTGGGTAATTTTTTTGGGTTATTTTTGCAGTCTTGGGTAGTTTTTTGGGTAGTTTTATGTAACCCCACCACTGGGTTATTTTCTGGGTAATTTTCACTGTGAGTGGAATCAATACACCCCCTCCCCCTCCCGGACTCAACAACCCAGCTCATTGGGTCAAATCATTTCGGCGCAGATTCAGGTGCAGCACACGGGCTGACTGAATTTGAGGTGGATGCAACGCAGACTGATATTTGGGGAAATAAGGTTCGTATCAACATATTTATTCATATAACATATATTTTTAAACCTATTTATACACGTATCATAATACCGAGGGCTATATAAAGACGTAAGTGCCATTACATTCAGTTTTACATGGCATTAAATACGCCGCCAGCTTCGTTCGTTTAGGTTGGCTTGTTTGATATGCCCGTTGGATAGTAAATACGTTTTCTACTGTTTTTGTTTAATGTTTTAAATGTCCCCTTTGGACAAAGCCTTAAGTTTTTTTCTTAACTAACGTTATATGACGACATTTACGTTACTTCAAAGCCCAGTTAACTGTTAACTTAAAACGAGATTAATGTAAGTTAAAGTAAATGCATTCTTTGCTTTTTCAGATTATTAAAATGAGATTTTTGACAACCCTGGTGAAAAAATAGTATGCTAAATATATTTAATTTTGATATACTTAAGTATACTTGCAGTCACACTAATGACCAGTATACTTAAAGTGTGCTATTGATTAGTTTATTTAAAGAGTGCTATTTTGGAACAACTAATTTTGTACTTAATATATTTTAGTTGTATATTAATTGTAACAAAGTACAACTTTAAGTGTATTTAGTCTACTTTTGTGTGCTAAAGTGGAACAACTTTAAGTGTATTTAGTACAATTTAAGTACATGACTGTTTTTGTGCTAAATTCATGCTTGATAAGTGGATTTAGAGTGTGTTTTATTTATGTTAGGAGTACATTACAAATGTATTATGAGTGTCTTGCAAACATACAATCAGTATACCTTAAATAGACTGTTTGCATACATTCTATATATTTTTGGCCAATCCAAAATTCTAAAAACTGCCCTGGTGAAAAATGAATATGCCAAGTACATTACATTTTGTATACTTTTACATACCTGCAGCTAGATTAGTAATGAGTATACTTCAAGTGCGTTAATAATTAGTTAACTTAAAGAGTGCTATTTTGGGAATAGATTACTTGCTGGTAACATAACCAAAATAATTTTTTCCAAATAAATAAAAGCTGATTAATACAGTCAAAAACAAGTCATTTTAAATATATTTAAAATATAGTTTTATTCACAGCATTCAAAGTGTACAGTATTTGCCTAAAAATTGAACAATTACTCATTGAAGAATGTCAAGATGATTAAGTTTACAACGTCTTTCTCTCCCAAATCAACTTTAGTCTGGCAGGTTTTGGTTCAGGCTTAGGAAATCTGAAAAAGATAGACAATAAGCTCAATTAAAAAGTGTTTAATATTAAAACATTACATTTAAGACTTACTGTATTAAATCTATAGTTTACTGGCAAAGATTGTATAGCAGATATATTTTTACCTAAACTAGAGCTTGACTAAAATGTCATCATATATATTAAGGGCGGTTTCCCAGACAGGAATTAGACTAGTCCTAGACTAAAATAAATGTAAGAGCTGTCCAAACTGAAAACAACTTCTGACATATCTTAAAATACATCAGTGCCCTTTGTTTTACATCGTAATGCACATAAGTAATGTTTTTAGAAAGGCATGTTTGTTAAAACTATCCTTATTAAACTAAGGTCTAGTCATGGATAAAGCTAATCACTGTCTGGGAAACCACCCCAAAGAGTTTTCATTATAATGACTTGCCTATATGGACTGCAAAATCCTCCTTACATAAAATACTTCAGCTCCTAAAGAAAGATTTTAGTGTATTAAATTTAAATGTAAAACTTGTCAGAAAGAAAATGCAACAAGCAGACAATTGGGTGGTTTCCTGTAAAGGGATTAGCTTAAAACAGGACTAGGCCTTAGTTTAATTAAGAAATATAACTAGTTTCAAAAAACATGCCTTAATAAAAACATTATTTGTGTGCATTTTGAGGCAAAACAAAGGACACTGGTGTATTTTAAGATATGTCAGTTCGGGTTGTTTTCGGTTTGGACGGCTCTTGCATTTGTTTTGGTCTGGGACTAGTCTAGTCCCTGTCCGGGAAACTTCCTCAATATGTATATAACGTTATCTAAACTGAAGCTTGATTTACTACTACGAATGAATTATTATATCTTAAGAGTTTAAAATGATTTACCATTAGCTGCAAAGTCCTCCCTACAAATGTCTTTGAAAAACTTTAGCTTCTGAGGAAAGAATGAAGCATCATTAATACTAAATACAGTTAAGTTAGGTAAAAGCCTTACAACCACTAAACAGTCAATAAAGGGTTAACTTTCACGCTACATTAAAAAAACAGATTTTCTGACGCTACCTTTTTTCATTAACATATACATACACACCAATACATATATTTAACAAAACAATCGGGTGTACTAATTCGATATAACAGGCTAACAGTGCTATCTTTCAAACCTTTAACATTAGCTATAAGCTAAGCTAAGCTAAGCTACACAGCAGTTTATCACTAATAGCGAGTTAGACACCGCGTTATTGACAACATTTCGCATTCGAAATATGATAGTCTACTGATAAACTTCAGAATTGTCAAACGATTATCAAATATATTAATTTTAAGATATTTTAACGTACCTTGGGACTGAATCCGTCTGTCTTGAGCGACTGGTAAAAATCAAAATACGTGCGTCGTGACGTCATCCCACACGTCAGATGCATTATTCAAATCTCAGAATTCACTTTTCTCTGAAATGCATTTACGAAAACTGTTTAAGTTAATTAATGTGTACAGCTAAAAGCGGTATGCAATTGACTCAAAAACTACAAAAACTACTTACGAAAATGAATGTTTTTTTGTGGCAAAAGTTTAGTAACCATGTTTTTTTTTTTTTTGGTGTATTGATTATTATTAGCAAAACCATGGCCATTTTGTTGTAAAACACAGTTCATTGGTTTATCCAATGCTTGACTATAGTGAAGTTAAAGTGTACCTTATTATGTTAATAGTATATTACAAATGTATACATCTACAATATAAAATGTAACAGAACATACTGCTCTCTCGTAATTTTAAGCCCACGTTATTTCTCCATAAAATAATATACTTGTACACCCCATATACTTTCAAAATGTGCTTAAAATATACTGTTTCTAAAGAATACTAAATAATGTATTTTAGAAATATACTGTCAGTGCATTATTATAATGATAACTTTAAGCATACCGATAAAGTATACCTAAAATACATTTTAAAATAAGTTTAAATTTAGTATACTTTAAAAATTGCACAAAACTTTAACTTTAAGTATATTTTTCTAAAGTATACTTTTAGAAAATATACTAAAGTATAATTATTTTGAAGTATGTTTAAAGTTTAATTGTAAAAAATACGCGCAAATATGTTGTAAGCATACTTTAAATATGTTTAAAGAAAGTACATTCCTTTGTAAGTATATTTGTAATGTACTATTGCAAAGTTAAATATACTTGAAATACAATAAAGTATATTTGTTTTTCACCAGGGAATTACAGCCCGTAACAAATCTCTGGTAATTAACTTCTGAAAACCATTTTTTGTACACGAACAGTTAAAGCAGCCTATCCCCCGCTGTACAGCAGTGCTGCTGCTGGGTCAAAACAACCCCTTTCATGGATCATCTGTCGCGGGGATTTTGGATCGTCAGAAGCAGAAATACAGCAGGACTTTACAAGCAGACATTCTTCAGCGGTTCTTTTCTGGTGAAATAAAGGTCTGTATTTGTCTTTGTATCATTTAATCGATACCTAATGGCAAAAGTGTTGTCCTACAACGAGGGCATTTCATTACGTTTAGTCAACAACATCAGTCGAGTGCTTGCAATAACTTTTTGTGAGCAGATGCGCGTTTTTTACCACAGAACGGGGTAACGTTGGACAATATATTTAATATGGTAATAATGGCGATTAACATTGGACTATAATTATACTTTATTATTATGAGTATAGACAGTTTCATCGGACGCACGCGACGCATGTCGCGTCTGGTCTTTACTTCCGGTTTAATGGTCTGACTAGTGCCTCAAATGAATTCTGGAACAAATTACCTCGTCAAAAATAACAAATGTTTTGGTTTCCTAAAGGCAGGGGGGAGACGGCGATAGCCGATTTGTAGTTAACATTGTATACATTATAATACACATTTTACTTAGCAACGTTAGCTCAGTGTAGTTTTTATAAGCTTTAGCTATGAAATAAGAACTGAGGTAATTTACTTGTTGTTTATTTTGCTTGGTATCAGAAATTAACTACTCTAAAAAGACTTTGTTGTTATTTATTCTTAGCCGAGTTTACCGGAAGTTGTTTATAAATGACAGGATTCAACTAACTTTAATATGTCCATTAAAGCCTAATCACACTCTGTGACATTCAAATCTGCCTCCTTGCTTATCCAGCGAAAGCAGTTTACGTGTATGAAACAAACATTCAGATATATGTTATTACAGAAGTACTGGAATAAATCTTTATAGTTCAGATATAAACACTGCTGTCTACGAAAACGATCAAAAGAGATTAAATCGTCTTTTCGACAGTGACAATGCTTAAAATATAGTTTCTCTTTAGTATAACATTAATGCCAGCAGGTGGTGACAAGTGAATTAAAGGTGGGGTGCATGATCTCTGAAAGCCAATGTTGAAATCACCTGAACAAATGAATGAGTATGAATGGTTTATTACAGGGGTGGCGAACGTCGGTCCTGGAGAGACGCAGTCCTGCAGAGTTTAGCTCCAGCTCTAATCAAACACACCTGAACAGGTAATCAAGGTCTAAAGAGTTACTAGAAAACCTTCAGACAGGTGAGGTTTAATCAGGGTTGGAGCTAAAAACTGCAGGGCTGCGGCTCTCCAGGACCGACGTTCGCCACCCCTGGTCTATTATCTATATTGATAGAAAAAAATGCATCACTTACAGCTAAAAGTTTTTGTTTTTCTGTTTTAGGTGGTCTGAGTTTCCTCGGCTAACTACCCCAGGCATGGTATGTTAATATACTGTCTTTTTCATATTGTAACAAGAGTTTTATTTAGTCTTTTTTTAGAAGTTGGTTTTTTTTTGTTATTTTTGCATTTAGATTGCACAAGACTTTTACACATTACACCAGGATGCAGCTCCAAAACTCTTCGAGAAATGGCTCCCTTGATATACCGATAGGATCTTGCAAAGCTTCCATGTTCAGTTGAGGAGATGACACAAGGTAAAGTTTCTCCACTATTTTGATATTATGGGCCAGATTTACTAATAGCAATTTAATAAAGACACCCACTGATAAATTAATGAAGAACATTTTTGGCAATAATTGCTGTTGGGAGATTTAGCACTTTCTCCACTCATCTTCATTTATTTGAAATGCCAGACAGTTAACCGACATTATCTGAACATATTGCTTTTCAATTTCTGCTGCTACAGATGCAAACGGATATCTTGCATTAAAGCTGCTCCCTGTTTTGCTTCCACCTCCACCCTTCAAAACTGCCAGAAAAAGTCCGGCCCAGCATTGATGATGGCAAAAAAGCTTTCATCGACATTCAGCCTGTAAGTACAAATCAAGAAATTTACTTTAATACGTTATTTACCAGGTATTTAAATAAACTACCATTCAAAAGTTTGGGACATTATGTTAGTGGCTGTCTTATGGCGCTTTTCCATTGCATAGTACCCCACGGTTTAGTTTAGTTTGGGTCGGGTCAGCTCACCTCACTTTGGCGTTGTTAGCTTTTCCATCGAGTTTAGTATCACTTCGTAGTGGGAGGGATTTTAGGCGTGTCGTTATATTTGCGCTGCACAGCTGTGACATCATACAAGTGAGAGGAGAGCGTTGTTGTACATTCCCATACATTTATTTATTTCTCAGTCTGCCACAAAATTAAAATTGGCCACCACAAATAGATGTTTGCACATCGCGTTTATCACTAACTCTGTATCACATGTTTCAAACACCCGCGGCGTCAGCCGACGGCGCTCCGCTGAGCCTCACTGAAGTTGCATTTAAGCATATAATGCTGACGTGCTCGTCGCGAATGTTCCGCCACAAACTGCAAGTCTGGAAAAAACTGTTATGGTGTCCCTGATTCTCAACATGTGGATGTTTTTTGTCGCTAAAAGGGAGTTTGGGAACTTATAGCAGAGCACAGATGACAATGTTTGCTCGAGACAGCGCAAGCTAGCCTAGCACAGGTAAAGCTAGCGATGACGCTGTTAGTGACGTATCTTTCAGACCAATCAGTGATCTACAGTGTTTTCGCTTCACGTTTGGTACCGAGGTGGTACGAAAAAAAGTATCAGGTACCACGTACTGCACCTAATGGAAAAGCTCCCAAAAGTAAGCTGACCCGACCCAAACTAAACCAAACCGTGGGGTAATATGCAATGGAAAAGTGCCATTAAAGTGGGCAAGATCAAGGTGTAATAACTCCCAAACCCATCACCCATACCCACACCCTGACAACCCCCAAGTTTCACCTTAACTCATTTGCATTGTGTGTCCTTCAGGTTGGAACAAATATGGTGGAGTACCTCCAGCAGGCTGAAGCATCAGGACTTTACCCTTATTTCCTGTCACTTAAAAATGGACACATGAGTCCCAGGCATTCGTCATCCTTGGAGGAGAAACTTTGGACAAGGCACTTAGATTGGGGTAGTAGAAGCACTACATTCTTGCAAGTAAATGATTAGAGATTTTTTGAATTGACTGGGTTTCAGGTACAGGAGTTATCATTTTAGTTTTTTTTTTTACAGACTTAAAGGTGCTCTAAGCGAATCTGTGTGATGTTACTTTTTGTTGATGTTTGAACTGTTTTCAAACAAACGGAGCGTAGCTAACTCCTCCCCTACCTTCCATGCTTTCATGAACGCGTCCAACCCTCAACCCCAAATCCTTCTTGTCGTTAATTGGCTGGAACACTTTGTTATCCTGTCTGGTAGTAGTTTTGGCCACTTTGTTTTTATTGCAGTTTGTGTGAGCCTAGGCTGTCTACAGAGATCGCGTTTGATCAGCGGACAGGCAGCAAGCAGATAGTGAGGAGATGTTTGCTGTATGTAACAAAAAATGTTTTATGGTCTAAAATGCGTGAATTCGCTTAGAGCACCTTTAAGGAAGAGAATTACTTGATGAATATTAATGACATGTTTATGAAATGTTACACTGGCAAAATGCTGTATTTCATAGTTTTTGTGTGTGTGTGTGTTCATAATGTAGACTAAAACAATACTGCTTTGTAACAAACAGTTGTTCTTAAAGGTATTTTATGAATTTCATGAATTTTTTAAAAATGTTAAAACATAAAGGGGCGGTTTCACGGACAAGGATAAGACTAGTCCTAGAATAAAGTAAATGTAAGAGCTGTTCAAACTGAAAACTACTTACACTGACATATCTTAAAATTCACCAGTGCCCTTTGTTTTCCCTCAAAATGCCCACAAGTAATGTTTTTATTAAGACATGTTTGTTCAAACTTGTTATATTTCCTAATTAATAACTAAGGACTAGCCAATCCCTGTCCGGGAAACCACTCCTTACACTTTTGCAATTAGAGGCAAGTGAAGAAATTGTTTAAAATTGTTTAAAAATGGAATTTTATTATTTATTGTATTTATAGTTTTGTATGATCTCCTGAATTTTCGATTGAGCTATTGTGTAGAAAGTGTACGTTACACACATTGTATTTGTTACATTACACAAAGTGTAATATGCTAAAAAATATTAATGAAAAATAAAGTTAATACAATGTTGACCTGTTTGTTTATCTTGTGGTTTTTAATTTTAAATGATAATCTTAAAAGGAATAAAAATAACCCTATATACATTTTTAACCCATTTATGAAGTCAGATTAACCCATCATTTTAGTAAAAAATAACCCAAGTTTTGGGTAGAAAAAACAACCCATTGGCTGGGTTAAAATTATTAACCCAACTTCTTGGGTTAATTTAACCCCATATGGGTTCTGTCCTATATTTACCCAGCAGTTAGGTTAAAAACAACCCAATTTGGGTTGTTTTTAACCCATTGTTTTTTAGAGTGTATAATGCGTCCTATAGTGAGTGTGTGTCTCAATCAGCTTCGTATTTCCCAAGGTCGTGAATCAATATCGTGTACAAAGGTTCGGCAATGGTAAGGACCCTAGCTCACTTTACATTGGGTTCACTTATTTTACTGTGACGTGATTACTTCAGCCCGTTGTGATCGTTCATAGCTGTTATTCATCAACAACCAGCAAAACCAACATCTCTCTGACTTAATATTTAAATCTAATATTCCTACAAATTTATGCACGGATAGGTTAGGGAATAATGAAAGTGTTTTTCATAATATACTTTAACATGTGTTTAAAAAATTAAGTAGATTGTGGTCTCTTCATGTCTAGCAATGTGTGTTTATATTAAAATGAAAAGAAACGCTTGTCTTTTCTTCGAAAGTTCTGTTGGTTTTCATGAAATTTACTTAGTTGGTTTACATAATTTCAGTTGGAGAGCTTCAGAAAAGGTCACGTGATTTCAGGTAAATGAACATAGGGACCATCAATGCTCACTGTTTTTTGCGTTGCATTGTGGGAATTTTTTTAAGGAAATGAATGTACCAGTAAGGATTTTGCGACTCCCTGAACAAGTGAGCTGATTTAGACTGACTGACCATTTATTTAGGATGTACCCTGGCAAGGTGATGAGATAGGCAGGTTTGGAGAATGAAAGGAATAAACTTACTTTTAAGGAAAACAACGAAATAAACTTCAACAATATACAGTAGGTTAAACCTTTCGAAACATACTTGTGTGTACTTACCATGATTTTTGTAGTAAATTGAGGACAGTCAATTTTTTACTGCATTATGCTTTGTACGCTCGCAGAGAGCTGAACTTTAAATCTGGATATTTCCTTTAATGAAGTCTGGCTTGCTGACTTTCTTGTTTTTACCCAAAGTGTGCAGCGACTACTTAAAAAATATAAGTAGGATATACAAAGGAACAAATCAGCAAGTGCATTTCACTCAGCCCTGCAGTGTTTACACTAGTGCATGTGAATAGGCCTTTTATATAAAGATGATACTTGGAAAATAATGACAGGGAGGAAGCATTTTAGTGGGAGCGAGGGAGACGACCGGATGAGAGAGATAGCACTGATTTGTCAGGGAGCTCTGGCGAAATGGCTTTCTATCACACAAACAGGCAAACTGTCTAAAAGATATTGTTCACCCCCTTATCCTCCAAAGCCTTTTCTTTATTTTCAAGAAACACAAAAAGCAAAATTTTGTCATGGTTATTCTGGCCGTACACATTGCTGCTAAATTTGATTGTCACTTTATCTTTTAATGCCTAATCCTGTTCTGTACACATACAATTCAATATTTTACAGAAGTGACAACTGTATTCTAAAAGCAAATTTACTCCTGATAAATGACAACTGCACGTACAATCACTTTACGTTGTGTGTACTAAACTGCTAACAACTAACTCCGTGTTAAGGTAATGAATGAGTAAAGAGCTTAATTTAAAAACATTCTGCAACTAAGACCATTAATGGCACACTGAACATCAATGCCTGCTATACTAACATCAGGAAGTGGAGCCCCTGGAAGTGTTCGAGCAGCCAAATTGCTATGCCAACGTTATCTCTATTTTACAAGGTGGCTAATTCATATTAATTCGTACGACCACATTCATAAGTTTTTGTATGATTTGCTTTTGCCCGGGTGACATTGCGGTTAGGGGTGGGTTTTCGTTATTGTTTTTTAATGATAATCGTATGTTTTTGTACGGTTCACTTTGTACAAATTCATACAAATTAGCTAGCTCGCAAAATACGTATAAATTCTTGTGAGATTAGGCTGGGTAAACCAATCACATAGAGGGGAATCCGCATTGATTTGCAGTCAAAATCATGAACTAAAACCCATGGCGGCCGGTGACTTCTTTTTTTGAGGGCACTCAATGCGACGTTCGTCACAACATGTATGTAGCCCGTCGTGTGTGTTTTTTTTTTACAAAATATGTGTTCTGCGCATCGAGAGGTCCTGTGTGCATCGCGTGTCTTGTCGAAGTAAATGCCTGCTGCAGAAAGGGTTTGTGATGGGGGGGATGCTCACGTTTGCCAGACACTTGCATAATCTTATGCGTAATCAGAGTTTACTGTTAGGATTGTGGCCAAAACTGGTATTGCAATCACACAACTGGTGGCCAATACACAACATGTCAACATAAACATCAGTTGAGGGCTGCAACTCCACTTTTTAAATGACAATATTCTGGCCATACCACTGTTGTCAGTGATATAAGTATCGGAAATGAAAATGATTTCTTCATGTCTAGTGACATATCAGGGCCATTTTATGATTAATTGATATACATTTCTTACATACTGTTCCTTTAAGGGAGTGTCTTGCATGTATTTTGTGAATGTGAGCGTCTCTTTTATCATAAATAGTTTTGACACGTGTGCAGCGGGCACTTATTTTGACAAATAATGCATTTAATGCATTTTGGAACGAAACTCTTCATATACTAATCTAACTTTAATGCATATAATCTGTAATTACTTTAGGGAGATTTTCTAATGATGATTTTAAACTATCTTTATCTGAAACTTCCTCTTTCACAACTATTTTTTACTCTCTTATACGTGACTTTTTATGTACTGCATACAATCTAAGTTTGGAGGAAAATAAATCCTAGACCACCTGGAAGAGAAAGGAGCTTAGAGAGGTTCAAAGGCTTGCTAATAATAGTGACATGAGCTGTGGCAAGGAAACGCATTCGAGGGAGGACGGCTGTCTTTCTGATAGAGTGCAGGCCAAGCTGAAATGTGCAGGAAATTGCTGCAGAACACTGCAACTGTTCTGTAGATTATTTAAAGTGAGATCCTGTGCAGACGCTCGTGGAATACAGTTCATATAGGTTCTGCTAACTTCACGCCCTGTTTGTTCAGGTTGTTTTAATAATACGCTTTTGCTTATTTCAGTTGAGGCAAATGTGACAATCTATTTTTCAGCAGCCGTACGGAAATGTTTTTTCATTTATTTTCTATGCAAGGATTTCAAAATGTTATTTAGTAAAGATCTGAGTCTTTAACAAAACCAACACAATCTGACATATATCAGAACAAGTATCATTTCATTTAAAATGGGAATGAACTTCTCACCCAAAGATATATTAAGAAATATGTAATGTAAAACTATTCATATACATATATACATATACACACATACACACATACACACACACTCACCTAAAGGATTATTAGGAACACCATACTAATACTGTGTTTAACCCTTCAGAACTGCCTCAATTCTACGTGTCATTGATTCAACAAGGTGCTGAAAGCATTCTTTAGCAATGTTGGCCCATATTGATAGGATAGCATCTTGCAGTTGATGGAGATTTGGGGGATGCACATCCAGGACACAAAGCTCCCGTTCCTCCATATTCCAAAGATGCTCTATTGGGTTGAGATCTGTGGGGGCCATTTTAGTACAGTGAACTCATTGTCATGTTCAAGAAACCAATTTGAAATGATTCGAGCTTTGTGATATGGTGCATTATCCTGCTGGAAGTAGCCATCAGAGAATGTGTGTACTTGGTGGTCATAAAGAGATGGACATGGTAAGAAACAATGCTCAGGTAGGCCGTGGCATTTGAACGATGCCCAATTGGCATTAAGGGGCCTAAAGTGTGCCAAGAAAACATCCCCACATCATTACACCACCAGCCTGCACAGTGGTAACAAGGCATGATGGATCCATGTTCTCATTCTGATTCTACCATCTGAATGTCTCAACAGAAATCGAGACTCATCAGACCAGGCAACATTTTTCCAGTCTTCAACTGTCCAATTTTGTTGAGCTTGTGCAAATTGTATCCTCTTTTTCCTATTTGTAGTGGAGATGAGTGGTACCCGGTGGGGTCTTCTGCTGTTGTAGCCCATTTACATGAATGTTGTGCGTGTTGTGGCTTCACAAATGCTTTGCTGCATACCTTGGTTGTACTGAGTGGTTATTTCAGTCAAAGTTGCTCTTCTATCAGCTTGAATCAGTCGGCTCATTCTCCTCTGACCTCTAGCATCAACAAGGCATTTTCACCCACATGACTGCCGCATACTGGATGTTTATCCCTTTTCACACCATTCTTGTAAACCCTAGAAATGGTTGTGCGTGAAAATCCCAGTAACTGAGCAGATTGTGAAATACTCAGACCGGCCGTCAGGCACCAACAACCATGCCACACTCAAAATTGCTAAAATCACATTTCTTTCCCATTCTTCAGTTTGGAGTTCAGGAGATTGTCTTGACCAGGACCACACCCCTAAATGCATTGAAGCAACTGCCATGTTATTGGTTGATTAGATAATTGCAATAATGAAAAATTGAACAGGTTTTCCTAATAATCCTTTAGGTGATTGTAGGAATTCATCCAAAAAATGACCAATTAAATCATATACATTACCTTTACTACATTTGTCTTATGAAGCTGGAAAGTTTTGATAAACCATCAATTTTGTTAGTTTGGACAGCTTACAAGTTTGCGCTGTATAATTCAACATTACTTTCTCTACATAGAAATTGAATGGCAGTCTATATACTGCACTGCAATGTCTTTGGATTTCTTAGTCTTTATAATAAAGCTCTTCATCAAAACTATACTGAATTCCCATTGCGCACCTTTAAAAAAGACTGATGGACAACATAACCTCTAAAAAAGAAAAGATTTTCAGTTATTGTTATTGTTATGACTGCAAGGTCCAACCAATGTATCAAGTAGGCATGTTTACTTCGTTCTAGAAATACAGCAGATTGCCTGGCATGTCCTGCTGCTGGTAAGCTGTTGAATAATGACACAAAGCTGAAAAACTCATATGTCAGGCATATTAGGGCCAAGACAGGACGGTCGCAGCCAAAGGTTAAGCTGACCCATTTAATGAGCTCATTAGCGCATTTATCAGCACTTTTCAGATGGGCCATCCCTCACGCTGTTGTTTGCTTGTTTATTTTGCAATCGCCTGATAGGAAGTCACATGAAGGACAGAGCACGTCCAGTCTGTTTAACTGGCATGGCCAGGCTAGCAGGCAGCGTGCCAGTCTCACCAGTGCTGTTTAACGCTGTCTCTATCAACGTTTCTTCTGAACACAAGCCTGGTCTGTTCTCTGTGAGAGAATGAGGTCACTGTGCAGATAAGCTCAAGTGGAACAGTGACACTACAAAGGGATCAAAACACAAGTAATGTCAGAATCTATTTAAAGGGGCCAGTTCCTAAGCTACGAATATAAATGTGATACATTTAGGCAATTTCAGAAACACAAAGGCAGTGTAGAAAAAACATCTAATCTCTTAGCAGCAAATAGAGGCATAGATGAGCCAGGGGAGAGCAATTCATGTCTATTTGTTTAAATGAGAATAAAATGTTCACAGACCTTGGGAGAATTTAAGGCATGCTGTGATAAGCAGGTACTCTGTGTGAGAGCAGGAAAAGCTTAAAGGAAGATGGGTTTGAAAATGATTTTAAGATGAGCCCTCTGTGATTTTACTTTGAACATACATAATGGAGCCTCATTAAATGCACACGGTGTGTCACACTCACTCGTAGGAAGCCGTCCAACGAACCGTTCTCCATGTACTCAGTCACTATCATCACAGGTCTACCTGAGGAGAGAGAAAATTCACACACGTCTTACTTTAATCGAGAAAAGGTTTGCTAAAATTGAGCTGTGCTTTCTTAAAATTTTATCATTTGTGTCGGCAGGTTAGATGCTATGATGTACGTGATACATTTATACATATACAATACTGTGCAGAAGTCTTAAGCCACCATGCCAGAATTAAATTTGTTGTTTTTGCAATGTTATAGTGATCATATATAATTGTTTCTCAGTCTCTTTATTAGAATTCATCCAGAAAATATAAAGGAAATGTGTATGTAGTATTAAAAACTGTATAAAAATGTAAACTGATGTGTCAATTTTTTAGGGTAAACTCCCCTTCCACTTGAGCAATAGCAGGAAACTGCAGGATCTCTTAAACCTAAATAAAATTAAATCTTAATTTCTATTTTATTTCCATTTAAAAATAAATAAATAAATAAATTACATTGAACAAAATAACAACTGGTAGGGTGCTACAAATACAGGTCTTCCATTTGTTTTATACATTTGAGTGGGTTACATAACAGGTCCATTTCCACCATCGGTTTTTACATTTTTGTGCTTCCATTCTCAGGTCATGGGTCATTTTTTCCATTGCAAATATTTCCTCCATGATATTCCTCCATTGGTCCAGACTCAAGGGCTCACTTTTCAACCAGTTCCTCACTATAACTTTCTTACTTGATATCAGCATTACTTTGAATAGGTAAATGTCTTCCTCTCTAACAACATCTTTAGTAAACTGGTCTAAATACAAAGTCTAAGGGTCATTCGGTATTTTATAACCCAAAAATATTTGGGTATTTTTTCCAATTCTGTTACAGTAGATTATTAATTTCTAATTTTAAGAAATAAGACTTTTTACTTTAATCTGCTCAAGATGTGTTTAGTGCCAAGATAGGTCACACTAAACACTGACAATGCCTAAAGAAGACATTTAGTCCTGAAAAAAGTACATATTTCCTGTATTTTCTGTTTGAATCTTAATAAAATAGATTGAAAAATAAATATGGATGGACATTAAAACTTATAAAACAAAAAGTCTGGTGGTGGTGGCACCCTAAGACTTTTGCAAAGTACTGTATAATGTGCTTAGCGTGATGACTTTCAGACTTAATAATAATGTTGATTTTGTGTCATCTGATTTGAAGAAGAGGTTTATGGGTAAATGGGTTATAAAACCTGCCAACAACATTGGATTGTAAAATTATTCTAAAAGACAATTAACCACATTTATCTTTACAATTTTCACAATAGAGTATAAGGTCTTGCTGCAACTTTATTGTCACTTTACACAATGCTAAATGTACGTCAATAACAATTTATGTTATGGTATTTTTGCAGAATGTATCACACATACATTATAGCTTATTTTTTTTATCATATTTCATGCTAATTGGCTAAATGTCTCAGATTAAAGTTGATACTGTTTTTAATAGGCTACTATATCAATTGAGTCATCTTTGTATATGCATTTTATGATATGCATATTTGATAGCACTACTAATACAACAATCCAATTAAAGTCTTACAGACAATTATATACGCACCTCATGAAAATTTGAAATGCATATTTGCTTAATAGCACTATTAATTAGGGCCGGGACTCGATTAAAAAAATTAATCTAATTAATTAGAGGCTTTGTAATTAATTAATCTAAATTAATCGCATTTTAATCTCATATAAATATTTGACCTGAGAACATTAAGAAGTATTTTTACATGGATTTTTATGAATAATGACTGAATACATAAGCTTAACAAAATATTGTTTATTTTTGTTCAACCAAGTCGTTGTACCCGGAGTCGGGCTAATGTCCACGCTAGCTGCGGTATGTTTTGCATTGAGATTATACTTGAGGCTCGATGTGCTGCGGTGATATGTGAATTCCTTGTTGCATATCTTACACACAACCATGCTCTTATCGACGCTTACCAGTGATGCGCGGGTCAATGTATAAACAACCCGCCCGCAACTCGGACCGCAAAGAAAAAAATATATATATTATACCCGACCCGCTTCCTGGCCCGCATTTCTTAAAGTAGTTTGTTTAATATTGCAGGGTTCGGGACTTCTCATGTTTTGACTGTCTGTGTTCTGGTACCTATGTGCGCGGATGCCCCACCTCGCGTATAAAAACAATAAAACATAATATACTATATAGCCTATATTAAAATTAAAATATATAAAAATGTGCATAATATATTTTTTAAGTTGCACATCGTTTATAGGTTTCTTAAGTGGGATTCAGATGTGAAAAGCGCTGCATAATGTACGCGCCTTTAGTGTTACCATTGAAACTTAACTAAATTAAAAAAAATAAGAGGTGATATATAGCTTTAGCCTACATAAATGCTTATTGCTTTAATGTTGCGAGTTCCTCTTCAGCTTTTCTTGCTGTTATGTTTATAATAGTTCATTGTTCAGAGTTTATATTAATGATCATATAGTCAATTTAAAAATGTTCTTACAAACTGACTCTATTCGTTTAACTTTTTTCCTTTACCTGCCGTCGCTGTTCTCTGTGCGTGTCCTCCGTCAAAGTAGCCTATTAAAATTAATATGAAGTTGATTTTTAAAAGTCTTAAGCACACCGCAAATCAAACGTGCTGCTACAGTATGCTCTAAATGCGCGTGTAAATTTAACTTCTGGGCACTGCCAGGCTGATTTTTTGAAAAGTAAGTGATATAGGCTATACTCACTGCATGTTTTGGCATTCGGTAGCATATGCATCAATGAGATGCACGGTGTTGCTTTTAATGTTCTTTTTAATTTATATTCACAAAACCTAACAACAAAACATTGTTTATAATTACGAGACAAATTATTTGAAACGAAATTCGTTTTAAAGTAGCAAACAAAACTTAAATTAAACTCGTAATAAACTAATTAAATTGAAACAAAACAACATTACAACAATATTTAAACCCAACAATACTCAAACATTAACATATAACAGACATTAGGATACATGTTAAAATAATCTGTAGTTTGTTGGTAGACGTTTATTGGGCAAAACCTCCGTTGCAAACCTCCATTTACCAGAATAAATCATTTTTACTTTGAAATTGATGCGTTGTCACGTTAAAATCAGCTGTTCGTTTAGGTTCCGTCTACTTTTATTTACACTGCATCACAACCCCGGAGTTCTCGAACTAAAACAGGGTCTGCAGCATTTACGAATGACTCTATTAATAAGTGCGATTAAAATGCGTTAAATTGTTTAACGCGTTATTTTTTGTGTAATTAATTAATCTTAATTAACGCGTTAAAGTCCCGGCCCTACTATTAATATAACATTAATTTCACAAATATAATGAGTATTTGTACAGTTAGTAGTGCTGATATACACATCTTATGGAATTTCTATTTGATACTGCTAATGTACTTGTAATTTGTAACAATGTACACATTGTATACACTGTACACTGTAAAAAAATTCAGTAGAAATTACAATGTTATTGCAGCTGGGTTGTCGGTAACTTACCATAGATTTAAATTTATGTTATTTACTGTCAAGAGTTTGTCCAAAGTTAAATAAAGGTTAAATATTAACAAGTCTTTATCTTTACAGAATAAACCTATACAATAACAGCCTCATGCAAAGCATTCTGGGAACCAGAAATCATCATCAACCTTTTTTTGTTTTTTGCTTCAGATTTTGTTTCCCAGAATGTTTTGCTTGATGATGCTTTTTTATCTTTACTCTGTAAAGACAAAGACTTGTAAATGTTTAATGTTCATTTAACTTCGAACAAAATGTTGCCATGTAAATCACATAAATTTAAATCTACGGTAAGTTACCGGCAACCCAGCTGCAATTTCTACGGATTTTTTTTTTTATTAAACTACTGCAAGAGACATGTTATTTAAAGTTTCAAGCATTTCTAAATCTCAGCAGTATTTTTATTTATTTTACCACTATTAAACCACTATTAAAGAGCAACTTTTGTCCGATTCACATTTTTTTTATTTCCTTTGGTGTGTAGTTGTGTATTAGTACATGTTGACAGTATGCAAAAGGTACAAATGTACCCAACGTAAATCTCTTTTCTTGGACTACAACAAACCACGCGAACACATTGTATTATACCAAACACACAAAATAACGTTTTTATAGCAATGAAATAGGTGCACTTTAAGAATTATCTGGGAAGAATGTGTATAACTTTCATGAAAATAAGGCCAGGTCCTAAAACAGGCTTTCTTTAATTTATGTTAAATAAAATTTAAACTGTTTCTGATATAGCTTTCGTACGGTTCACATATGGCTGCTATAAAAGGCTGCACGTTGAGAGTCTGTTTTAAAGGGGCAACAGATCAGTTTGATGGCTACACACCACGCTTTCAACACATCACAGACATTGTCTAAAACCCATAACAAGAGCAGGGCTCTTTGTGCAGAGGGCCAACTCTTCACATGACACCTCCGACACAGTGAGGTCAGTGCTCATAACCATGACATACTATGACTGTAGGTAAATGAGCGTTTCCTGGAAGATGAAAAGAGTCTCGAGCTGAACTTGGATGGACCACAAGGTCACATGTCTTTGTCTGACAGCTTCATTCTGCCTGCTGCTTGTAAATCACAGTTTTTATCATCTGCACTTTATGTTTGACTTTTTCAAAAGCCTGTACAAAAACGAATCTTCACTAGGCTTTACAAAAAAGCCTCATGATCAGGCCCATATTGTCCATAATGTGCATGTTTTAGATTTTATATTTTATTCAGCACCCGAAAGCTTACATATACCAGTCCTATACGAATAAATGCTATTTCTGACGTGCAAATTAGTGGAGATGAGAACAACAAAAATGCTTTCTCACGAGTTTAAAGAGTCCACCTTGTTTTATTTTGTCGAAATGATACTGCCTACACTGCAAAAAAATAAAAACATAATAAATATAATATAATAATATAATATTAAACGTTTTTCGTCTTATCCAGTAAAATAAGATAGATTATTGGTGAAGTTTTCACCAACTGTTTGCCAGTCTGACACAAAACATTTCAAATTATATATAATTTTGATGTCCAGTTATATTGTCTTAATTTTGCTTCTTAAATAAAATGATCTTGACCTAAGGTCTTAAGATGTTTGTCTTCAGATGCATAAAAAAGCAGAAGAAAACAGAAGTTTTGATTATAAAAAAATCAATGCTTTTACTTATTTTCACTGCATATACACTGTAAAAAAATTCTGTAGAAATTACAATATTACTGGCAGCTGGTTACCAGTAACTTACTGTAGATTTTACATTTATGTTATTTACTTTTTTATTTACAGTTTGTTCAAAGTTAAATGAACATGAAACATTTTGAGTCTTTATCTTCTACAGTAAGTTACTGGCAACCAGTTGCATAATTACAGCTAATATTACTGTAAATTAATTAAAGTAAACCTGTGTGCAGTCATTCTATTACAGTTTAGTTCCTTTACGGTTTATCCCTCTTCTTCTACCCATACGTTTCTCATGTACACATATGATCCTAAAATCCTGCTCATAATCTTGTGTCGGTGGTCATTTTGTTTCCGTGAATTGTGAAGCAGCAATTGCAGCTCTACAAATATTATGTCTACACAGGGCCAAAATCAGCAGACTAAATGGAGTGTGACAGTCTCTGGATTATTAAGAATTAACAGGGCAGAGTTAATAAATCACATCATGTCAGAGGCACATGCCAACCTTCCCCGGCCCCTACTGCCCAAACTCTGCACACCAGACCTACTTTTAATCACACGCAAAGTGCACTTCCTCCTTAATCAGTCCCTCGCTCTATCCCACCAACATGTTTGGACCCAACTTGCAAACATTTCTAATTAAATTTTACATGATTTACATCCAAGAATAAATGCAGTATGATTTATCATCTAACAATCCAGTTTAGTTTATAAGGAATTATAGACATAAAAGGAAACTGTTTCATTCATTTTAAACTATACTAGTCAATGTTTGAAGTGAATCATTGAAATGTTTATCAAAGGGTATTGGGTATTAGTTTTAAGACAACTTTTATAAAAGGTTTTGATCCACTTAGGCTATGTCCACACGAAGCCGGTGCATTCCCTATCTGATCATTTTTTTCCTTGCTCTAAAAAAATAATCCGTAAACACGAAACCACTGAAACCGACTGAAAGCGGTGTAGTATATATGCCGGACCAGTATGGGGCGCTGTAATTCTGCCACAGATATACACTATACACGGAGAAGAAGACTTTGAGCATGCGCATAACCAACGTATGGTGTTGTCCATTATCGCTTGTTGGTCACCACAATTGCATAGAAGCAATAGATTTTGCGGTAATAAAGCTAGTAGGCTTTAGTAGCTTCTGTAGCACGAACACAATCACGTAGTCCGCCGTTATTGTTGTTGCTGTTACGTGTAACGCTTCCGACACGTGATGTGATGACGTTTTCGCTTCACAAAATATACGGATTGGCTGTACAGACGAAACCGCAAGGGTGTCGGTTTCAGATTTTTCCACTTTAGGACCTGGTTTCAAAAAATAGCGGATTCAGTCTCCCAAAACGCCGGATCCGTGTGGATGAAACGCCAATACGATAACAAATTTATACGTATGCAGTGATACGCGTCTCCGTGTGGACAGCCCCTTAAAATGTTGACTAGTGTAGAGCAGAATAAAGCCCAACGTGGTTGGGATTTTTTAAATTTTAAAGACTTAAGTAAACAATTTAATCTGATAGTTTGAGCATTTATAAATTGTTTGCATGAAATAGTTTGCCTCAATGAAACACAATACTATAATAAAAATATCTTTTTTTTTTAAGCTATGGATGGTCAAAGGACAGCATCTTTAATTTTTAAAGCTAATAAATATTAGGACTAAATATTTTTTTTAAACATACCTTACAAAAACATTACTGGTGTGCTTCTTGAGACAAAACATTGACATATATTTAAATTTTCTGGTTAAGAAATGCATTTTAGTCTGGGACTAGACTTGAACCCCATCTGGGAAACTGCATTTATATGTTTGGCAACCTGTTTGAATCAATCCATTATATTGCAATTTGTTTGTAATATTTGTGGTGGAGAAATAACACAGAATAATTGAAAAAAAGTAAGTAAGGTACCTGTAAGGTGAAATGTGATTTAAGGTTCCAGTTGATATGATGTAGTGAATCAGTATTAAAAAGCCCCCATGAGAAGAATTGTGGTATAGAGAAACTAGCATAATTTTGATCATGATATATAATAGATTGATTTAGTAAGCTTTACTGTGTAAATTGTCTCGTGCTGGACATTGGCCCAACATTACAAGAAGGAGATCAATAAAGTAGTGACTTTTCTTTGCAAGAGGTTTGCCAACCTTATGACATAAACTAATATACTATGTGGTGAAACGGCTAATGTTTAATATGAGCTATACCCAAAAGGCCAGTCGTAAAACTAACAGCTCTGAACTTATGCTGAAAAATCTAAATGTGATAAATGAACCCTCTTGCATGGATTAAACATACTGTACAGCACAGCATGGTATTAATACTGTTGTTGAATGTTATTCATACAGACACAGTGGGAAAAAAATAATTCATCTTTCACCATCTAACACGTGGAATAATATTAGAAAATGTCAAAAAATAGTTTTTGATCTAAACACTTAATACTTTATATTGTAAAGAAGTTTCTTTGGATTGCTACAGTGTTGGTGTATTAAAGCAACACTTATAACTGGCAAGTCAAGCAGGTACGGTTTAAAATGTGTTCCTCTCATTTTCCACATTTCTGTCTTTGTGTATGTAATACAGAATGAAATGATACTCACTGCGTGTGACCACACCCTCCAATCTGATGATGTTGGGGTGGTCAAACTGTCCCATAATGCTTGCTTCACTGAGGAAGTCCCGTCTTTGTTTCTCCGTGTATCCGGCTTTAAGCGTCTTGATGGCTACACATATCTCCTTCTTAGATGGTAGCTTTAATCGGCCACTGCACACCTCTCCAAACTCCCCTAGTGAGAGATAATTTAAGCACTATGACTATATTAAAACCATGTTAAATACCTCATCTTATTGCAGTTCCCTAATTTAAGAACCATATAAAACTTTTATCATCCATGAAGAAAAGATGATGATTAGGATAGTAGTAAACTTTGATTGCTATGACACAAAAACATGTGTAATGTGTTACTACTACACTCACCTAAAGGATTATTAGGAACACCATACTAGTACTGTCTTTGACCCCCTTTCACCTTCAGAACTGCCTTAATTCTACGTGGCATTGATTAAACAATGTGCTGAAAGCATTCTTTAGAAATGTTGACCCATATTGATAGGATAGCATCTTGCAGTTGATGGAGATTTGTGGGATGCACATCCAGGGCACGAAGCTCCCGTTCCACCACATCCCAAAGATGCTCTAATGGGTTGAGATCTGGTGACTGTGGGGGCCATTTTAGCACAGTGAACTCATTGTCATGTTCAAGAAATCAATTTGAAATGATTCGAGCTTTGTGACATGGTGCATTATCCTGCTGGAAGTAGCCATCATGGGTACATGGTGGTCATAAAGAGATGGACATGGTTTGAAACAATGCTCAGGTAGGCCTTGGCATTTAAACGATGCCCAATTGGCACTAAGGGGCCTAAAGTGTGCCAAGAAAACATCCCCCACACCATAATAGCACCACCAGCCTGCACAGTGGTAAAAAGGCATGATGGATCCATGTTCTCATTCTGTTTACGATAAATTCTGACTCTACCATCTGAATGTCTCAACAGAAATCGAGACTCATCAGACCAGGCAACATTTTTCCAGTCTTTAACTGTCCAATTTTGGTGAGCTCGTGCAAATTGTAGCCCATCCGCCTCAAGGTTGTGCGTGTTGTGGCTTCACAAATGCTTTGCTGCATACCTCGGTAATTTCAGTCAAAGTTGCTCTATCAGTTTGAATCAGTCGGCTCATTCTCCTCTGACCTCTAGCATCAACAAGGCATTTTCGTCCACAGGACTGCTGCATACTGGATGTTTTTCCCTTTTTACACCATTCTTTGTAAACCCTAGAAATGGTTGTGGATGAAAATCCCAGTAACTGAGCAGATTGTGAAATACTCAGACCGGCCGCCTGGCACCAACAACCATGCAAAGCTCAAAATTGCTTAAATCACCTTTCTTTCCCATTCTGACATTCAGTTTGGAGTTCAGGAGATTGTCTTGACCCTAAATGCATTGAAGCAACTGCCATGTGATTGGTTGATTAGATAATTGCATTAAAGAGAAATTGTACAGGTGTTCCTAATAATACTTTAGGTGAGTGTACATGCTTTTGCAGATAGTTTCTTTTATCAACAATTACTGAATTTAAAAATGTCAAAATAGGGTAAAGGTACATTGATAGTCATGTGTAAGACCAGCAACTTTGTTCACTGTGATTTGATTAGACATATCAGACATATACTGTAGTACAATTTACTATAAAAACACTGGCCTCAGGAACAAAAGTTTTGGTTGCCGACAATCCAACAAATATATTTCTTAAACAATTTAATTATTTATACATTTAATTAAACATTTTCATTTAATTTCATTTAATTTAGACTTTATTTCTCATCCAACAGTACTGTACAGTAAAAAAACAAATTGTGAAAAGCTCTGTAGAAATAACATTTATTTTGATTTGAGCATTTGAAAAAGGTGTAACGCCATATCTAATAAAACAGTTATGATTGCAGCAAATTATACTGTAGAATCGGTCATTAATCATTTAAAAAATCGTCGTTTCAAATTGATTTCAAGGGCAGATAGCCACACAGCCAAACATCAAAGTGCTCAGCAGATTCAGAGTTTTCTCTTTGTGTGATGTTGACAGAAAACTGGACGGACATGCACTGTTGGATGATGTCACCATGTACATGTCCAGGCTCGGACCGTGTTTTGTTTGCATAATTAGATGTGCAATTATTTTGTTTCCCAAGCGAGTTAAAAAAATTGAATGAATTCCAGGATTGATGTCTGGAAAAAGTTAGCTTAAATAATTGCAAGCTGTCTAAACAGCCTCCATGCTGGACTTGGCCATCACACACACACATGATGTTGACCATTTTAAATATCAGCCTGGTTTAATCTCCATTGATTAGTGCTCTGATAAGCTTTGCAGACAATTATAATGAACTCATAATGAATAGATTTTTAAAGAAAATACTTCTTTGTATACCTGCCAAGTGTCCGAAAGCAGTAAAAATGCAGATATACAACACAAGTGACATTTAAGCCAAAAACCTATGTAGAGTGCATAAGCCCTGACGTTTGTATGACGGCTTCACGGTGGTATATCAAAACTGAACTCTTTTTCCGCTGTATGCTGCTGCGTTGTCTGCAGAGCTATGAATCACAAGGCATTATCTTGATATGTGCTCTGCTGGTTAAGACATCAGGGATGCAGGGAAAGAACGAGCTGCGGGTGGTGAAATATAATATCCCAGCCAGAGGTGCACTCTGCTTACCCTTGCTCCTCTGCTCTAGCAGCAGGCAGTCTATTAAAGGCAGTGAGGCAGTGAGGCAGTGAGGATGAGCGCTGGGAGGGACCCTTTTCCCATCTCAAAGCCACACCACATCTCCAGCTGCGGTGCTAAATGATTCTCATTTACACCACCTGCCATGTTTCTTACAAGCGTATTTCCGTCCCATGCAGGTAACTTTGTTTTATTGCACCGAAAAACTAAAGGAAGTTGCCACATACCTGCCCCAACTACTTTGTCGATAGCGATGCAAGACGCTTCCAGCTCTTTGGCGAATTCGTGCACGGCTTGGCACGGATCTTCGTAAGTATGTGGGTCCACGTAGGGTTTGATTCCAGGCAATCTTACTGACAATACAACAAAACAGATGAGGTTTGCAAAATTCCTAAATGATAAGGCTACAAAGCTTGCAAAGCAACAAAAGAATAGTGATAAAGTTTTTGTGAAATTGGTACAATTGTGAGGGACTTCATTGTAAATTCCTTCCTGTTACCTCTGCTTCTGTGATAAATTGTAGTATACTGTTTGGACAAACATGAATGTTGTGAATGAAGAGTTTGGTTCCAAAGTTTTGGTTCCATTTGTGTTTTTTATACCAAGAAAGTGACAAGATGAAAACCACTATTTTCTGTTACAAACGTTCACATAGAATCTGCATAGCAGAAAAAATTATTTTTTCCACAAAATGCAATAAATCCATGATAAGTTTTTTCCCACAAAATGCTATATCTATTGAATCAATATATAAATGTGCATTAATCTTTGCCATGTTATATTTATTTAGTTGACTAGTGATGTACACTGATTAAAAAAATAAACATTAATGGCATTATTTAAAACTAGGGATGCACCGAAATAAAAATTCTTGGAAAAAAGAGGAAACCAAGGGCGAAAACCCGAAACCTAAAGACCGAAAGAAATTATTATGGCAATTATAATTGCATTTATGACTATCACTGTGTACTAACTTTACTAGGGGTGTGTGACGGATCACAAAACTCACGATTCGGATCACATTACAGTTTTTGAGGCACGGATCGGATTATTTTTCGGATCAACAAAAAGGGGGTGGGAAAAATCTAATAACAAATAAAGAAACTGCAAACATTTATACATTAATAAGGTCTGAAATTAGCATTAGGTACAGAAATCAAATTAAATGAATCATAACACTGTCTTTATTGTATAAATTAAATATAATTATTTTTTAGAGCTACAGAAGTGATTTTTGTCTTGGGTTGTTTGATTAACATTAATGACACAGACTTAAGTATGTTAATTGAGGTTACTGTCTCTTTAAGAAATAAGCAGAGACTGGTTTCTGACTGTAATCTATACATACACTTAAGACATAAACAAATGTTTTTATTAGAAAAAAGAATACTGTGGAGATCATTTGGTAACACTTTATTTTACGACCCGCAAAGTACCGCGTAATTAAACCGAATTTACAGTGTACCTATTTGTAACAACAGAATACATCTACAGTATGTACTTGTAGGTATAAGGGAACAATATTTTAAGTTTGGGGTAATAAGGGGGTAAGAATATATGGAAAATTATTCTCTAAGTATTTCATAACTACAGGGTACCTATTGTTATATTACGTGGTATGTATGACTTACCTCTATAATATGGTCTATGTGTAATATGTTTTTTTTTTCATATATGCTACTTACCTGATGAAGTGTATTGTATAGCCTACAGTTGATGTCTACAAGCCACGTCGGCAAATAAAATATAACACACAATAAAAATAAAAGCAACTTGTACCTCTTTGATCTGTATATGTATACAGGAGTTACCAGGTAAATCTTATATTTGCGGGCTGTAAACTAAAGTGGGGCTTATTCCCCGCTTGTTCTGTGTATTTACCAGGTAACTCTCATATTTGCGGGCTGTAAACTAAAGTGGTGCTTTGTTCACCTCTTGTTATAAATGTTATAGGGTAAATACCATAAACATAGCTACAGAATATTGTTATTTTAATTTTAAAACAACTTATTTCAAAACATCTTTAAAACACTATAATTAAGCCAACACTTAATGTTTATTATCACATAACTTTTATTTCAAATAAAAAGTCATGACAATTATTCGTTGTTTTTGCGGCTGGCTTCCTCTGTTGGTGTTCTTGTCTACTCGGATGTTGAGTTGATGTCGTCTCGCAAATGCTGTTCTGCATTAGGCTACATATAAAAAACATAAATGAAGCCCTTCAGTAAATGTTTCTTCACTGTGCCTTGACAAAGCCCTGAGTTTTCTGAGCCAGTTATAAACTTTAGGCTAATTTATGTGCTAGCTAGCTGCTACTGTTAAACTGTCTTGAAAAACATTGTATGAAATGCGTGAGTCATGTATTAACAAAACCAGTCACCTTATCCAGTATGCGGATCCTGCTGACATCACTCACAGCCGTACTCCACAGTGTAGAACGTTTTTAAAACCTCTTAAAGAAATGTCACCTCAGGATCGCGTTCCAGCAAACCTCCTGCAGACGGCCGCGCGCTCTACACCTGCGCAGTAGCCTACGCATGTAGTCTTCTTTTGCTTTAGCGGGAGCTGATATCTGCTGTTGTTTCATTCTGGTTTGCCATTGCATAAATTATATTTGGCTAAAATACTTGTGTTTACACATGTTGCAAAGTTTTATTCTACCAATGATAACACCTATTAAAAATAAACAAATAGCGTGCTGCTTAATTTTTATTGTACATACCTTAAAAAAAAAAGATAACCACATTAAATCAGTTGGACTTTTGTTATTAAAAGCAAGTAATATAGGCTACTAAAATAAAAGTGATGTGCTGTTATATTTATTTGCCGATGTGGCTTGTAGACATCGACTGTATACAACATTCAGTAGTCAATATTAAAAATTCACAATAAAATAAAATAAAAAAATAAAACATAATTTCCCCATAGACTTGTCTAAGTCATACATAACACGTAATATTACAATAGGTACCATGTAGTTATAAAATATAAATAATTTATAATTCTTCATATTCTTCCCCCCTTATTACCCCAAACTTAAAATATTATTCCCTTATACCTACAAGTACGTACTGTAGAGGTACCCTGTTGTTACAAATAGGTACGCTGTAAATTCGGTTTAATTACCCGGTACTTTGCGGGTCGTAAAATAAAGTGTTACCGATCATTTTGTTTATATGTGCCCTGTCAATAACAGAAAGATTTTATGTTCGCTTGTTTGCGTCTCTCTCGTGTGTGCACTATTAAGGGCACTTAAACACGCGCGCACACAGAGACCGAGGGCGAATCCCAAACAGCGCAGCATAAACAGTCGCTCCACATAAAAACGTTATGTTGTTTTTCATTGCTTTATTCGCAAAATGTATGTTAATGGACTACAGTATGAGAAACATTAGTGCGACTCTATCTAAAGTTTACACACCAAGAGTTCTGATCTTTGAAGGGCATACTGTGATGATCACGTCTGGACCGGACACATTCAAACGCATGTTCCTTTGTGCGTACAGAAAGCTGCTCACTTTAGCGCCTTTTTGCGGTTAAATACATCCACACTGCAGACATTTTGATTCAGACAAGCACGTGCAGGCCGCGGTTTCTGTTTGCGTCATCACAACATTTCGGCCTTATTGTTTCGGTGATAAAAGTCTTTCAAACGAAAACCGAAAATGCTCTTTTGGGCCATTTTTGGCCGAAAATTTTTGGTGGCCAAATATTCGATGCATCCCTAGTCAAAACACTTACATTGTCATATTAACTCTTTCGCCGCCATTGACGAGATATCTCGTCAATCAAGAGAAAACGCTTCCCTGCCAATGACGAGTATTTCCGGCTTTCCAGGTGGCGCCCTTCCGCAACTTTTCAAGTATTGCCCTATGGCAAGCAGCTGCATGTCTGTGTATGTTTTAAAGATCGCTCTGAATGGGATCTCTATGAAAAGTCTGTCACAAAAATGGAATTATCTCTGCTTTTTGCTCAAAATGTGGTGTTTTTGCAGAAAGCTGATTAGCCTACAAAAGAACTACTGAAGGTAGGATGAAACGTTTTTTTTTTTTTTTTTGAAAGCAGAGGGTCTGTTCTTTTAATTCATATATTGTATGTTTATATATTTAAAGAAGAACATTTTCTGGAAGGCATTCAACTTTTGTTAAAATCATGAAAAACGCTGGCGCTGGCTGGCAACTTTTTTTAAAAACGCTGTCGGCGAAAGAGTTAAGAACACTGTCATTGCTGCTGTCATCCTTAGGACGTCGTCGCTGAAGTTTTTTGACAGCGATCAGCTGTAAAATGTTTTGGTCCTGCTCAATTTTCATTGACTTCGAGTAAAATAATGGAAAGTTTTATTATTAGTAAATTATTAGATTTTGATGCCTTACATTTCTTTCCTGCTACAGAGTGTCATCAAAGTATTATTTTGTTTTTGTTTGTTCAAAGTAGATAAGGAAAACTATAGGATTCCTTGTGTATTTAGCGCGCCGCCATTGTTGTTTACAATGCATGAAATGGTGCGCTGTGATTTGTTGAGCGGATTTATTGAATTCTGCAGAGAAGGAGGACTGCCGTTTATCGCGTTTTGGGAGAAAAGATTACAGAATAATACGGTGGATATCAGATTTTTGCGTAAAATTTAAAACTTGCTTTACAATACTAGATACAACACTGATTTTGGTGGCAACTATTTTTTTTTAAATGGCATTTATCGCGTTTGGGAACCAAACTCTTCAAATATTTATGCACATGATTGGGTTCTTGCACAAGACATTTAAAAAAAATACACTTTTTCATTTTATTTCATAAACTATATGGGATGGATATTAGCATCACAAATGCTTGCAAGACTAAGGAATTATTGAGATGTATACTCACAGTGACTATTGCCAAAGGGCAGTCTCTTTTCTTCCGGATGTTTAGACTTGCTATATCTACAGAACCTGTCGATTTAAATAATGAGAAGCTTTAATTATAGTTCAGTTTTCTTTAAATTAAGCACAAAGAGGCTAAAACCTGAACAGACTCAAGTCAGAGCCAGGAACAACATAACTGTTTTGCTTTGCTATGAAGCATAACAGTATTCTGGGGTCTTTATATAAGCCGTGCAATCTGCCAAGATCAGCCGGTTTGCATGATACAACACTTTTCTGTTACATACAGCAAATAAGGCCAGGAAATACAATTCAGATTTTGCCAAGTGTAAACGTATATAAAGACTACTGACATAAGGGGGGACATTTTCATACTTCATACTTATACATCTAGTTGGAGATCAACAGTCTATGAATAGATTTGAGACAGGAAAGTGACAGGTTTAAGAAGAGCAGACTTAAACCACTCCATTACAGCTGCTTGAGTGACAGACAGACCTGCTTATCACAATGTAGATCAGTACAGTGAGCAGGATGATGGCCACAGCAGACGAGACAGCGATCAGCAATACCTGACTGTTCTCACTGGAGATAGAAAAAGCTGGCGAGAGAGAGAGAGAGAGAGAGAGAGAGAGAGAGAGAGAATTTATTAATTTATTTAATTGATTAAAAATTCCACTTTCAGGCGTTTATTGCATAAATTAGGAGGTGAACAATAGAAGAAACAACTCTTTGTTTTTCATTTCACACTAACTATGCAGTCGAGACACAGACTGTATACTGCTGATCTCAGATCACCTGTGGAGAGCCACTCAAGGTTTCATTGCATTACATGACTGTGCATTGATTTCCTATAAATGTTTCATTAGATAAAAAGCCCTTCAGCAGTGCCACTCCACACTTTGGAGTTTACGGTATATAAAACGCTCACTCTGCAGACAACAGCTGGCGTCACGAGATGAAAGATACAGTCTGCGTCTTTTTAACCGAGTGTTTTATACTGTCCGAATAAATTGCGAGGCAAGTCTGTGTCTACAGTATATTCGCTGTTTCTGCAAAGGTTGTTCGTTGTTTAGCACAGATGTAAACTGAACGAATGCAGTGTATGGTGAGTGAAGGAGAATGTAACTTTAAATGAAAAGCAGAATGCTGGCATACGGCTTGACAGATGAAAAGTATGTTAAAGTATTCTTACAGTCTGGGCTGGTCTCAAACTCAAATTTGCGACTGCTATGGCCGTAACCAGCGGCGGTGCGAGCTCTGATCTGCAGCAGGTACATGGTGTCAGGTTTTAATCCATTCAGTGTTACGTTCGTTCCCTTTGACCTCAGAATGGTGTAGCTGGTTTCTTGCTCCTGCTTTAGGATAAAAGGAAGATACATGGATGTTAGCTTCAGCATAGCTGTAACGTTTGTGTTATTACCTTGAATCCCAATATTAGCCAAAATGCAAAACACCTTAGATACAAAAAACCCTCACTTTATAATATTTGGGTTGTAATGTAAGTTACATCCATGATTCTGATTGGCTTGAAGGTGTGCAAGAAAATTGTTTATACCACAGGGCTGTAAAAGGGGAGAAAAATTTAAATTTAAATTTCACATGCTTGCAGAGAATTGTTTACCAAAACTAAGTTACTGGATTTTACATTTTCTAGGTTGATAGGCTGACTCAGTTATAGCACTTGAACATGGAAAAAGTCAGATTTTCATGGTATGTCCATTTAAATACTAAAACATTCTACGGGTGTGCATTATTGTTCAGTCAATGCACACCAATCAAGTAGTTCCAGGTATGTTGATGTTATGCTGCGTTCAGACCAGCCACGGTAGAGGCGTAAAGCGCAAGTGATTCCAATTGTAAGTCAATGTAAAGACGCGTTGACGCACGTTTGGAGATCTCGCGGCGCGAATGATGCGTTTAGCGTGGTAGACGCAATTCCGCCTTATTTGCGCGTGTAGTTTGCACGAATGCCGCAAATTGAAATTGAAATGTGAACTTTGTCGGAAAAACGCGCCGCATTAACCAATCAGGAGCTTGCTCTAGTAGTGACGTGATTACAGGAAGCGAGCAGAGTCGCAGAAGACCCTCCCATGACGAAAATTTCCACGTGAATGTTTCGATGACTAGAATTTCACGAATGAAGCAAGTAAATTCAAAATGGTCAAGCGGCAAACTCGACGCGGTAGACGTGACTTTGACAACCCAAAGGTGGCTGGTGTGAACCCACGGTTACAGTTCTATATCACTACGCCAAGTTTAACTCTTTCCCCGCAGGCATTTTTATAAAAGCTTGCCAGCCAGCGCCAGCATTTTTCATGATTTTCAGAAAAGTTGAATGCCTTCCAGAAAATGTTCTTCTTTATATATCGTCGCTGTCCGATGAAAACCACGTATGTCCATTTTGCCGATTTTGAGATTTTTCGACCGATTGAATGTCCAGGTTCATTTCTGTATACAGTATGCTTTACATATCTAAATGGAAAATGAAAAGTTGTGAAATCATGTCATCTGATTTTCACGTATATCCATTTGGTGTCAAAGCTGTCAGTCACGCAGTGTATCTCCCACCCTGTGTAAGCATCTCGCCGGTCTCGTGAAGTTTCATCGAAGTTTAGCACTGGATAGCCAAATAAACATATACTGGTGAGACAATGACTTTCCTTCATCGAGGTGAACGTTTTCCCCCTGACGCCAGACGTACATCTAGGAGTGACAGGCAGGACTGTGCAAACAAAGTATCTGTCTAGCATTACCATGTCAGTGTATTGATTCATTGACCCTTCATAGTTTGCAAGAGACATTTAATAAATATATAATAAATATTAGTAAATAAACTAAGCGTATTTAATAAACTAAGACGTAGGCTATTTAATAAACTGAGCGTATTCATCTGTCAATATGAAACGCGACCTGGCCATTCTTATTAATGATCGAAAGAGCGCGTATTGAGCACAGTTACTGTGAAATATGCACGTTTGTCCATTTAAACTCAATTTTGGTCAAATGTGGATTATATCATTACACTGGCAGGAATATGGTTGCCGTACCAAGTATGACAACGCTACATTCCACTGCTTTTGAAATACTGTGTTTTTTCACTTCCTGAAAAGTAACCGTTTTGGACATACGTGAGTATCATCGGGCAGCAACGATATATTCATACAATATATCAAATGAAAGAACAGACCCTCTGCTTACAAACAAATAAAAAACCTGTTTAATCCCACCTTATTATTTCTCTTTTTATCACCTCTCAAATATGGGTAGGTTTCTTTAAAAACACCAAAAGCTGAGATAATTCGATTTTTGTGACTTTTGAGAGAAGTGTTTTCTCTTAATTGTCGAGTTGACTTGTCAATGGCGGAGAAATAGTTATCTGAAATAACATTTATTTAATTTCAACAAACGGAGGCTTTAGACGAGACGCTTAAGACAATAGTCAGCATTAAGGACAAAATCTGTCAAATGTCTTAAAGTCATCTGAACAATGCCTTATAGTCTGGTATAGGCGGGATAATTGACTCTGATCTGTTGAATAATGCGAAAATAATGTAACTGCGCTTTGCGTCATGGCCGCATTACCACCTTGGGTGTGCATTATTTTCAAATAATTCAATGCCCATCATCAATTATTCCTTACTTAACCTTCCCTTCATTGTTAACTACTGTACTGTATGTGTGTGAAAACGACATACTTTTTAAGAACATCTAAGGGAGCCTGGGCCACTGCCAACTCATCTTAATAAACTGCCACCTTCTTTTCACATTTTGTGGCTTACTGTGGTACCATGATCCTCTTTACGAAAAACTGAGCCTGGATTTATGAGCCTCTGCCTTTAAAGCATTGTTTCCAGATGTGTTTCTGACTGGAGAAAAGACAGAAGTGAAATGAGGGAAAGTTGAGGTTTCAGTTGTTCCCACAAACAGCAGAATAACTCATTTGCCAGCAATGTTCTGCGCATTCTGGAGTATATTCAAAACTTAATTCGTATTTTGCTCCATGACTGACCTCCAAGTATAGCTAATTTGTCCACGCTGTTATGTAGATATTGAATTACTTCACAAGTAATTAATGGCAAATGAGATTTGAGAGAATCTTTTTAAGGGTGGGCTAAAATGTAACAGATTAAGCTTGATTGGGTTTCATGTCAAGATTACACATACTAATAGGATTTGTAATGTACCATAATCATCAGATGCTGTTAGATGAGAGAGGTGTAGTGGTGGTGTGCAGTTACATATACAGTTTATCCACTGATTAAATTGAAATAAAACAGGAACGAACGCACAGCTGCTTTAAGAACAATGTGCAGTATTATATTAGAAGAACATAATATATACAGTATTTCTAATAATATAAATATAAACTTATGCAAATCCCTACAGTGCACATTCCATCGTTCAATTATATTTTACGGTAATAGACTTTTTGGCAAACAACAAACTTTCCCAAATTATGTTGCCGTCATGCAATGTCAAAATAATTATATTTATGAGATAAGTGCAGATGACTACAACTTAATGTGGAATTACTTGGATTTTATTCAAGCACTGATTTTAAGAGTTTGGGTTATTGTCAAATTCGTACGGGTGGGACCTGTCAGATGATGTCACAGGGGGGCCATCCGTTTGCACTTTGAAGTTAAAATGAGATGGTTACACACAGCAGATTTTTCCAATTTTGATTAGAAATGAGACACTCATCCACAACAAATGCATTTCTAGCGTGCCTGAAAAAACTATAAATGGCGCCATGCAGGACAAACACTCAAATTTTGTCCGTCACAGTTCTGTAAATGCAATGGGACATTGACTGACACAATCTATCATGGAAAGAAACATGCATATGATAAAGTGAAAGCCGGTGACTAATGCAAACATCACATTTTATCTGGGTCTTATCACAATCGTTGCTGCTGCTCTCCAGAAGAAAGAGTCGAAACCATTTAAAATCTAAGATTTGAAATGCACAAGCCACAAATGGAGGGCATCAGGTTTTATGTTTCAAGGAGTCCTCTAGTCTAAATTCATTCTTGATGTCTGTCTGGGAAGATGAAACTAATACCTTGCATCGTATTGTAGGCGTCTTTGTCTGAGTCATAAATCTTTTTGCAAGTTGTCACTGTTCACTGCACACAACATCATGCGATCAGCTGGAAATCACATACAGGTGTGTCTAAAGTTTTCCAGGGAAAAATATTCCTACCATATGTCCCAGAACAGCATCAGCAACCTCGTGGCTCAGGGGTTTGACAAGGCATGCAATTGTTACTTTTCGACAAGTACGCTATTGGTGGAACTTAATATGCTTGTCATGTTCTGCTTTGACAGTCTAAATATTGCAATCTGGGCTTACCGCCTTCTCTTCGCTACAGAAGAAATTTTGTAAATATGAAATGGCTTTCCCAAAACATTCTTTCAGTTGAAGCTTACGGAGAAATAAACATTCTCAAATACGGTCTTAGATCAATATGATAAACAGACAAAATAATTGCAAGTGTGTGCCAGCCCAACAGCTTAGTAACTCCAATTTCAATTTTTTGGCTTAAAGAGGTGAATGACCGTGAAGCTCTAAGGGAAATTTGCTTACGATTTTAGATCAATGGGGTACCGTATGTCCCAAAAATTTTGGGGGACCCTGGCTATGCTTGATGAAAGTTGATTAGGAAACAAAAATCAACAGAGGAACTAGATTTTTTGTTAAAGGGGAACCTTGTGGCACCCAGGGTCAAATAAAACATGGTTCAAGTCTCCTCCTGGTTAAAGATTTGGGCTTCACTGATCACATATCACAAAGGTCTTCTGTGGAAAGCACAGTACCGCACTGAATCTTACGACAACACTTTTATGCAATAACAATGCCTGCATTATAAGAAATAAATTGAGGAAGGAAGGGAAGTTTTTCCTCAGAAGGTCAGCTAATAAAGTCTGCAAAAACAATTCAGCAAAACATGAAAAGCTCCCAGCTTTCTTGGGGTGATTAAAACTGTCTTAACTGCTAACTTGGTAATAAATATTCAGCTCATACCGCAGCTAAACAATTTCAGAAAGTTTTTATGTTTGGTGCTATTTAAATCTGAGGAACAATCACTTGCGGTACTAAACCCTGTGATGACAGAAACAGGGTATGATCTTTGTATCTGGAAAGATCCTGAAGCAAACGATACCCACTTTGGAAGTTATTCTAAGAGTCCTGTCAAAATGATTTAACAGCAAATGCAAATGTAAATAATTATGGAAAGCTTTGGAATGTTCAGTAGGGCTGGGCGAAACATAATAATAACATTCACAATGTAGTTTGCCGTCTGAATAATTAATACTATAAATGGTGCAGTGATTTGAATTTGTTAGTATAATTGATGCTTAGATTTTCAGAAGACCTTTTAATGCTCGCTGCTTGTTATGCAACTATAAAGACAGATATTTTTAATACTCTTTTTGATTCTGAAAAATAAAAACAATTAAATAATATTCCTTTCTTCTAAAAACAAATTATCACTCCAAACTTTGGCAAGGTACTTCAATGCTTACAGTTATTTGCCTTAGATGCATTTACTTTGTTGCATCCATAAAAGTAAAGTGATTTATAAATAGTTGTAGCTTTAAATATATTTTATTTTAAATATATGTTTTACAGGAGTAGCCCACCTCTTAAAAGGGCATTGTACTACAGACTAGAGGTCTTCACGGGTCCACTTTAGGGTGGCCATTCGTGCCAGTTCCGCCGGACACATCCCGAACATGTTTTTGGGTGCGTTCTCCGGAAGTCGCGTTGGTCGACCACATACGTCATCAAGGTGTTTAATATTTCGGGTTTAATTTCAGAAAAGCAACCGTTACATTTCAAGGTAAGAATGAAACCACAATGATCGTATGTCTTAAAAGAAATAAATCTTACTTTTTTAATGTATTTGAACTGAAATGTGAGAACCTCGATGACGTATGCGGTCGAGCAACGCGACTTGAACCGAAACATGTTCGAGACGTGTCCGGCGGAACTGGCACGAATGGCCACCCTAGTCCACTTAGATCCGAAAACCTGAGGTCCGACCCAAGACTCGATCGGGTAAGGGTCTAAAAGTTTCACGTTTGCCTTATTCATGTCGGGTTCAGGTACAGTATAAAGTGATTCGAGTCATTTCGGGTCGGGTACATTTCTTTGAACCCGAGAAGACCTCTACTACAGACGATTATTTCTGACCATGTATAGACACAGAGTTGACTTTTTTCATGTTTAAGTGCAGTAACTTAGGTTTGGTAAACCATTCTCTGCAAGCATGTGAAAAAATTGCTAATTGAAATTTTACTCCCCTTGTGATGTCAGAAGGGGATAATACAGCCCCTTAATCTGCACTATCCAACCATGGCACTGCCATTTAGTGCAGAGATCAGAGCATTTGCCTTAAAAATTACACACCTAAAAACGACACATTTTTGCTCACACCTACAAAGTGGCAATTTTAACATGCTATAATAAATTACCTGTGGGGTATTTTGAGCTTAAACTTCACATACGTATCTTAAAAAAGTCTTGTGAAATGTCCCCTTTAAACGCGGATGAAAGCGCCAGGTGGACGCTGACTGATGCCAGCTTTTTTCAGCTAAAAACCACAGAGTGCCAGCACCCAGCGTGGATAAACCCGCCAGCTGCTGCCATTTTTGAAAAGTGCAGCGCTTCCATTGGAAACAATTGAAAGTATATGCTGTACGCCAGCATAAACACATTGGTGTGCACGGCCCCTTACTGTAAAAGTTTTAAGAAAATGACACAAGAAAGAATGGACAGGTCGTGGCTGAAGAGAAATAATTATGCTGAGATTTTTTTTAAATGGGCAAGCATGGGCTTGAACAACATTTGCGACCTAATAGACATATGGTGTATAGATCAGTGCATCCACTCAGCCCTGTTATTACAAAACCAAGGCTGAGATGATTTGCCACTTTCACAGACTGTTAAGAAGGTGATGACCTGGTCAGTAAGTAATATTCCCAAAGGTGTGTGCAAACTTCTCCACATGTCTGTTGGTTTTTAAGTACAACGATGTTAAGAAAATATGGTGCAGATTAATTTGGTAAATAGAGATCATATCCTAAAGCACTGCTTTTAAGCATATGGAAGCCCACAGAAAGCACACATTATTGTTATCTAATATTATCATAAGACCACAGCTTGTTTTCTTGCAGTGCCAGTCTGAATAAAACACAATATCTTGTGTTTAGTGTATATAATAAAACCACACAAATGTTATATAATGTACAAAAAATGAAGTTATCCGAATTTACCAAGTAACCAATGGCCCTGGAGGGAAGATTTTGTGGTAAGAACAGAAATTTGAGGGAAATTGTTGATTTCCAGGCAAGCGTGTTTGTTTTTCAGCAGAGTAGACAGACTCTACATTTTATTTTAACCGCTTGACTTGAAAATGCCCTACAGTATATAAAAATTAAATGCTAATGCTCTGATTGCATACAGCCAGTAAAAGTTAAACTGTCCCTACCTTCTCATAGTACTTGACTTCATAGTCCAATATGATCCCATTGGGTCTCTCTGGCTCCAACCAAGACAGTGAGATGCTGTTTCTTGATGTTTTGTCCTTCCTGATTATAGTCACCGCAGATGGAGCTGGAGAGAGAAAAGCATCAAATCGGAAAAAAAGCAAATTAGGTGCTTCCACTCTGACTGCGATGGTATTACATGCACATAAAGCTTGAGGTTACAAGAAGTTCAGTAGACATATTCATTCAACAATTTGCATTCTGTCAACTGGTTCTTGTTGACCTAATTGAGTTGAGCTTCATCCCCCATGGGAGCTTGTTTAACATTTGGGAAAGTTATGGGAAAATGGCAGAACTAAGACCTTGTACACATTGCAGTTAAATTCGCTTTTTAATTCTTAATCTTGTTCGTACACATTCATTTCAGTAATTTGTGACAACTGCTAAATACTAAACATGCATCATGGACATGACAGGTCCTAGAAGGGGAAAATGTCTTCTGCATGCGTTGCGCAGAAAATCACAGCGTTTACCTAAGTGTGTTGCCAGATCTTGAACATAAAAAACAGTACAAAAAATTCTATAATAAACCGAAATAAATCCAAATGCTTTACCTCAAAGACCGAAATATTGTAACTGGAACCTTCCCACTTTAATAACACCAAAAACTTCATAAGTCATAAGTGCCACAACGTTATGTAAGACGGATATGGCATGACTGCAAGAGAGCGCTCTGTGAAGCAGCCACACAAATATGTACAACACACAATGCCAAGACAAAGGTTTAATAAAATTCTAGAACATAACACTGTAATATTATTTTGGTTAAAGCAGTGAATGGTAACCACGCAAGATGGCAGAACATTGCTATGGTTACCTCTGGGTCAATAATCACATTTTTGGTTTCCCCAATTTTTGTCCCCGTACAAATATTTAAAGGATTTACTCCAGCATTTAAATGCGAATGTCACTCTCAAAACTTTAACTCTTTCCCTGTCTTTGACAAGTTAACTAGTCAATTAAGAGAAAACACTTCGCTGCCAATGACGAGTATTTCCGGCAATCCGCAATACCGCATTTATCCACCACCACCATCATCCACAACTTATTCAACCTGGAAGCAACGCCTTACGTAAAGAAGTAAGAACTCTGTGTATGTTTTGAGGATCGCTCTGAATGTGATCTCTATAAAAAAGTCCTTTACAAAAATGTTTCTCAGCTTTTTGCTCAAAATTTGGTATTAGAGCATTAGATCAAATAATTTAGCCACCTAATAGAATAATTACAAATAGCCATGAAATGAACTGACAGTGTGTTAGACTGACTGTATTATAGACCCCTTCACAGTTCACGTCACAGGCGGTTTCCACTGCGCATGTCGGGGTCATAAAAGTCATTACAGCAGATTGAGTTGCGTATTATTCGGTATCGTCAAAAATGCCTTCTTGCCACGTGGGCTGTGAAAATCGCACCAGGTGTTGCGTTAAGTTTTTCGAGATTCCTGCAGAATCTCAAAAACAAAAAAATACAACATCTGGCTGCAAGCAATTAAACGTGCAGACTGGGACAATGCAAATATCAAAGAGGCTTCTGTTTGTAGTGCTCACTTCATTTCAGGTAAGTCATCATTTTTCAGCCCTGTTAAATTAAACTAGAAAGCCTAAATCAGGGCTATTCAATTAGTTTGTCGTGGGGGCCAGTTCATAAAAAGTATCTTAAATGAAGGGCCGGAGATATAACAGTGATGATGACTAAATTTTTCTACATTTAAACATATTCATGTTGTATTTTAAAACTGCATAACAACAAAATCAGTGCATTGTACAATAGGCTTTTTCTACAAACATGTATTTTGAAACTGCATTCAACATCATTAGTGCATTGTTATATGTCAAAGTAGGCTTTTTCTACATACTGACATGTTCGTTGTATTTTAAAATTGAATAACAACATGCCCATGTAAGCTTTATTCTACATTTAAATAGGTAAATAAGATCCATATCACACTTATTGAGAATTTAACTCATTTACTCACTTCAGTGCACATAACAAAAAAGTTTATAATATGGAACATAATTGTTTTATGCTGTTTTTGTAAAAAGCTAATTATTACAGTAGCCCTTTTTAAACTACAACAGCCATCTTAATAACTGGCAAACATTAGGCTACCTTCTAATAAACAGAATATGTTTTTAGATTTCGCAAGAGCAGTAAAATCAGGTGTATGTTTGTCAGCATGATACGCATAAAGTGGTGCAGGTGCTGTGCTGTGAGCGATGGGCGATTAACTGTTACTCGTTTTAATTGCATTCTTGTGTGAGAACGATGACTCGCATAATATTTGAGCCTTTGTCTGCTTTGAATTTTGGAGAAACGGCAGGATCTTTTTGTCTAGTTCACAAAATCGTTTCAACGAGTTTCCTTTATCTAACGTTAATGTCATTGTGGATAAGCATAAACATATCAGACAACCATTGTCGGAAAAGGCAGTGTTTTAAGCTGAAAATACAACAAATAAAGTTAAAACAACCATAGAGTTCCGGTCTCTTAACTCACCACTGTCTGTCAGCTATCGCGTCTTGAGACGCGAGCGCGAGCGGGGGAGGCGATCGCTTTGAACTTGTGGACAAAAGCGCGAATATAATCACGTGACACAGCTGCTCGCACCAGTCACGTGACTCGCGCTCTGCAGCTCATGCTGCATGAAACAGACGCACGCGCATCAACTCGTGAACTGTACGGCCCATTGTCTAACTTACTAAATTTATTTTAGAGATGTCTTTTTTACAGACTACATAATGGGCCGGATCAAATTACCTTGGGGGCCGGGTTTGGCCCGCGGGCCGCCAATTGAATAGCCCTGGCCTAAATGGTATGAACAGTTTGACCCCATGCTGCGCACGCACACGATAGTCATTCAATGTTTACAAACCTTGAAGGGGTCTATACAGTCACAATTTTATGAATTAGAATTAATTAGATCATCAAGTCATTTTTTTTAAATAAACTAAGAGTAGGTGACCTCAATATAAAAACAACAATTTTGATTTTCATTTCTCAGTAAAAAATTTTTTTACCTCAAAATAACCAAAAGAAACACAATGAAATCATTCAATTAAATTAGAATCAGAACCAAAATGGTTTATTTCCTTAAGATTGCCATCCCTTTAAGCTTTCAATTGAGTCTCCCTCGGCTCTCACACTTCACATGATCTCAGTCCTGGTTTCTTTTTCTCTCTCCTCCTTCTTGCCGCTCTTGAGATCTTTACTCAATTTTACAGCTCTCTAATTGCAAGGCGGCTTTGAGGCCACGAAGGCATCCGACTTCCCTGTGTTTTAATTTTATTAGACCACAGGAAAAAGCAAGTTGTTCTTTGAAATGTTCGAGCTTTTCTTAATTGTGATTATATGGTTTTGAAATGCTTCTTATCCCTCTGTAAGTTTCATTTCCATCTTTTCTCTTTTGTTAATGAATCCAGATGGGTGCAGGCTGTTCGAGTTTGCACACCCCTGAACGGCCCTCCTTTCATTAAGTCGCGCTGATAAGTGAGGTGATATTTAAGTTTTATGGTGGCCACAGTTTAAGGTTGGTATGATTTAAAATGTCTGGACAGCCGGCAGTTTGACACGGTGTAAAAAGATTACCTCCATTTTAAAACCAGAAGGGAAGCATCAGTTCCCACAAGCCTTGAAAAAACCAACAGCCACAAAGAAACACAAAATTATGGCCGTGTTCCAAAACCTTGTGTCCTGCCTTCATTAAAAGGTATCGTAGGCTGTTGAGGTTGGTGTGACAAAATTTCAAATCCTTGCCACACAGGTCGCAAACCACCCCTTACTACACTCTCAGATAAAAGGTACATGAAGGTATAAAAGTTGTCACTGGGGCGGTACCTTTTCAAAAAATACACTTTTCTACATAGAAGGTACCTTAGAGGCACATTAAAAGTACCATCCCAATGACAACTTTTGTACCGTTTTTTTTTTTTTTTTTTTGAGGGTAAGAGACCAACTAATAGCTTTAAAGATCCAGTAAGATGCCAATTTTAAGCGTCCTATCACTGTTTATAAGTCCCGGACAACGGGTTTAAATGCATGCAAGGTCCAAAAACACTGTAATTTTCTCAAAATATACATTTAAAATTACCTAATTTCTCAGAGATCCCCAAACGATTCGTGTGTGAAGCCGTTCAACGACTCAGTCTGCCTAAACCCCACCTTTCAGTAGCCTACTCTGCTCTGATTGGTCAACTGACAGAGTCTCTGCACAGACCACAGATCAGTGGCACAGACCAACAATAGTGCAACATGTATTGACCTCGTGCTAACATGATTTACTGAGAAGACATTATCGACATCAATACACATCATTCATCCTTAATCCAAGCAATAAAAACGACAATTAAAACAAACACTTTACACTAATTTAAGCATTTATGTAAGCTAACCGGGTCATAGCAAAACCGTAAGTGAGCATGCGTTAGCCGCTTGCTAACCTGACTCTCTGACAGTAAATTAAGAGTTTAAACAACAACATAATTCATCATTAACCCAAGCAATAAAAACGACGATAGAAACAAACAATTTTACACTCATTTAAGCATTTATGTAGCTAACCGGGTTATAGCAAAACCCTAAGTGAGCATGCGTTACATTAACCGCCTGCTAAAGTGACTCTCTAACTGTATATTAAGAGTTTAAACAACGATATCATTCATCATTAATCCAAGCAATGAAAACGACGGTAGACATTTTACACTCATTTAAGCAAGTATGTACTTACAGGTTGTGGTAAGGAGACACATGTTGTTCCAAATAAAGTGGGTACTGAACCATCTTTCATTGCCAAACGTCTAAATCCCTCCGTTAAAAATAAATTTTAACCACTGATTCTTCACAGCAAAACATTTAGTATATCCCTCCTTGAAAAAGTCTCCTTTGGTAGTGAAAACCACACAAACTGAAAACACAGCGTGATATCATGTTTACAACTAGCTGTGGGCGGGTCATAGTTTTCGTTTCTCCTGCCAGCGAGGCTGTAGGGCGGAGATTAGTATCTCGTGTGACGTGGAAGCGTTTGTGTGACGTGGAAAAAGTCAGGCAGGAGATCCAATCCATATAAAGACCCGTTTCAGTGATTCAGAGTCGACTCCCTACTTTAGAAGCCAATAACTTTATTAATCGGTTCAACTACTTTGCACATTGTTTACATTGATAGACAGCTACATGACACACTGCAATACAGATCAGTTTCAATTTTGGATCTGTGTGGCTCTTTAAGGACGGAATGATTATGACCAGAACCCCCTTACAGATACCCCACCATCTCTATGTTTATGCATAAATCAACTTTTTAATGCATCACAAATGTATCATGTATCATAAAAAACGACCCTCTTCTAATCTCCCAAATGATGATGTATAGTATGCAATCACAACTTGCATCATATTCATTTTTTAACGCAGAGGTCACATTTCAAGTATGGGCTACCATACTTGTCAATCACGTCATTTTCACTTAATACTGCACAAATCTGCCAGCCCGCCATACTGTAATCATGCAAATATGGCGATGGGTGAAAAAAATGAATGTTTTTATCCTTTGCATGATCAATCCAGGATCATGGGTGTGACATGCCCAAGTTTAACGGATCGCTTCCCAAACACACCTCTAGTCCGCTCAAGTCAACCCCCAAGAATAAGGACTCATCATCATGATGTCGCTGACTATCCGTTCACTGGAAGGAATTGGTGGATTTCCATCTCATTTCAGACAGAAATAATCCCCTCATACGCACTGATGACTCTTGTTCAATAGCTAAAACCAATCCAAGGATCTGATCTCAATAGGGATAAAATAAATAGTTCTGTGTTCTGTTTATTTAAGTATTTTAGGGTGACCAGAACCATCAAACTTTCCAAAAACATCAATAGCAAAAAGAACCCACAAGATTATGTGGGAAAATATTCAGTTACTGTACATTGTAACCTTACTGTTCAGCTCCATTCTACCACAACTTCAAAGTGGACTGAATTCAGAAAGCAGCATTTGCAGGTGTGGCTTATGATATACTCCAGAACTCTCAAGAAAGCATGCAGCAGACAAACATTTGTAAACAATCTTAGTGAAGTGCCGAGGATATAATGGCACTCGACAGAACACAGGCTTAAAATATCCACTGCATGGTTTTAAGGATGTGGGTCACGGCGGCTTTCAGTGTAGCATTAATGTGGGTGCCCATGCCTGAACCAATCTCTCTTTTACTTTCCACCTGCCCTCCTTTCTCAGCACGAAAAGAAGAGAAACTCAATTGCAACAATTTTAAGATTGTTCAGGCACCCAGAAAGTTTCTAAGTGAATGTGTATGCGTGGTCGCTGCTGCCCCAACTCTCTGGTTTGGCGGTTCACATGTCTCTTTGTTCTGCTATCTGAGAGTAAGGGATCAAAGAATTCAATTCAATTCAATTCAATTTTATTTATATAGCGCTTTTCACAATACTTAATTGTTTCAAAGCAGCTTTACATTAATAGAAGCAGTAAAGCACAGAAAAACGACAGATAGCACAACATAATACACAATAGCATAAGCAGTCAAATTTGCTGCGGCTATGACTTGACATTATAAGCGAGCATATTACTAATGTAACGTCTAGAAGAGGAAGCTAAGTTAAGCCCAAGAAGGCTGCCTCCCCGGGGTAAAAAAACCCCTAGGAGAAAAAAACCCTGGGCTGTTTAGCCGAGGAAATAAAAAACAAGTCCTAGGAGGGAAAAACCCTTGGGAGATATATATGTATATACACACACATATAAACGGATAAGGAGATTAAGCGGGTTCTACCGGTGATCGTTGGTCAGGCATCAGCTGGGCATCACGTTGAAGGACGAAGAAGTATATAGAACGATATTACATTTCCTATTTTGTTTTCTGCAATCGCTTGAATTGAATTTCTAGATAAAAAAACACAATGGGTGTGTTGAAGTGCTGTCTCTGCGCTCTCCAATGAACTACATTGCAATTCAATATACTGGGAAGCACAAAATATAGGTAGACAAAATATGATAATCATTTATGCTTTACTCAAGCATTAAAGAGCACATATTGTCCGATTCACGTTTTAAAATTTCCTTTGGTGTGTAAGTGTGTATTAGTACATGTTAACGATATTCAAAAGGTACAACCCCCAAAGTAAACGATGACGCGAGTTATCATCTCCAATGTACAGTAAATCTTTGAACTACAACAAACAAACGGATTGTAGGCAATAGTGTACTTCCTGGGATTGGTGTCGTACACTCTAAAAAACAATTCGTTGGCTGAACAACCACAACTTATTAAAGTAATTAGATTAAACACGAAAAACTTAGTATTTATAACTTTTCAACCTTTACTTAACATATTAAGTATGTGTAACACAAAAATTTAAGTTACCAGGTGAACTTAAATGTATGCAAAAATAAAATGAAAAAACATAAGTAATGCTGACAACTATAACAATTGCATCAAAATTAAGTAAATCTAGCATAACATTTTAAGTAACTATAGAGCCACGTGATTTGATGCCTTTCCAGACAAAAATTATGACATCTGTCGTAGCCATTTTGTGAAGCACATGCCCTGTAAAAAATCCAACTTCAAAATGTTCTTTTAACAAAAAACAATTTTTTTTTGTTAAAGGTCATCAATTCATTAATTTGTGTTTACTGAATGAAATAAGCATAATCATCCTGCTAACAAATATAATTTGTTGACTGGAGTTTTAAGTTTTTTTCCAATTTGTTTACCCAACTTGCCAAACTGAGTAATCTGAAATTTAAAAAAAAAACAATGGTCTGAATAGTTCCCAGCATGCATTGCGACATGTTCACTTCTTTGGTTAATATTTACTAAAAAGATGACTGTTTTAATGTTTGCTTGCTTTATTTATGTTGATATGTTGTTAATGCTAGTTATATGTTGTATTTAGAGTTATTTTGAAAAAAATGTGTTTGTTCTTTGTTACCATGATTGAGAAGTGTGTGCTCAGTGTAGAGGGCAACACAGTGGGTTAGCGCGCATCATTGTTTCCTCACAGCAAAAAGGTCTCTGATTCAAGCAAAAGCTAAGTCAGACAAAGACTTTGTTCAGGAGACCTTTCTGTGTACACTCCCACAGTCCAAAACATGCAGGTTAGCTGAATTGGGTATACTAAATTACTCCAACTTCACTCTAAAAAAATTATGAGTTGGATTTACTTAAAATATATATGCACCATTTTTGCATCACACTTTTTAAGTAATCCCAACTTGGAATAATTTTACTTAAAATAAACAAGAAAATATGTGTTATATGAACTTAAATATTTGGGTTCATCAACATTCTTTACTTAAAATTTTAAGTACAAAAAACACAGGTTTTCTTGTAAATTTTAAGTAAAACTATCAAAGTTGTGAATACATAAAAATTGTGATGCAAAAATGGTGCATATATATTTTAAGTAAATCCAACACATCATTTTTTAGAGTGTAGGCAAGACCGACATTATCATAATTCCTCCCGCTTGGACTCACAAATAATATATTTTCAATCACTTTCCATTTTGTTATAGTCTTTTGTAACATTGGTTTTGGTAAAAACACAAGTGCAATGAAATTAATCAATGGGTTTCATAAATTCTTTTTTTATTAGTGGGATTAGTTTGTTTAGCTAAATTAGTTGGTATTAATGGTATTAGTTGTTGGTTTATCTCACACTACACCATTCCACCCCCCTTAATAAAAATCAGTATGACAACATCACTCTCTTACAGGAAATGTCAACACTGATGTTCAGTACATTAAAGCCTGTAGTGCTAAATCTTTCTGAAGGAAGAAGCCTTGACCATTTCTCCTCAAATAAATCAACATCTGCTCTCCAACAGAAGATAAAACATTCGGCGAGTTAAATTGCAGTCGCCTTACAATGCCAGGATTTTATGAGGTCTCCAGCAAGTCAACTGCTCCCTGTGGTAAAAGGGTGCAAAACCATGAATCCTTACCCTTTGAACCTTAAGTAGTCCAGATAGTTTCCCTACTATTTCATGACACCGAAGCCCACAGCCTGTAAGCTGTGGACCAAAGTCTACTTTAAATCATTTATCAGGTCATGCACCTATCACTCCACAGACAACCCAGAGCTGAGGTCTGAGTCCCAGTGGGCTAGAGTACAGATACACAAGTCTGCACAGAGGAAGCCCACTTGGAATGAGAGGCAGATGGCTCCACGTTCAGTATTTCTCTGCTTTAGTAACCTGAGGAGTTGTGACCTTCAGTCAGGCTTACTTGATCCCAGCACCTGCAGGATTAGATGTTCACAGACAGCTGTGATAGCGCACAGTAGATCATGGGTGGGGGATGAAGACTGGGCTTGCAAAGGCATTAAACTGTTCTTTCCCTTCTTCCGAATAAGCTTTGTTGCCTATCACTAAGATGAAACTGAACTTTATGAATGTGTCAACCAATATTAGGAGAGCATTAGAGATTCATTCAAATTGGCAGGGAGCTTTTTGTGTCTTTGAACAAAGTGTATTTCCTAAGCTGCGTATGGAAAAGTACCTAGGATACAAATCAGAAAGACCATGAGCAAGAAAAAGTTTTTGGATGGAGGAGTCTCACCTGCTTGGTTGGTAGTAATAGTGACTGCAGCGTATTGGCGGAGCAGAGGAGCCTGATAGGACACTGCATTTTGTGCCTCGATCTCAAATGTGTAGTTGGTGTGTGCCAGGAGGTCTGCCACAGTTACCGTTGTGTTAGTGAGGCCAATGGCACGGGGCAGGAACCGCACAGCCCCTCTGCATGGCTCGCACCGCCTGGGACCAGGCCAACATCGCTTACACACCACGTTAAATGTCATGTCCTTCCTGCCTCCGTTGTCGGCCGGCCAGTTCCAATCTAGAATCACTGACGTCTCATTGATTACTGATATCACGTTGCCTGGGGCAGAAGGAGGTCCTGATGAAAGGACAAAGAAGACACAATATTACACATTAAAGCAATGGCATATAAACATTTGAGCTGAATTTAAATGCAATCCTGTTAATTTCTCATTAGTTTATCCTAGACTGGGTTTTCAGGAGAACGATGTGAAACTAATTTGATACTTAAATAAATGTACAGTAACTAAGCACTGCATTAAAGTAAAAGCTTGTTATTTACTCAATGTTAAAAGACTTGCAGCTATTCATGCTAATTATGCATATTATACAACTACACATAGTTTATGCTGTTGGCTGATTTTTCAAAAAGTGCCCCAGTATGGTCAGTATGGTGACATTATACAAACACTGCTGCATCTGAAATCGCAACACATGCTCAACCAATGGCATTAGTATAAAAGAACACGCTGACTTTTTTTGGACTTTAGCTTATTCAGCGTATCCCCCACAGTTAGATAAGTCCATAAATATCCTTTTCATCTTCGTGCGTCCTGTAACTCTGTCTGACGCACCCATCGCTAGCCTAGCTTAGCACAAAGACTAGAATTAAATGGCTCCAGCTAGCATACTGCTCCCAATAAGTGACAAAATAAGCCAACATTTTCCATAATTTATATGTTGTGATTTGTATAGTCACAGAGTGTACAAATAACAAGATCATATGAGACACAGCCATCTTTTAACCGTATAAATACTGGGAACTATATTCTCAGAAGACGAAGCACTGCTACTTGGGAAGAGTGATTAGCACAACAATTGAGCGAACTCTCTGCTCCTCACCACGGGGCTTCTCGGGTGCTTCGAGAAAATCACTCCGCCACATATAAACATATAAATAGAAAAATGTTGCCGTTATTTTGTCACTTATTGGGAGCAGTATGCTAGCTGGAGCCATTTACTTCCAGTCTTTGTCCTAAGCTAGGCTAGCAATGGGTGCGTCAGACAGAGTTACGACATGAACAGAGATGAAAAAGGTATGTATGGCAGGGTTTCCCGCAGCACTTTGCAGTTCGGGCAGCCCGCCTAAGCTGGAAAGCCCTACCGCCTTAACTATTTTTTTTGCTGCACAAAAGACCATCAATTGCATTTCGAAGAATAGCGTCCGAGAATTCACACCGTGAACCGGCACGCGCGCCATTCGGCCGAAATGAGAAAGACGTGGTCCGTCATGTCTGGAGGATAGTCAGTTAATAAAACACGTGTCTGTGAGAACTGTAAGTGGACTTATGTTTTGGGTTTATTTAAGCCTGTTATTGTATTAGTCTAGTATAGTTCTTGCAAATTTAAAGTAAGTTAGCTGGTGATTTTGTTGTTTGAGCAACCTGCTAGCTAGGTTTCACGTGCCTGTTAATTCGATATAATTGTTAAGCGCACTGCTCACTTTATTTATGTGCATTATTTTCATGCTACAGAAGTTACACTCCTTTAAGATAATGTAATTAATAGTGGGAAATAATCCGTTTTTACAATCTTCGCGCTATCTATCATCATTCGCCAGACGTTCTACAACATCTGCTTCAGTTTGTCACCCTTTAGTTTATCACGCAGCTATTCCGTAAGAGGTATCTGTTAAAAACATTTAATACATTAATAATCTAGTATGTGTTCATTTTCTGTCATAGTTTCTTCAAAATTAAGTTTTGAGTGTTTTAAATAAAAATATTAAAATTTTCATCACACCCCCCGGCACCACCTACCCGCCCAACCCTATCACCTTAACTAACAAATTTTCTGCGGGAAACCCTGTATGGACTTATCTAACTATGGGAGATGAATATGCTAAAAAGTCCCAAAATGTCAGCATGTTCCTTTAAGAAAGGACTATCTGTTTGAGAAACCCATTTAAAATCACTGAATACCACAATATCCTGATGCAGAAATTTTATCTTTTGAACTATGAAAGAGCAACCACAGAACAATAAATGTTTCTCTGAGGAAGAATGACTACTTTTAAAAGTATGAGTTTTATTGTCAAAGTCATCACATACAGATGGATAGGGAATTTAGACAGGCATGTCCTTTTCCTTGTTAAAATGTTCACAAAGCCTCTAGTATTATTTCCAGTCAGAAAATGTTCTCACTGGATTCTTCTTTTAACTTTAAAAGACTGCCTCGATAAAAATGAGGTATGAAGTGCAGCCAGTGAGCTATATGCTGATTGAAATAGCAGGCACAGAACAGCAAACTGTTATTTGAATAAGTGACAGTGTATTCCATACACAATAAAAGAAAAATGGCATCGGGTTCAAAAGTAATCCTGAAAAGTAATTTTACATATTCTTAAATATTTGTAAAAATATTTGGGAAATTTAATATCAGATCTATGAAAAACAACACACACGCACAAACTGCTTCTAGATCTATTTAAAAGATGGAGCTGAGTGAAGTCAAGGGTGCAATGTTGGTTTGGCTTTGTTTGACATGGATTTATACACTGGGAGCCTAAAGATCTGAAATTGGTTTCCTTTCGTTTCATTCAAGAATCCTTTTGACAGACATTTTGTCCGAGAGCGTGGGAGAGATTACATTATGGAAAATAAAATTACACAGGAATTACAAGGCACCTCCCACACAAATACACTTCAGAACATTCCGGAACACTCCCAGTTTCTTTCCCTTGATTCTGACATGACAATAAATCAAACAGTTTAGCTTCAAGTTCAAGGAAAGGATTAACAACACTGGACTTTTCATAAGCACTTTAAGCATTAAAGTAGAGCCACGCCCCCTGACTATTTTAGAGCAGTGCTTCTCAACTGGTTTGCTTTAGAGCTCTGAATTGACGTAGGATGAATAGTGACCACATACAGCAAAAATCATTTGTTTACTGTAAAAAACAGTCACACAGCTCAACAGTCACTCTGACTCGAAACGAGCCAATATTATGAGCTTTTACTAAGCATGCATGTTCTGAACAGTACACACATTGAACATCAGATAGCTGGTCTGCTGATATGTACATGCATGAACAAAGGAGTTGATTGACAGGCGGGGAAATAACGAAATACAAATAAAATGTATTGGAAATTCATGCAACATGAAACAAATAGATAACATTTGAATGAAAATTGCTCAGTCTGGATATGTACACGCATTTTTCTGTCAACTTGTTTATGCAGATTGTAGCCTAGTTCATGAGTTTGATCATGGTTTCTGTTAAAAGTGATTTAAGACTTCATTTAAGGCACTATTTTACTAAGAATGAAAAGCATCAGTTCTCAGCAAAACAGGGTCAAGACTAAAGTCTTGCACATCGGACATTGCGCAAAACGGCCTCGACCTAAACGGCATCTGAAGAACCAGCATGAGGTCTCGCACAACAAGGTCGCGGAAAAAACGGCCTCAGACAAAAAGGCATCAGACGATTTTACACATGATCACCATTCGGGTGGCGTCACTATCACAAACTGTTTCGAGCACTAAAAAGTCTTTGATATCTTTTCTTTTTTTACAGTATTAATCGTTACAGTTCCTTAACTGTATAATGTGTTGCATGTCGATTCATTTATAAGGCTGAATTTAATGGCATTAGCATACGTAAATGATGGCTGTCTCTCTCTCTCTCTCTCTCTCTCTCTCTCAGAATTAACGTTTTAAGCTGGCTAAAACCTTATTAAATCTACAAATATTGCCGTTTGTATATAATGTTTTCTTTTTTGCTTACCTACTGTAGATACTATGGTTTTCTGTTAGAAAGTAGTTGGAAGTAGAATACAATATAAAATAAAAATGCTTTTTGCCTATGGTTGTGCAAATGAAATGATCAAACTTCAATTAAATACACAATCAAAGAATCAAAAGTGCCCTCATAAGTCTTAAGCGATCTCCCGTAAGTTTGCAATAGTGATGTCATGTGAAGGGGCGGGTCCATGTGTAAAATCATGATGCCTTTCTCTCTGAGGCCGTATTGTCTGAGGCTGTTTTGTCCGATGCCTTGTTGTGTGATACCTGATGTCATTTCGTCTGATGCCGTTTAGTCTAAGGCCAATTTACACGATTTCTGATTGAATGACACATGATGTCATTTAGTCTGAGGATGTTTTTCCCAATATCTAATGTGCGAGAATTTAGTCCTGACCATGCACACTCTTAAAATGTCTCTAATGCAATCGCAAATCTTTTCCCCTGCTTAAAGTATGTGTGTGCTCAGACTCGTCCCATCTTTTCGCAAATCCATCAGTGTTCAAGCTCTTGCACTTGTTCTTTGGGGCCCATTAACTTTTTTGTATCAACTTGCTACGCTACTGCTAAGACTACATGGCTAGTTATTTGAATTGACAGTGACCAGACATCACAACAAATGCAGGGTAAGCCCAATTTTACTTTTTTTTTTACTTTTCGGCTTTTTGAACTACTTAATTTTACCACAGACTCACCCGACACGACATCAAAACACAACATCATCAAAAAGGCAATGAACTGAAGAAGATATTGAACGGAAACAAGTGCAGGACATGAGGTGCAGTGCATTGGATCATTAATCAAAAAAGAAGGGTGCGGGGTCAAGACACAAGACATGACATCACAGGGCACACAGAAAACAAACAATGTGCTTCCAAACTGAGATCTTGGGAACAAGAACCAAGATAAGAACAAGTCATAATCCAAAAGTCATTCCAAAAGACAAATTATGAAACAATAACATAACATGGAGCACATGAGTCACGATTCCAACCACATGGCAAACAATGCCAAACTAGAAGTGGTGAAACCCAGACTTCATGTTTCAATATAAAACACAACAAGACAATGAGCATATGGCTACAAAGAAGACAAGAACCAGAGCATGAGTCCAGATCCCGACATCAAGGACAAGACTTAAAAGACAGGATCCAAAAATACAAGACATGAGGCTGCCACAACCCTGTCACAAGCCTAGACAATAATACATCTAAAAGGCTAAGAGGAAGGTTTTTTTTTACCCATTAATGGAACAGGAAGAACTACATAAAAAAATTCATTTAATTTCATTTTTCATAATATAATCATAGTGAATATTGGGAATATTTTGGGACTTGCAATTCACCATTTAATTTACCAGTGACACAACCAAGGTGAGTCTTATCAGCAAAGGAGGTGCATCAGCTATAGACAAAATCAGCAAAGCTTGTGACAGTCACTGTCTGATTCTGGAATTGCACCATCTTGGATTGAAAGACCCTGCAGTGAATGATGGCTGAGAAGATCATCTGAGTCTCTCTGCCCACACTGCATCAGCCAGCACACCACTTACCCCAAACACCACTAACATCAAATTTTCACCCTCCTGCCGTCTGGTAAAAAAGGATTCGGACACTCTTGGTCAGACTGTGTGACAGTTTCTTCCCCCAAGCCATCATAGTCCTCAATACCTTCTGAATGGACTGACAACAACTACACACAAGACCGTCCGCACGCAGAAACACACGCACGCACGCACACACACACAAAATCACATGCATTAACCTAAACTTAAACTTAACATAAATCTTAATGATAAAATTTCCATTTGCTTATTTATTTAGTCCCCCACTACGTCATGTTTTTCTTGTTTCAGTCCTCATTTTTTTTGTGATTTTTGTGATCCAAATGACTTATTTAGTGGTGGTAATTTCCAGAAATATGTGAAGAAAAGTGAATTATTTCCTAATTAGACATCCATTATTTCTTAAAATTAAAATAGTTTTTAAGTAAATAATCAAGTAAACAGTCAGTGATCAAATAAGAACAAACAAACAAATAAAAATAGGACCAATAAATACAACAAGATAGAATACTATATATGTTTTTTTTTAAGGTTGCTATCACCTACAGCAGACCTACAGTAATTAACGAATCCAATAATCGTACGTCTAGTGCCTTAGACATAACTGTGTTTACATAAATACTTATGCCACGATGCACATTTTGACATCATTATGAGTAGGCTACATGTGACTGTTCAAGTCTAGAAAAGTGTTTTTTTTTTATTATATAACACATCCTGAATCTTTCCATTATCAAAAAGGATGTTTCCATTGTCAGAAAAAATAAAAAAATTTATCACTGTGAGCAGGGGCGTCACTAGGCTCATTTTAGGGGGGCTTCAGCCCCCCTAAAATACTGTCCAGCCCCCCTAAAAAAATATTTGATTCATTAATTTGTGATCGCTTCAGTCCCCTATAAAAACTCTTTAGAAAAGGCGGCATGCTGGGACAAGTTTCGGCTCCTCCCCTGATCTGAGTCAGCATGGATTTAGCGCGTTTTTCAATTCGCAGGGGGGCCGAGCAGAGCGAACATCTGTAGTACAGGGCGGACTGGCCATCTTGACCTGGCGGCTGTTCTAACCTGCCGTGCAGTCAGCTCAGGTTGACATGTGAAATAATATGATATGAATGAATGACGGACCTCTTAAAATCTACGAGTCAGTCATCGCGGTGAGAAAATGCCACCACATGACCAAACGGCGGCAACCCACTGCTTTTTGGCTTTATCTAACAAATATGCAGCGCAAAGGAGACGCAGAGAGAGACAGACGCAGCGAGATGCTGCAAAATCAATCACAGAAATATTCGCCAAGAAGGGAGCAGGGCAGTCAAGTTACCAGTAAAAGCACGCATCTATATTGCTTATTAACGTTACAGGTTTTTAAGTCAGGTGCTGGCGTGATGCATTGCTTTACCGTTGTTGTACTGAACGCATCAGGCAGATAATTTCATGCAGCCAAATACCAGGTTATTGTGAAGTGTATCCTTTTATAAAACTAGTTTTTTTGTGTGTGGAAAAACTGGATCAAACGTGCAAATCGAGCTTTTAATGGGCATTTCACCTTATATTTGCAGTAAAATAACTTTTTTAAAATCTAACAATATAAGTAAAGTATAGCTTATTAAATATGTTTGTTTCATTTCATTTAAAATATTAAATATTTCAACATTTGAACTCCTTCCTTTTAAAACGTGTAAGGCACCTGTGTATTTGTCTTTGGCATTGTGTATTCCTAGTAAGTTTTTGAGGGTTCAATGTGGTATTTTTAATATTAGCTTGGCTTGGTTTACCTATCTTAACATTTTAAACAATACTAAAACGTATCAAAAAGTAAAAGAAAATAAAACAAGTAAAAGAAAAAAGTTTTGATTAAACTATATCAGAAAGTAGTAAGTACCCATCCAGATAGTTTTATCCATTGTGGTAGCCCTTGCTTATAAAAAGGTTGGAGACCCCTGACCTACAGTATAGACATCACATAGGGGCTGTTTCCCAAACAGGGCTTGAGTCTAGTTCAAGACTAAAATGCCTGTTTGAGTTTTAGTTCTTAACTAAAAGTAGCTTGCACTAACATATCTTAAAATACATCAGTCACATTGTTTTGTCTCAAGATGCACACCTGTAATATTTTTGTAAGGTATGCTTGTAAAAACTACATAAACATCCTAATATAACTAAGGCCTTGTCCTGGCTTAATCTAAACCCTGCCCTGAAAACCACATCATACTGCATCTTGACAACTCAGTATTAAGGTAGATCACTTGTTGGTCATTCCTCTTTTCTATATTTTAGATCTGTATAATTTCCAGATGAACACAGTGGCTATCAACTAATAATATTGACCTATAAGATTAGCAAATCCAGTTTATGTTTACATTTATGTTAACACACACATTTATCTTATTTTCTGGTTAAAAGTTTATTTTGTCAAAAAAATCCTTGGCTAAGGTTTCTATGTGAGCATAGAAATGCAAACAGTAAAATGATGTGTTTGTACTGGAAATGTGTGTGTGTATTTGCACAGTGAATAATGAATCAGGAAGTCTTCATTGTAAAAAAATCTCCATTCCCAAATGAAAATTTTCTAGTCCCATATATGACACACAGGGAATACAATGGAATAGTGGATTGCAATAAGGTTAGTAGTATACAACCTAATAGTTAAATAATATATTTTTAATTAATACCCTTACTGGGGGCTGAGCCCCCCTAAAATTAAAATCCTAGAATCGCCCCTGACTGTGAGCATGAACAAATCCCTGCCCTCTCTTTTTGAAAGGATTATGGAAAAAGATGTTGTATGTCACTAGGTAACATCTTTGCCAAAGCAGCACTTTCATTGATCCTGACATGTAATAGAAATCACAGTGCTCCAGGTAATGTTAACAGACTGGCTCAGCTGTTAGCGAGAGGATGTGAGGTATGCCAGAGTAAGCCATTCATTACACAGACAGCGTGACACGCAACTTACAGAAGTGGGACTACAGCTTTAGTCATTATTGCCGGCTTGAACAATCACAACACGACAAACCCTGCGGCCGTGAAATGCAATCTGGGATGTACAGTATGTAAGATGTTTGCATTAGGGTATTGATAAGTGGCACGCTTATATAACACGTCTGGTGCTGGCATTTCCCTCGTGTTAAGGATTTACACCGTGGAATATCGGCTTTATGAGGTCATAAAATATAGACGGGCAGAAATAAACAAGTCAATTTATACGCACTAAAACAGGCATAAATATGTATGCCTTTGAAATGCTCAATGGTGATAAAACCCTGACCTTCACTGACACAATATAGAATGCAACATAAACTGTAAATTTTTCTAGGCAATAATTCATGAAACAACTGAGCATACAAGGCAGCCATGGCATTAAACTGGGAGCTGTGTTACAAGCAAAACAGTTAAGGTGCAAATCTATGAGGAGAAACATAATTTATGAAGGCACAATGATTATTGTGAGTGCATTCAAGACCCAATTAAAACATATCTATTTAACATGCATTTTGGATAATGTAACTGTACGTATACTATTTGACTGTGTTGTATATGTGGGTGTCTAAATGTATTGTAAAGTGCAATGTAAAGCGACCTTGAGCTTTGGAAAGGCGCTATATAAATAAACTACTTCTTCTTTATTGCAGATGATTATTGTGTTGTCTTTCTTCAACTGCTCATTCAGCATTTTCAAGGCTTTCTTAGTAGAAATATCTAAGAATTCTTAAATCAAGATGTATTTTCTTGATACGAAAAATGAGCATAAATATACAATTTAAGTGTAATTGTGGTTAAAATGAGCAAAAATATCTGCCAATGGGGTGAGAACAATTTTCTTGAATTAAGTGTTTAAAAAGATCTTAAAGCTGTCTCTCTGTCTCTCTCTCTCTCTCTCTCTCTCTCTCTAATATATATTGTTTTTGACTTTGTTTGTGTAACATCTATTAGTTTTACCAGTGATTGTAAGGTATGTGTGTGTTGATTTTGTTTTTGAACTTTTAAAAATCTTTAACTAGAATTTTCTTTGAAATTGACTTTGCTGACTTCAAACAGGTGTAGCTCTGTCATTTTATGTTAGGTTCCAACAAATCATGCATTTTTTTAAGTAACTAATTTTTGAAAATTTGCTCATTCCGACTTAATTTGCCAGCACATATTGCAAAGAATGATTTCAAGAAAAAAATATCTAAAAATTCTTAAATGAAGATGCTTTTTCTTGATGAGCAAAACGACCCAAGAAAATAAGTCTAGTTTTTAGACCAAAAATATCAAATTTAAGTGATTTTGTGCATAAAAAAGCAATGGGGTAAGCAAATTTTTCTTGAAATTTTCTTGAATTTAGAGTTTAAGAAAAAGGTTGAAGATTTTTTGCTTGTTTTATGCACAAAATCACTTAAATTTGATATTTTTGGTCTAAAAACTAGACGTATTTTCTTGGGTTGTTCTGCTCATCAAGAAAAAGCATCTTAATTTAAGAATTTTTTGATATTTTTACTGAAATCAAGACAAAAATACTAATACAATGTTTTCTTGAAAATAATTTTTTGCAGTGCAGGTCACAAATGATTTGGTGGACAAGCCATAACTGCAAAAAAAAGGCTTTCTTACTTAGTATTTTTTGTCTTGTTTTCAGTAGGAATATCAAAAAATTCTTATATTAAGATGCATTTTCTTAATGAGCAAAATTACATATGAAAATAAGACAAATAATAGATAAAAAATATACAATATGTACATTTTATTAAGTAAATTTGTGCTTAAAACAAGCAAAAAAATCTGCCAATGGGTTGAGAAAAAAAGTTACTTTTTTGCTTCTTTTAAGCACAAATGTACTTATTTACTTAATAAAATTTACTTTCCTTACAAAAAAATTTATATTTTTTCTACTAAAAACAAGACAAAAATACTTTTTTTTTGCAGTTAGGGCTTGTCCACCAAATCATTTGTGACCCGTGCTGGCAAATTAAGTCGGAATGAGCGAATTTTCAAAAATGAGTTACTTACATTTTGACATTCTCTGTTAAAAAATAACTTCAAAACAATGCATGATTTGTTGGAACCTAACATAAAATGACAGAGCTACACCTGTTTGAAGTCAGCAAAGTCAATTTCAAAGAAAAATCGAGTTAAAGTTTTTTAAAGGTTCAAAAACAAAATCAACACATCACACATACCTTACAATCACTGGTAACACTAGTAGAAGTGACACACACAAAGTCAAAAACAATATATATTAAAGAGAGAGAGAGAGAGAGAGAGAGAGAGAGAGAGAGAGAGAGAGAGACAGCTTTAAGATCTATTTTAATGCAAGGATCTGATATAATGTTACACATCAGATATATTCCCCAACAGTCAAACCTTTACTTCAGACATAACAGATTATATCTGGAGGAATTCTTGTCAAAACAAATATTTTTATGTCCTGTACTTTGTTTACTAATTCCTGCATGTTTTAAAACCGAAACCAAAATTTTAGAGACGCATGTGGATGGAAGTTAAATATTTAGGAAAAAGTACAATTAAAGATCGGTTTATTTGTTTAATAATTATTTAGAGCATTGGGCTTAAAGGAATTAAGGGCTTAAAGGGATAGTTCACGCAAAAATGAAAATTTTGTCATCATTTACTCACTCTCATGTTGTTACAAACCTGTATACATTTCTTTGTTCTGACATTTTGTGGAATGTTTGTTAATAAACCGTTTATGAACCCCATTCACTTCCATAGTATTCTTTTTTTTAGGAAGTGAACGGAACTCATGATTGGTTTGGTAACAAACCCCTCGTGCTCATTAGAACACGGCAAAAAATGACTTTCTTACATAGTTTTTTTGTCTTGTTTTCAGTAAAATATCAAAAAATTCTTAAATTAAGACGTATTTTATTAATAAGCAAAATGACCTACACTGTAAAAAATACTTTGCTGCCTTACATTTTTTTGTTGAATCAACTCGAATTTACAAGTCATTTCAACTTTCTATTATTCATCTTGACTAGAGATGAGTTGTTATAACTACTGGTGAGTTGTTATAACTTATAAAATTAAGTAGATTTTTTAAACTATGTTTTATAAGTTGTGACAACTCATCTCTGTTGACATGACTTGTAAATCTGAGTTGATTTGACAAAAAAATTTAAGGCAGCAAAGTTTTTTTTACAGTGTAGAAAAACAAGTCTAGTTTTTAGACCAAAAATATAAAATTTAAGCGAATTTCTGCTTAAAACAAACAAAACAATTTGCCAATGGAATAAGAAACAATTTCTTGAATAAAGTGTTTATGAAAAAAGTAAACTTATTTCAAGAATTATTTTCTTATATTATTGGCAGTATTGTTTTGCTTGTTTTAAGCACAAATTTGCTTAAATTTTATATTTTTGTTCTAAAAACTAGACTTATTTTCTTGTTTTGCTCATCAAGAAAATACATCTTAATTTAAGAATTTTTAGATATTTACTAAAAACAAGACAAAAATACTAAGTAAGAAAGTCATTTTTGCAGTGAACAAATCTACTGCGCTCATCAATGTAACTTTTACACCAATCACACTGGAGAAAAGTCAGGACAAATTCCACACTAACCAACTGGCGCATCATACAACGACTGATAAACAAAGCAGAGTTTAATATTACCACATCATCCATACCATAGCAGCCAAACCAGCTCAGCTAAAAGTTCTGTCAAGGCGCATTTATACGCTTTGGTTGACACACGGCCTCACTCTCCAAGCTGCACTTCAAGCATGTGTGTTCTGGCACTTGCGTCCTAGCATATCACATAAGATATCCTCTATTAAACCTGGCCCAGAATTCAGTACAGTATAAAGCTCATGCTGATTTGATGCAATATGAATCAGCATTGATGGCAACGCAATGATTTATGAATAATGTGTTTTGGAATGCTTGGCAGTGCTTGCATCTGTCCACCATCTGTGTAGTTTCTGTGTAGTGGAGAGGTTAGCTTGCACTGCCAGGCGAACCCGAGGAGGCCTGTTCGTTGAAATGGTTAAAAATAAGCAAACATAGGATTCTCAGTGGGATGATGTAAAGGGAGCTGGGGGAGGATCAGAGGCTTTGTCGAAATGGGCCAACACAAATTCATCAATCCTTGAACAAACATCATTCTTCAAAACCTCAGGCACTTCTTAGGGCAGCGCTACGAGCAAGAGCCCTTTGTTTGACGTAATCTAAATAATTATAAGTACAATAAAATCAGGATAATTTCTAAGTGCCTCTGATTATCCATTAGCAGGAAACGCATTTCTATGCAACTAAATGACCATGTTGTTGGTCTGACTGTAAGAGGTTTCTCAAACAAACAGATTACAATCGCAACTAAAGTTACATTAATTGCACACTTCATCTTTAAATGTATGTACCCTTTGGAAAAACTACTATCTCAAGTGTCTTACATTGCATTAAAGATATAAAAGCATGCAAGTGTAAATATAATTTGAAAATTAGGTACATACGGGTACAGGCCATCGAGATGGGGTCATCTTCAGCACGGAAATAGTTCTTCTCACAGCCACAGTGCACCGAGCCTTCCTGGTGTGCGTAGCTGTGTGGAGGACACTTGGAGCATTTGACGTTCCCAGAGGAGGACTTATAAAAGCCAGGACGACAGGCTGTGGAGACATCAAGAGAAGGAAGACAAATTAGGACGCTGGAAGACTCTACCCAACAGAGCAATTCATTACCCTATTATTAAGCTGCCACTTTTAATGGACCAAATCATTTCACATGACCGTATGCATCGGCAGACACAATGGAAAGACAGTTAATCACCTATACTGATTTAAGCAGACTAATAGCTATACCAACAACACTGAGATATGTGTTTGGTTAGCCACATGCACGGGTGAGCTGAATACGGAATGAACGCTTGCTTGTTTCATGAGTAAGTATATAGGGAAACTAATCTCTAATCTCAAAAATGTTTCTCATAGACAGCAGTAGCATTACATTTTAAACCCTATAATTTTTCTCATTGTTCCATTCAGAAGAGTTCGTAGTGTTCCAGAAGAGAATGATGTCTTATGCCCCTGGTAGAGTACATGATTTTTATTTATTTGTCGTAGGGCATTGTTGGTGGGGTACATTTTAAAGTCCATTTAGGTACAGATATGTACCTCTAAGGTACCAGCAGGTACCTTACTAATAAGTACTAATAAGTACCTTTCAGGTACAAAAGTCTACTTTTCGAAAGGGTACCTTCCCAGTTACAACTTTTGTACCTTTTATCTGAGAGTGTTCAGTGTGTCATAGATATGACAACCCACACTGCGACTGTGACTTTTCTGTGACAAATTCGGAGGGCGGGGGCACAGAGCAGCAGCACAGAACCCTCCACAAACTACATACTCTCTCATCTTGAATGCAGACGCAACTAGGATGGCTGCGTTACCGGAAGCTAGTTATTTTCATTTATAAAGTTTTAAATATGGATATTTCTACAACAAAACCGTTCGGATTACCATCAGAAGGCCTTTGTTTATCATCGTGGAGCCGTTTGGATTTATTTTGTGAAGGATGGATGCACATTTTTTGGACTTGAAGGAGTAGACCCTGTAACTTAAGATTTAATTAACTGAAAGATCTAAGACATTTCCTAAAATAACTGAAAATGTGTTTGTCTGAAAAATGATGGACATATGCATCTCGGACGGCTTGGGGGTGGGTGAATCGTGGGTTTATAGACCCTTTAAAGTTACACATCATGTTGAGATCCAAAAAAAAAATTAGGAACAAATGAGAAATAAAGTAATTGAGATCTATCAGTCTGGCAAAGGTTATACATTTTTTTCTAAATCTTTGGGAGTTTTGGAAGCTTTCCAGGACTGGCCAGCTGACCAAAATGACCCCAAGAGCACAGCGAAGACTTATCCAAGAGGTCACACAAGACCCCACAATAATATCCAAAGAACTGCAATCCTGACTTGCCTCAGTTAAGGTCAATGTTCATGACTCCACCATTCCACCATAAGATAGAGACTGAGACAAAAAATGTCCTGCATGGCAAAGCTCCAAGACGAAAACCGCTGCTGAGAAAAAGGAACATAAAGACTCGTTTTAGTTTTGTCAGAAAACATCTTGATGATCACCCAAGACTTTTGGGAAAATACTCTGTGGACTGACGAGACAAAAGTTGAACTTTTGGAAGGTGAGTGTCCCACTACTTTTTGTTATAAAAGTAACACCGCATTTCAGAAAAAGAACATTATACCAACAGTAAAATATGGTGGTGTTAGTGTAATGGTGTAATGTTTTGCTGCTTCAGGAACAGGAAAACTTGCTGTGATAAATGAATTGTAGAATGTTCGGCCATCTGTTTGTGACCTTAAGCTAAAGCGAACTTAGGTTCAGCAGCAGGACAATGATCCAAAACACACCAACAAGTTAATCTCTGAATGGCTGAAGAAAAACAAAATGAAGACTTTAGAGTGGCCTAGTCAAAGTCCCAACCTCAAACCTATTCAGATGCTGTGGAATGATCCCCAAAAGGCGGTTCATTCTCGAAAACCCTCCAATGTGGCTGAAATACAACAATTCTGCAGAAAAGAGTGGGCCAAAATTCCTCCACAGCGCTGTATCAGACTCATTGCAGGTTATAGCAAACACTTGATTGCAGTTGTTGCTGCTAAGGGAGGCCCAACCAGTTATTAGGTTTGGGGGCAAGCACTTTTTTCACACAGGGCCATGTGGGTTTGAATTTTATTTTCCCTTCATAATAAAAACTTTCATTTAAAAACTGCATGTTGTGTTAACTTGTGTTATCTTTGATTAGTATTTAAAACTGTTTGATGATCTGAAACATTAAAGTGTGACAAACATGCAAAAAATAAAAAATCAGAAAGGGGCCAACACTTTTTCACACCACTGTATATCCAAACTAGCCTGACGTTGTCATACTCAATTCTAGTAGAATTTGAGTCTGATACCGCTCCATTGAGCTATAATTATGAGGCGTGTCTCAACCGAAAAATGCCTCTGCACTCAATTGGATAGACCTACGACCAATCAGAGCAACGGAGTGTGTGACGTATGTTGAAATTACGTCTTTGCAGCCTGACCGAACTGCTAGTTATTTCGCTACAATGACACTAACATTGTGATTATACTGAGTTAGCGAATGTACATCAACACCTACTATGTTTACAACATTTCATTTATATCACAACATGAAGTATTTACTAAGTCATAGAGTAAGACTATCTCTTACCATTTATACGTTAGGTGAACTTCATCCACGACGATACCCATTACGTTGGCTTGAAAATATTGGAGCCTAGCATGTCCCTACACTTATTCAGCAACCACGATACCGGGCTTCCGAAAAGAAGCTGGCAACGACCGCTAATTATATCCATCTCGTCTTGCACGCTGAATTGCATCGCCGTGATAACGTTAGCCATTTCAGTAGCGACCAACATTTGCCGAATAGGAAGGACGGCAAAAACATCAACAAATGCCCTGCTCGCGTTCACTGTTGCTCTTTTAAAATCAATGCTCTGTCGATATCTTTTAGAACAGACTCAATGTCGGAATCCACACATCTGAATTCTACAGCGGCAGCCATTCAACACACGCGCTCTTTGGTGACGTGGTTCATTACGTTACTGTTGATTATCTGTCCATCATCGTATAAAGCCCGCCCTGACAATTTGATTGGTTCGACCAGCATTTGTCCAAGCATAGTAGCTCCTCAACGCAGAAACCCCAGACCGATATTCCCGTTTTCAAAATCTTGTGGGCGGGGGTAAGATCGGCTGGCAACCAGGCTATATCCAAACCACTGCAAAGTTTCAAGTTTGAGAGCCCCAACTACACTAACGTCATGTAAACAGACTTGAAACACCAAGTATTTAGTGAGATCCGATATAATACTTTTGTTTATGGAAGTCAGATACTAAATTCACCTTCTCAATACTATTATGCACAGCGAGTGATGATTGATCATGCTGCACAGTATACTATATGACACGTGGATATTTTGTCTGAAGTGGGCAATACAATTAACTCAGAGTAAATCAAATCAAAAAGTGATGTGTGCAATGTCCCAGATATGTCCCACCAAATATGCAAAGAACATCCTACCTTTAGATAAAACATAATAAAAATCAATCTCAGAGTTATTTTTTTAAAGAATATTTTCCTTAGAGAAGAGATAAATTGGAAGGCTAAAGGTGTAACTATGTGATAACATTTGAAAAAAGTCTTTGTTAATGTTACACTCCGTAGATTTGCATGAATTATGCAAATACACCTTTTAAAATGGTAATATCTGTGCTATTAAATTGTACTCATTAACTCATCCACCACTTATGAGAAAGGAGAAAAGGAAATCCTGATGAGATGGCAAATTACTGGAGCTTACACAAATCTGTATTTCACTTCCCTCTTTTTTGTAGGTTCATTACAGTCAAAGCGCTGACAGAAGACAGTCCTACAATTAAATGAATTCTGTTTCACAGTATGAAACCCAAAGAGGTTTAATTAATTTACAATCAGCCAGATCACATGCTGTCTCTCACGTGTGGAAGTGTTACACTCATGGGTGCAAAGGCTGTCCCAATTCGAAGGCTCCTTCACCTGCAGCCTCTAAATGCGGCCTTTGTTTCATTTTCATTTTCATTTTTTAAAATTTATTTAAAAGAGGACAATGTACATTAATCAACATTACCATAATGTAAATGTACCCGAGTTAGCTCAAAAGTGCTATTTTCATTGGCAGTCCTCCTCCAGTCCTTGCCCTGAAACCGAGGATCCATAGATGAATCTTTCACAACCTTGGCTATCCCAAGATTCAATGCGCGCCTGTGACGTCTGTGTATTTTGAAATAAACATTCAGGACTGTAGTTGAATAAAAGTGTATATTTTGCAAATTACAGGTTTTACTATTATAAATAATGTTTTAGTGATGTGAATTAATATTATTGATGCAATATTGCGCATGTTGCATTTTACTTTTAGATACTTTAAAGGTTGGTAAATTTTATACATTGTTGGATATAGTTTAATCTTTATCAATGTTTCATATTTTCTAAAATAAAATGTAAAATGATCTGGCTCCTTATTTATTTTTAAAGGTCTGAAAGGTCTCAGGTGCTGAGTCCCGCTGACAAGCATGGTGAGTGGGAACAGCAAGTGACAAATTCCCCCCGTAGGCTACAACATCAGCTTCGTGGACTTCAAAGGCTACAGCCTTCTATGGCCCTGTCCCAAATGGCACACTCCGGACTTGTTGACCTCCTCAGAGTCCACACTTTGATGACATCATGTAGTGCAGACCTTAGGGACCCTTGACGCGAGTCCAAGAGGGTGCACCGGAGTCGTATTTTGTGACCAACTCGAGCGTCACACCGGAAATAGGAAGAGAAGTTGCCCATCAGTGTGAACTCCTCCCTTCTGTTGTCTGATTGGTCTGATTGCTCTTTCGCAAGGACTTCAGGGTTGGTAAAGCGCACTGCAGCAGCAAGTGTGCAAAGGGGGTGCAGATGAGCACACTTCAGAGCGTAAAATGGGACACCCTACGGACTCGTAGACTAACTGAGCATGCGCAATTTAAGACCACAAGACCGAAAGTACACATGAAGTGCACCATTTGGGACAGGGCCAAATACCGAGTCTTGCCTTTAAAGATAGATAGATTCAGCCCCTGAATTGGGATGCACCCCCTGTCTGCTGTCCTGCCTGTTTCCTGTTCCCTCCGTTCATTCCCTCTGGAGTCCATTTCCCATCGCTCCCTCACTTTTTTCGTGTTAGTCATTATCCTCCCCTGCCAGCCATCATCCTCATTATCTCCATTTATATGCTCATGTTCCCCTCATCGTTTGTCTGTTCTTAGTCTTATGTAATTTGTGTTTTCCTGCCAGTTAGCTCTTTTATTGTTGTTATTTTTAAACCATCATTTTGAGTTACTCTCAGAGTCTCCTGTGTTACCGCATGCACTCCTGACAGGAAGACTATTATGCATTGTGTATTAAATCTACATTATATCCGCAAGGCATCCTGACCTCATAATAGAGTTGCTGTTTCTCAGTTGTTTCTTTTGACACTTTCTCTTAACCATAGTATATGAAGAACATTGCATAAAGGGTCACTGTGATTCATGGGAATGCAGGTTTACATTAACCTGGTTGTCCTTAGAGGCTCTCTTAGGAAGTGCACAAAGTCCCAAATGTGTTAAACACACCTCTGTGTGGTAAGAAGACAAATTGCAGGAACATTTTGAAGAACATATAGCCATATATGTAGCCATTTTGCATATAGCCATTTTTTTATGAAAAAACAATCATGTATCGTGTCCTGATTAGGGGGACGATCATGTGTATTCCTGTTAAGGCTGAACATGTATGGAGTGTGTGCTGGGAGGCTTGAATGGGAAATCATCCAACCTCTGCACCCATCTGTAGGCTTTAACTTCCTTCCCCATGCCTGTTAGCCCACATCTCTTCACAGCACATGTGTAATCAATAACAGCCCCCAAACTCTCCCTCGCACAAAAGCACTTCCACCGTTACACACACAAACTTACACGTATCATCAACCATCTGTGGTCTTGGACAGAACAACACAACGCTCCCCTGAACATCTGAGCTATTTGGAGGAAGAACAGGCAAAGCTTTGGCTAATGTCAATCATAGCCTTTCACTTAGGTGTAGGAGAAGATGGAGAGATGAGAATGTAATGTGGGGAGTTGTTGGCCTCACAGGTTTATATTGGAGGCCCATCAAAGACAACAAAAACTGAAGCACCTCTGTCAACTACTGTCTCATTTGTGTCTATTCTGATCTTTTTGAAGATATTTAGAAAAGAAAATAAGTTGGCACTGAATTGAGAATCCCATTAAGTTTCTGTAAAAGCACAGAATTGATTCCTCTGGGCTGCAGGATACAAAGCAAGACCTTTGTTTTCAGTAAACGCTGATACAATATGAGACCGCCCTGTGACGAAACAGGATCAGATCAATCAATATATGCATAATGTGAAGACATGACGGTAAGTGCTGGCTAGACTCATTTACGGTAGTGTCTGTATACAGTAGCTGGCAGTGATGGAGAAGATACAGAGAACAAATGCATTCATTCAGCAGCTCCTGTTTAAACTAATTGCCTGTGAAACTGTATCTGACTAGCCAGGTCTCCAAAGAAAGCTCACAGCTGATGTTCCTCCTCTCGGGAGAGGATCAGAATCTCATTTACCACTCCTAAAATGTCTGTTGTGTCAATGATAAAAATAAGGATGTCTGAGATAATCAGAAAAATAAATGTATTTTTTTCTAAAATTAAATTGTTAATTTTTAATGGCTTACATATATGTGGTGTACCCATCTAAAATGTTCTATTGTTGGTGCACATGGTAATAAATGACATGTGATCATAAATTGACAAATACAAAAAACAAATTCCTCTGCACACATTAAATGCCCATACATCACAGATTTGCATATCTTTCTAAATGGCGTCTGCATAAGCACCATTCTCACTCGGTTGTCTATTTGTAACTATGGGCACTTAGCAGAGCTCAGCTGAAGCCCTGTGAGAGGCCTGAAATATGATCAGCGCTTCCCTGTTGCTCTGTTTGTCCTGAAGCCTGCACAATGGTGCTGTTAGAGGGAAATGAGGCCATCTCTCTGAATCAATACACACACAAAAAAATGTAATACCAAATGTCACTAATGTAACATATTTCATGTGCCGTTTTTAAATGCAAAGCCTAAATGTGGATTAGGAAATCAACTTCACATCATTAAATATACAATATGCTTGTTGGGGTTTTTTGTATTCTTAAAAGCTATCATTTAAAGAGCGCCTATTTTGTTGCTAAAATGTGTTGATTTTTCACAAAGCTCTGTACAATGTGAATTTCAATTAATACCAATTTGTACCCTTGCATATCGTTAACATGCACTAACACACACTTATTTTGCATTCACACCAGCGGAAGAGGCGGCAAAAATGTGCTATTCGTGTGTAGTTGGATGCATGAACATATTGAGTTTATTCGCTTCATTCACGAGTGAAAGCCGCGTGTGAAATTCTAGTCGTTCGAGACATTCACGCGGAAATTCGTGTCATGGGAGGGGCTTCTTCTGCCTTCGCTTGCGGCCGCGAATATGCGCCAAAGTTTACATTTTTCAACTCACGCGGATCACGCGGCAAAGCTCAATTTGCGCAGGATGCCTTTTCGCGTCTTTGCATTGACACATAAGATTAGTCCATTTTCTTAAAAAAAATTCAGATAATTTACTCACCACCATGTCATCGAAAATATTGATGTCTTTCTTTGTTCAGTCGAAAAGAAATTCTGTTTTTTGTGAAAAACATTCCAGGATTTTTCTCAGGGCGTTTTCACATTAGCACTTTTGGTGCGCACCCGGGTTCGTTTGGCGTCAGAGTTCGGTACATTTGGATGATGTGAACGCTGTCTTCCGAACTCGGGTGTGCACCCGCGAAACGAACTCGAGTCCGCTTAAAAAGGGTGCTCTGGGGTTCGGTTCATGTGGACTCGGTTCGCTGCTGATGTAAGCGCAATTGTACCAAATCGCGGAAATGAACCGCTGTTAATTACGTATTATGTGGAATGTCCCCACTGATAACAGCTCTGTGTGTGTGTGTGTGTGTGTGTGCACTTATCTTGACAACAAAATGCATAGAATGCTTGCTTGACTTTAGTTCTTATTTTTTTAAACCTTTGGTCTTGTTTTTAAAGAAATAATACAGAAACGCACTTGCGTCTGTCTGCCGCAAATATACTTAAGTCGTTTCGACGACAACGGGCTGTCCGCCGACGTCAATTTTTGCGGAGGCATTCAGAAATCATCTCTCTGCTTGCAGTTCGTCAATCACGCTTGTCGTCTTATCGTTTACAGCGTTTGCTAAGCAATGTGAGTACGCGCCTGCTGCAGCTTGATGATGCAAGCGTACCGCGGTTCGGATGCAAAGATAATATGTGAACACAGTCCATGGGGGGCATGGGGAGGGGGCAGCAATCGAACCCGGGTTCGGACCAGGCAATCGCACCAAATGTGAAACCGCCCTCATTTTAATGGACCCCAAAAACTTAACAGTTTTTTAATTTATCATGAATTCTGTGTAATTAAACCTAAAAAATAATAAGCCAACTAACCAACAGCACTACTATGTATCATTTTATATGTTTTGTTTTATTAAAATATTACATTTTAAAACCGCGAAAAAATGCACTGTACACAAGGTGGGCCGGGCACACGCTGAAAAAGTTTGGGAACCACTGCTCTAAACGATCCCAAATAAGGGTCTTATCTAGCGAAACGATTGTCATTTTTGACAAGAAAAATTAAAAGTATGGACTTTTAAACCACAATTCTCATCTATCCCCAGTCCTGTGACATGCCACCGCGAGCTCACGTAATTGCGTAATGACGTGGAAAGGTCACGTGTTACATATATGATACGCACATTTGCGGACCATTTTAACCAATAAACTGACACAAAGACATTAATTAGTATCAGTTGACATACAACAACGTCGGAACGGTCCTCTTTCTCCACACTTGTAAACACTGGGGCGTAGTTTCGCATACGTCCTCCGTAACCTCTTGATGTGATGACGGATTACGTAAGGTCACACTACAGGACAAAGACGAGAAGTTGTGGGTTAAAAGTGAATTTTTTTTCCTGCCAAAATTGACAATCGTTTCTCTAGATAAGACCCTTATGCCTCGTTTGAGATCGTTTAGAGTCCTTTGAAACTGCAATTTTAAACTGCATTAAAACTTTTAAGTGTTGGGGTCCATTAAAGTCCATTAAAATGAGAAAAATCCTGTAATGTTTTCCTCAACAAAAAAAAAACATAATTTCTTCTCGACTGAACAAAGAAAGACATCAACATTTTGGATCACATGGTGGTGAGTAACTTATCTGGATTTTTTTAAAGAAAATTGACTAATCCTTTAAAATGTAAATCACTTGCGCTTGCCACCTCTTCCACGGCTGGTGTGAACGCTACATTACACACCAAAAAAAATGTAAAATCATGAATCGGATAATGGGTGCTCTTTAACATTTTGCGTTATTGCTGATAGGAACGAATCTTGGCTTCAATTAACATTTTTAATACCAGAACCAAATATTATAAGGAAAGGTCAGAAAAGGTTTTTCTCCACTTCGATGGTGCTTCCTTTAAGCAGAGCAAGTCGTCGACAGGGTTGACTAAATAAATGATTTCCTTGTTCTACCAGCTCTCTTCCCTTACAATCCACAAGGTCGGAGAGACCTTGTGTATATCCCTCCCACCCCTCTTCTCCATGTCTCCTTTCAGTCTCCCGTCTAGCATTCAGTAAAATTTGATCTTTTATGAGACAGCCTTGTTCGAAACATTACAGGTAGGAGATAGATCGGATGTATCGCAATGTGTACTGCATTTCTGATACTGTTTACGGAACATGTGTATCTCCATTTTCAGTGCAAAGCTAAATGTGCCGACACCTTTCTGATCTTCTCATGATGAGAATCTCATCAGCAGCCTTTCTCATTTAAATCAGTTCAAGATCAGACTGTCTAATTAGGCTGCACACCAACGCGTAACACCAATTTCCAGAAATGAAACTCAATGCGGGAAGCCTCTTTAGACGCCTTTTGAAATGAATGAGCCTCCACTTCAGAAACATTACCTAGTACTTACTAGTGCAAACATAGGCTTGAAAGAGCTGATATGCATCTGAAAGCTTCAGCCCGCCATCGTTCTCATGCATGTGCTGGCAAATAACAAGCTTGTTTCATTCTAGCTGTGATAAATGTTTTGCATAAAATGCAAATAAATAAATAAATACTGCATTTTGAGGATGCTTACACGATCCCCAGTGCTGGGTTCCAGACAGCATTGTTGCACCGTGAGAAGTTACAGACGCGCTCACCGAAGCTAATGACTAGATTTGCTGTCACTCTGTTAAGAATGAGAAACATTGACGCCATTTAAATACAATTATTACACAGTGAATGACCGCATTCTGTAATGTATTTGCCTTTAAAGATCCTTTTAAATAAATGACAGACCTTGGAGGTCTATTCCTCTTTGTTAATCTGTCAAAGAGAGTCATAATATTGTATCTAGGCTAAAAGCATTCTAATTATGATTCAGTAATGAATCAGATGCTAGCATATATCACTAGATCACTCATTGTGAAGGTCTTGGATGCACTTTTCATAATTAAAGACAGAAAAAAAAGGATTTCAAGGCATCTTGTTTGTTTAGTGGTATAGAGATGCAACTCCACCTCATTAAAAGCTGTTTAATGGCATAACCTTGTTACTAAGGACAGCAACGGTGGTTTACTGTTCTCAGTGGCACTCATTATGTCTTTTTCTCTCTGACATCTTTGTTAGGCAAGAATTCTTATTTACACACCGCTACGGCAGCCAGTGGCCCTGCTGCAGGATAGACACACAAACACACATAATCATCGGCATTAATGTGCCGTCTTATGCAACCTCTTAAGCTGCCTCATCCTAGACCTCATTGTGAAGCTGATGGCACCTTTGAGAATGAGACTAGCCATCAAAGGATAATTAGAATATGTAGCGAGCGGGTTACTTGGTTGTGCCATTTAAAACTCCCAAATAGGTAAAATGTTTCAACCACCAGAACACCACCACCCAACTCACAAGCCTGGAAAGTCTCTTACTACATTATCAGTCGATTAAAACATTTCTATTCATTATTATTTTGGAGGATTAATTGAGTCATCAAAACTATAACGCAATTGAAATAAGATCGTAGGTGTTAATTAGTTAACCTTGAACCTTGAGATTCTATATTGTCACATAATGATAGCACTGTTCGTAACCAAGGCCTATTCATATATTTCTGTTTGGCAACTGTGAACAACCCAGAGTTACGTAATGTACTATATTACCTGGCAGAGGAATTGTTTATTCTGTTAAAGGTGGGATGTGATACGATTTCATGTTTTTCTTTAGTGTGTTATGTAGCTGTTTGTGCATGTATAAGATCAAAGTTACAAAGCTCAAAGTCTCACACGAAAAGATTTGTTCTATCTAAAAGAGATCTGCCTAAAACTCCACGATCAGGCACGCCCCCATGTATCTACGCAACATGAACTTACGGAAAGTCGTCTTATAGTCACGCAAAATTTGATCAATTTATTTGTGTCCATGGCACGAAATTCCGCTTTCTTTCGTGTCTTGAGCAGGAATGTCTTTTTTGGGACACTGGCAGGACTTTCTTTTACGTGTGATTTTATGTTTTGTTTTCTCATTTTTAAAGGCACACCGCAGAACTTGGAACATGTATTTTTCACGTCTAGCGACCCTGGAGGCCACAAGCACCGCAGTACTGTCGCAAAGGAAAAAAAAGACAACCCTTTAGGTCACAAAGTCTGCGGTGTGCCTTCCAGCATGTCATATGAATATAATTTTATGGGTTTTATTTTTTTCAAATGGCAAAAGATCAGGTAGCTCACGTTTACAAGCCAGTTGTAACGGTGGTCGCTTGGTTAAAGTTTATATTTAAAAAAATTGCCTTAAAGGGGAATCGAACCCGGGTCACACATGTCGTAGGTCCATGACACTAATGCTGTGTTTACACCAGCCGCGGTAGAGGCGGCAAGCGCGGGTGATTTACATGTAAAGTCAATGCAAAGATGCGATTACACACGGAGTATTATCCTGCGGCCGGTACATGCGGTAAGTGTGGCGCTAATGGTGCGTTCTTCACCAATTTTATTCTGTCACTCTCCTGTTTTCTCTTTCTAGTCTCCTCCAACAAAACCTTGTGTTTCTTTTTCTTAGTTGCTGCTTCGGCCATGCCAAAAACATCAGGAAAATAAATAGTTGGCTCTCACGTCTGAATTTGAGGAAGTGACATATGCCGTAAAGCAGTCAAGTTTTGTAGTTCTTTTTGTGCTCGGGTTACTAAGTTTAAAAGTACGAGTAAAAGCGATACAGTCCGGCTATGGTAGACATGTCATTCAACCTATTTTAGGTCGATGTACCATCACAAGGGTCTTGAAAATATATTACGAAGGTTGAAAAACTACAACGTGTCACTTTAAATCATTGTGGCTTGGGGTTAGATTTAGGGTTAGGATGTACTTTAATGTATTGGTGTCTACATGTTTTTCTTCCGCTTTTAACTATTCTCGCCTGGAGTTGGGGTTAGAGTTGGGATTTGCGTTAGGATGTCTAAAAATGTAACAGAAAGTGATTTTAAACCCAACCCCAAGCGACAATGGTAAGAAAATAGGAAAAAAACTATGAGAACACAATACATAAAATAAAAACAAAAAAGAAAGTTGTGCAATGCACACAATAAACTATTTATAAGAAATTTGTGCAAGTGTCACGAAAAAGATATTCGTGGTCAAGGCACGAAAAAAAGCGGAATTTCGTGTCATGGACACAATTAATCAAATTTTGCATGACTATAACACGACTTTTGGTGAGATCAGTCTGTATATACGTCACTGTGTAAGAATATTTGTGTATATGCAAAGAAAGAAGGTGTGGCTTCAGTTATTGCTGTAATGTTGCCGCCGGCTCATTTGCGAAAGCAAAAGTATTATATTTGACACAATCAAAAATCAGTGGTTATGCTTTATTTACAACACAGTGTGCAGGACATTTTACAGAGGACAAATACTGTTTTGAAAACAGTATTTGTCCTTATTTGCTAGGACAATCTGATGCTTCTGATTCACAGCCTGGGTGTGTTTTAATTATTTGATAAAGTATTTGATATTGATTGTTCAAAATGTTAATTTTTAAGCAGTGTAGAGTAACACATGCAGGATTTATGGATTTATGTTTGCATCCTCTGTTCTTCGATTATAATTGGGGTCGAAAAGACAAAAAAAAAAGGGATTATCCCAATTACACCATGGAGTTTACAAAGTTTAAAACAAGCTAAGGCTGTTAACAATAGGGTGTATTTATTTGAATTTATATGTGAGATAGATAGATAGAGAGAGAGAGAGAGAGAGAGAGAGAGAGAGAGAGAGAGAGAGATGTGTGCGTCTTTCTACATAGCCTAGTGAAGCTGCGAGAGTCCAGAAGGTCACGATTACAGTAGGGGGTGTAACCTTTCTGCCACACGCCTGAGGTACTCGTTGTCCAATTACAACCCACTGGGTCGTCTGGCCAATCAGAAAACACTGCACTTTTCAGAACGATGAGCTTTGTACAAACCTGTTTTGGAAAGACTGGGAAGAGAGCAGCTACAATAATGTACAGTAATATAGTGACAAATAATATTTTTTTCTTCAACCGTGGCAACACATTGTTTTACTTTTTTTACTTAATTCTAAAAAACACCCTTTACCAACAGTAAAATAATTGGACTTTCTTAAAATAGTGCATGGATGCTAAAACAAATATACCCAGAGATCTGAAGCGGAGCTAAAACGATGTAATAATTTTTCTACAGTACATCTTTAAGCTAGGACGCAAGATGCTACTGGGTCACTCAGTAATTTCAGGACATAATTCCACTGAAATCCCTTGGCACATCTCAATAAGCCACCACGATGCCTATAGCAAATTGAGTGCAGACGAAGAATAAAGAAGGAAGAAAAAGAGAGAAAGTAGCTTTGAAACAACTAAGCCTATTAGCGCAATTTTCAAAGCCTCTCAGAATGTGATTCCTTCTGCCCGAGTCATCCCTCTTCCTCTGTGCCATTGTACTGAATGTACTGCCCCGCTACAGAAGCAGCACAATAGGTGCCCGGCATCAGCCACCACCTAATCCCCTATTGTGGCAGGTTTATGGCTGCCTCTTTGGGAGGCCCCTCAGGACCCCTCCGTTCCTCTGGAGCTGCCGGACCACACGGAATCGGCTGCTACTGATAAATCTTTAGCGCAGACAAAGAGATTTCAGGTCAGCCAAGGGTTCAGGGATTGTGCCGGCCACTTTTAATGTACGCTGACTGTCAGCCACAGGCATGACTGATAACAGAGGTATTATTTTCACAGAGGAGCGCTGCCCAACACCAGCCATAAAACCTCCTATTCTAATCCAAATGACCTCCCCCTGGCTATTGTGGCGAGGACGCGCTCAAGTGCGATAACCGTGGCCAACACAGCCGCGGAGAGAGAGAAAGGATCTTTCCACTAAAGAATTACTGTCTATCTCTCTATTGTGTCTCCATGTGAGAGGACTAGCTGCCAACACCATCAAGAAGGTGTTCCATATGCCCACCTGCGCCACACTGACGGGACATAAAAATTCAGTCGGCTCTTTTATCATAAACCCTTTAGATGGGTCTGCAGCACTTATTTTGGCAAGACACGTGATGCACACACGATCTCTCAAAGCGCAGAATACATATTTTGAAATTACGAACTACATACATGTTGTGATAAATTCGCATCTAGCGCCCTCAAAAAAAAAAGAAGCCACCAGCCGCCACTTGTTGTGTCACTGTATCTTATACTGTAGTGTATTAAAATACATTTGGCTAATAAAGCAATGAAAAAGGTAATTAATGAGTAAGGGTACTCGATACTGCGCACACGGAGAGACGCGTTTCATAGAGCAAGCCAACATAAAATCTTTCTGTTCTTGACAGAGCACATAGAAACAAAATAATCTCCACAGTATTCTTTTTCTAATAAAAACACTTGTTTATCTCTAAAGTGTATGTATAAATTACAGTCAGAAACCAGTCTGTGCCTATTTGGTCTTAAAGAGACAGTAACCTCAATTAACCTACTTAAGTCTGTATCATTAATGTTAATCAGACAACCTAAGACAAAGAGAAAATCACTTCTGTAGCTCTAAAAATAATAATTACATTTAATTAATACAATAAATACCGTTTTTATTATTTAATTGATTTAATTTCTGTACCTAGTGATAATTTTAGACCTTACTTAATGTGCAACTCTTGATTTGTTATTATATTTTTCCCATCCTGTTTTTTGCTAATCCGAAAAATTATCCGATCCGTGCCTCAAAAACCGTTATGTGATCCGAACCGTGAGTTTTGTGAGCTAACGTTGCTGTGTAAAATGTGTACTATATAATGTATACACACTGTTAACTACAAACCGGCTGCCAAACCTCCCTTCACATAGCGGTGATCCATGATCGCCATCTCCCCTCGTCTTTAGGAAACCTAAATATTTGTTATTTTTGAAGAGGTATTTGTTGCAGAGTTTCTTTTATCCACTAGTCAGACCATTAAACAAACACAAAGCATAAGTAAAGTTCCAACCAGACACGTAACCGGGACGCTCGATATTCAACAATCAATATTATGATCCGCAGTTTCACAATCAGCCATTTTGGTTTTACTTTTTACCGCAATGCAAATGCATTCTGGGAACATATCTTGTTGTTTCCAGAATTGTGCTTTGCCATGAAGGAGGATCACTCTAAAAAAATGTACAAATGACCATCATGTCCTCTTTTAAAACAACTCAAATAGGTCACTCAAACCCTCTAACTAACAAACTTTGTCTTTCACCACCTTTAGACCAAAATATATTAGTATTTTACCCACAGGAATCATAATTACCAGGTTAAAATAAAAACAAATCATCTAAATATATCTTCTAAATGCTTGCTTTCATAAGGAACCCAAAAAAGAACGCACACTCAAACACATAAATAATACTGCTTTTTGGAACTTGACAGCACCTGTCAACATTACTTTTAATATTGAAAAGATCAGCCAAGATTTTATTTGAAATATTTTCGTGATAAAGTAACATGGGGTTGGAATAACATGAGGGTTAGTAAATGAAGACAGAACTTTCATTTTTGTGTGAACAATTCTTGTAAAAAATGCATATAATGTTACCCATGTATACCCAAGGTTTGCGTGTGATACCAGTTTTATACATTGTGGCCTTGTCTTGATTAATACCCGTTCTTATATATGGTGACATGATTTTTTCTGAATTTATTTAGAAAAGTCTGGGCAGTGTGTGTTCTGTAACTTTATCAAGGAATGCTCCACAAGAGGATTTAAACCACTGTTCTAGAATCTGTTGAATTTCTAAAAAAGTCATTGCCAAACCACAGCTTTTCATTGCAACCATATGCTGGCCACTCCCCATGGTTACCTCACACCTGCAATTCTAGAAAATAAAGGCCTTCAAATCATCAGCTAACCAATTACTCATTTGCTGAAGAAACAACTCACAATGAAGACCAATTACAATTCATGCATTTCATGTAAGATTGATTGGAATTCATTATGCATATTGATGACTGAAATTACAGATTCAGACCCTGTATGTGACATTTAAGATTTGTCACTTGCTAATAATCAAGCTGTAAACATGAAGATTCCTTAGGAGGCCTTGGGCTGCCTGAATAAAAATGCTCCTAGAAAAGATCCGGTTCTTCAACTATCCCGGGTCAGGAAGGGGTCTGACGCTCACACTGTTACGGGCAGCTAGCAGAGCGAGGATGCTATTTAGATTCCTCCAGCAGGTGCCCCGTTCCAGCCTGGGCAGAGGGCACTGCAAATCAATCTTCTGTGTCGAGCCGCTCTGCAGGGTGTCTGCACATTTGTTAAGGCTTGCCTGCCAGCCAGTCCTCATTCGTCTCCCCGAGGGGGCCGCACTGGGGGAAAGGCTGTCTCACCGGGGGCCGCGCCGTGCAGGCTGGGTACAGGGAGCAGCGGCACCATAAATCAGAGGGCGCTTGCACAGAGCCACAGCCCAAGACTGTCAAGTCCAAAGCAGACACGCCACTACAGGTGATTCAAAGACACTGTGGCAGGGAAGCACCAAAACATCAAGAGTCTCTCCTTACCTAACCAACAGACAGCTGCTGAGCACGTCCCTCGCTTTTTTCATAAATACCCACACTCGCAGACAGTCTACACCTTGCTTATCTGTTTGTTAACAGTGTGTTACATAAAATGGGCTCAGTTTCTTAGCCGGAGAGATTTTCTGATGATACAGCGGAGCGGGAGAATTCATAACACTAGAATAAACCTTTTCTGAAAGGCACACGTTCTTGCAAACAACCTCAGGCTTTGTCAGAAAATAAATGTGAATTCAGTGGGGTACTTGATGCTTGTGTTGTGAGAAAAGAGAAAAATGCCGGGGTTCTGAAATGCCAAGGTAATGTCTAGGAGATGAGTGAGCTCCTCTGGGTCTTCCTTAGATATCTTGAGTACCGTGTGAAAGGAAATGCTTCAGGACGGCTGACATTTTACATAAAACCACCTTTTTATACAAAGAGAGGGGCAATTATCACAGTATCGCGCCAGTCGGGTGGGGGGGTTTGGTGTAATTACCCTAGAGAAAGGTCAGAAACTGTGGTCTGCTCTTGCGTTTCTCTTGCTCAGCTGGGCCGATCACTGCCAATGAAACACATGGCTTCACCAGATTCACTTTCTTATGTCTCACTGATCTTTTTCCCAGTTCTCCAACATATCCAGACAGAAGTTAAGGTGTTTTCAGACCTGTAGAATATGTTACGTTACATTTTCTTGTTTGGTTCAGTTCACATTTTATAATGTTAATAGAAATCATGGTAGAGGAAAGCAATCCCATCTTTGGAGAGCTGACTTAACACCTTTAAATGTTGGATCAGTTATGCCCAACTGACATGAGGGCTCATCTTCACCCAAAATCAATCTTCATACACAGAATTTTAAGATATAAGTATGTAAATGAATTCTTATTTACAATGGGGCTGTTTACATTTGTTATTAAGATGTGTTTTCGTCGATCGGATCACAATTGGACGAGAGAGACACATTTACGTTTACACCTGGTACTTAAATACATCTCTTTTGTCCACTTTTGTCCTGATTACTGTGAGGGGTGGTCTGTGGAGGTCTGCGTAAGTCCCTATGCTGTCATTTAAACAAGATCGGGAGTAATGATGAGTTTAAATGGACGTGAACTAACATTATGTCGGAGTCCACTGCTTGTGTTGTAAGTAAACATGCTGCACAGTGTTTTGTACATGTATATGTAAGAGCTTTCTCTGATATTTCAATGCAATTAATGATATAAGATTGCGCAACTTTCACAGGATCGCAAAATGAAACAAATAAAAGAATCAGCGATTAGCCGCTTTAGTTTTATCAATGAAAGCCTAAAGATAGCGCTGTACACTGTGTGTTCACGCTAGAAGTCAGAAAAGATGTCAAACATTGGGTGCGTTCACACAACAAAATTTCGGGGAGTGACAACCATATTTACTTACAGGTGTGAGTCTGGAAGTGTCCTGTTCACACAGCAAATTAAAGACACAAATAGAATACTGCCTGTATGAACGAGCAACCGACCTCAAACCCGTATTCTAGTTACACGCGGCGCCTGTAACCATAGTGACGGATGAAAATATTTTAAAAAAGTATTATTTATGCAATGGGGAAAACCTTATTTATGTAATTAACAAAAACAGCTGGCTGGTGTAACGCTTACCATTGTTCAGAGAAAAATAAACAAGGGTGGTTCCTTATTAAAGTTTTAATTTCCAAAATGAATGAACATAAAATCAGTTTCAGCAACTGCACGTTTTACCAAAGCAGATATATACAATATAAAAGTAATCATAATGACTTATGAAGCAAATCGATCCGTTTTTGCAAGAAATTGAACTTTATTTAACTTCTTCCACCCTGAAGCTATTTTGGGGATTTTCGCCTGGATTTGGCCTACCCAATTTCAAAAGCTTCCCATACCCACATGCAGAGGTTTACATACAAATGTTTGGTATCATTTTACAGGAAACCCTTTGAAATTACATAAAACACTGTTGAAAGTGCTAAACATGATTGTATGTGATGTCAGTCCTCTAATAAACACAAAAATAAATAGGCGCTTTTTGATGTTTTTTTTCTAAAGTTTTTATTTAAAAGTGTATAACTCTGGCCCTGAGTACCTCAGCTCCCTGCAGACAGTTTTGTTTGATTCCAGCAATTGCCAGCTTACAGAAGAAAAAAGATTTTTTTCTCTATCATAATCTATGCAAAAGTTATTTTACTCCAACTGATGGGAGGAATAATACCCTTTTTGTATAAAATTTCTGCCTAAAAACATTTGAAGTGCTCCCATAACCACATACAGTGGAATAAATGCAATTGTTTTATATCATTTTAAAGAAAACCCTTTGAAGTTACATAAAAGCTGCTGTTTGTGACAAATAGTGTTATTTATGTTGTTTTTCATATGATGAAACACCAAATTTTCTTTTTATATGTTGTAAATACTGCCTCTGATAGTGTATAACTCTGATTCTGGGTGCTCTAGCAGACTGCAGACAGTTCTGGTTGTTACCAGCAGCAGACAGTAAACACCCAAAAAAAGAATGATCTCTTTAGCATGTCGCATTCAAAAGTTATTTTCATTTTACTGAAGTGTCCGAAAATACATTTTTCATATAAATATTAATTTTTTGTTTTGGACATATAATAAATAACAAGGGATTATTCATGCACACAACCTAAGAAAATGCTGTGAATGGACTCATTTTTTAGAGTAGGACCTAAGAGAAAAGATGGTGTATCATTTGTGGCTATATGTGCTATCTGAGGCAGTCCACACTCAATTTTCCCATATGTTTACAAAAGACGATTTTTTACCTTATTATTCATTCAACTATTGTTGGATATGTGTTGATAATAGAACAAAAATAACGCTGTAGCCTTATTCCTGAGAATGAGAGCTTTCATTTGATATAAGACTTGCCCATGTTTGTCATACTTGAAAAATATGAAATATGTGAATATTAAATCATATAAAAAATTATGGGGGGGGGGTGATAGTGTAAATTAAGTGTAAATAACTTTCTTACAGTAAAAGATTTCTCAAAGTGATGCATATCTGGAGAAAGTAGAGAGTCTAAGCTTTCAAACAGTATCTCATATGTGTTACTGGGGTCCATGATGGACCATTAAAGATTAAAAGAATATTTTATTTGAGTCAAAATACGAAATTTTGTACCCGGGACTGGGTCCTCAGGGTTTAAGAGGTTAAAGCATTAACGCAGCCAAATAGGAAGTGCGCTTATGCTCCCGCTCTGTAGGTGGCGCAGAGAGTATGGTTTACCAACCACAGGCAAAACCAGCCTCTTAGCGCCACCTAAAGAGCGGGAGTGTAAAAATTGCACTTTATATGTTGCCACAGTTCTGTATGGATGCTAATAAATTGTTGTAAATAACGTTCAATATCCTGCAAAAAACCACCGATTTGCTTGACAAGCAGCAAAAAATGTCACCAGGAGTCATGGAGATTACTTTTGTATTGGATATATCTGCTTTTTGACCTCTCAAAGTGACGCATCTTTTGCCTTGTATTATATGAATCATAGATGGTTTTTTTTTTTTTGCAAAATATCTTCTTTATTGCTTCACTGAAGATAAAAGGTGAGTAAATAAACAGCAAATTTTTATATCCCTTTTATTATACACTTAACATTATATTAATCGTCCACTTTTAAAGTTTAAACTTTATATATCTCACTTACTGGGCTGCACGCAATTTAATGCGTAAGGTAATATGTTCTGTGGCATTTATTAAGGTAATATAATATCACATTAACCTTATGGAGCAATTCTGGTGCGTAGTTTGCAGTCATTTTCATGCACTGTAACGTTATCTTAACACAAAGAGCAACGAATGACGTAACAGACAACTGGTTGTCCAGTGCGATTCCGTTCACACGGCACAGCTTCTCTGTAAATACGGTTGTGAAACCCGAAAAGTTACGGGTGTGAGGTCGGTTATAGAATGCGGTTGTCAAACCCGTAAATAACCAAACTGCGTGTGAACGGAACCGTCTTAATGACTCAAATACAGGTTTGACAACCGTATTATGGTACCGTGTGAACGCAGCCAATGTGCTCAGTACTAGGGCTGGGCCAATACCACTTTTTCATGTCTGATACCGATGTCGATACCACAACTTTGACTATCTGTCGATACCGATTCCGATCCGATACCATCTCTATCACCCTTTTAATTAATAAAGCTGCAAATAACACATTTGTTATCCATAAAAATGTAAAGTAAATGTGTGAAGTAAACCATAACTTAAGTATGATAAACATAAAAAAGTACCTCTGGACAGGTCTTATCTATTGCTTATGCTTAGCTACGGTTTCTACTTGCCGCACTTTACAGCATGTTGCTCATCTCACGCTTTTACAGCATGTTGCTCAGTAAGTCGCCTTTACGCCAAGTTGCCATGACAGTTAAAGTCTGTGTTGGTATCGGATCGTATTGTACTCCCCGACTTCTACAATATTCGATCCGGCCAGTTTGCCAATATCGATCTAATATCGATACAGAATATCGGATCGGCCCACCCCTACTCAGTACCTCACATTAGATAAATGGTTGAAGAGAAGGCGTTTTCCTGTGGCTGTTCGAACACATTCAACCATGTGCGTTACTACAAAAGCAATCCGATCGAAAGTGTTTCCGACTACCTCTGAATGTGGTTGAAAGTGGTCGAAAGTGGACGAGCTCAAAACATTTTGAACACCGTTTATACATGTCTTTAGCGTCGTCCACTTGTGATCCGATCGACGAAAACATGTCTTAAATGTAAATAGCCTCAATGTTACAGGACATTGGAAATTCTCAGGTGTTTTACTAGCATGACAGTTCGCATAAGAATTTTTGTTGTTTATATTGTTAAATTGCACTAATATCAACAAGTCTTTGTCAATTGCAAAGCATTCTGGGAACCAAAATCTGTAGGAAAAAAAACAGAAGAAGGTTGATGAGGATTTGCATGAGGCTGTTATTTTAGTTTTATTCTGTAAAGACAAAGACTTGTTGATATTTAATGTGCATTTAACTTTGAACTAAAAAAATTTAAATCTACTGTAAGTTACATGGCAAACAGCTGCATAACTACAGCATTTTTTAACGTGTAACAAGATTGTTAAAGCATTTATAGTTCCTGTACAAATAAAAACAGTATTATAAAATATAATTTGATTACAGAATAAGCACACATGGCATTTGTAATATGAAATGTCTTTTCTGTGCTCTAATATGTTCCTATTAATTCAATTAAATGTTTGGATATAACAATATGGCAGTGTGGTGGCTTAAATATTATGACATCATACGCCAATTATTATTTCATTACATATCAGTTATTGTGACCAACCTTTTCTCAAAAAAGCTTCAAAGTCATTATACTGATTATATTTCATGTCCTTTTGAAGCCCGAAAAGAGTTAGTCACAATCCATGGCCAATGTAAATTTTTGTTTTGGGTTGGATGAATAAGACATACAGTAAGACTATGAACAACACAAGGTTAAGTTTTCATTTTTGGATGAACAAACATCTGAATGTTTCCATTAAAATGGTTTATAACTCTTGTGGTAAATGGGCAAATAACGGCGTCCTTCACATTAAAACAGAAAACATTTTTCCAGAAATTATTTTGCTGTTGCCAAAGTCCATCTTGCATTTCAACATTCCAAAACACAGATTCAACTTAGAGATACAATCATCTAATGGAAGAATACAAGGTTTGTGACGTCAAATTCAAGTGAGATGTTATAAAGTAGATGGATAGCCTTGGTCCCTGGTCATTACCAACTCACTATTAGTTACACTAAAAGAAATCTCAAGACATCAGAGTAGAGATTAGAACACACTTGGCTCTGAAAAACAAGCCCTTCAGAGGGCCCCTCTACAATAGGCTGATCGATGCACACTCAAACAGGGCTTGTCAGGACTGGGCCAGTTTGATCGGCCGGCACAGGGGGAACAGACAGTAGACAATCTGAAAGTGACCCTCTCTATACGCCACCCATCGATCTTCTTAAAGTCTTGCTGTTTTGCTCACACAGATGCTGTCTGTCCCTCAGCGCTAAGCGGCCACTGTGCCGAGCACACAGTATGTCACACGTATATGCCAACACATGTTAGCTTGCACAAACGTATCGTTATATGCTCATGTGTTATGGGAAGAACATATTTAGATGCAGTACAAATTGACAAAAAGGTTTATACTGTAAATAGTCTGAAAAGCAGTTAGGAAAATTCTTGATGATGATTAAAGGACAACATTAAGATCCCAATTTGTTACTATAGAAATATTATATTATATACTAAAAGTACAATATACAGTGCATTTTTTTATTTTATTTAGGATGTTATGCACTAAAACTTTAAAAAAATGTGCTTAGCTTTTACACACATGGATTTACCCCTGACTGTTTGTTACATATGGGAGATTACTTAAAATGTTTACGTATTTACGTATGAATTTTTCACGTCTAGCGCCCCTAGAGGCCACAAGCGCCACAACACTGTCGCAAAGGAAAAGAAGACAACTCTTTAGTTCACAAAGTCCGCTGTGTGCCTCCCAGCATGTCATATGAATATAATTTCATGGGTTTTATTTTTTTCAAACACCAAAAGATCGCGTAGCTCACGTTTACAAGCCAGTTGTAATGGTGGTCACTTGGTTAAAGTTTATATTAAAAAAAATATTGCGTTTAATAGGAACCAAACCCGGGTCACCTGTGTTGTAAGTCTGTGATACTACTACGACGCCACAGAGTCATATAATAGAAGTCACTCTCTACACTCCCCAAGTAGCCTCCAGCAAAATTCACGTTCAGAAAAAAAAATTATGTTCGGGCACCAGACAGGACTTATATATGCAAGAAGTATAACATTACATACTAGCCCAAAGCATGACGGCCAAGTCAACATCTGTCAGGAACCTCTCCTCCTCCTTTAGTTCACGCCAGCGAGCGAACGCTGTCCTAATAATGATACTCGTCCTTCCTTTTATTTAGTCACTCTACCGTTGCGCTCTCACGTCTGAATTTGAGGAAGTGGAGGAAGTGACGTATGCCGTAAAGCAGTTGAATTTTGTAGTTCTTTTTGTGCTCGGTTACTACCCGAAACCCCAGTTTAAAAGTACAAGCAAAAGTGATACAGACCCCGTCAGGCTAAGGTAGACATGTCATTCAACCTATTTTAAGTTGATGTACCATCACAAGAGTCTTGAAAATATATTATGAAGGTTGAAAAACTACAAAGTGTCACTTTAAAGAGGTACACACAAAAACAGCACTTTTTCTGCACATTCACAAATTGCCCTTTACAACATGTATAATAAGTGATCAACAGGGTATTTTGACCACTGATCTATATAAATGACTGGATTGCACATAGAACGATTAACATAACAGTGTGAGGTGAAGCCAGCGCAGAGTTCGAGCCGCCATCTTGGTATACCCAACCGGCAGAGAGCGTCATTGACTTCCATTCAAAATCGTGTTTTAAAAGCTCACGTAACACACGCTGTTTCTGCATTTCTGATGTTAATCTGGAGTACCTATAGAGTAGTATGACATCCTTTATATCTCTGAAGAGTCATTAGTTTAATCAGATTTATAAAAGAAAGATTAGCTTTACCGAATCTTTCCGATAACGTACGAAAAAATGAAGAAGGAGGAGTTACTACCATGGGAGGAGCGAGTACGAGTCATGCAACACTATACAACACTGTTTTAACTTATGATTCACTACATGCTCGTGTCATTTATATAATATGCACGCGACTATTTCCAACATAAGACAGAAGTCTTACTTACCGCGTGCAACTCGTCATGACCCGGTTCTGAAAATCCAGCGCATCAAACACACACGCAAAACTCCGCTGCTACCCCGGATAATAAACTATATCCATTGTTTCCATAAGGCTGGATGTCTTCTCCTTACATCCAAAAACACACTTCTTCTTTCGTGCCATTGTTGACTTTTGAAATTAAACAAAGCTGAGTGGCGTGATAAGCTGTTAGCAGCTCTAGCGTCTCCTGCTGATTGACGGGTGGGTGGGGTTTTCGGGGGGAAATTTTCCGGTGGAAGCCCATATAAAGAAGTGATACGTATCGAAAACCCCTGAAACGTCAGTTAGAACTGTAATCGAAAAAAACTTGCCGAAACTTGTACGAACCCTGGCGAAGTGCATTCGGCACAGAAATACTCTGTAACACGTCCAACTGCTGTTTTGACACTTTGCCTACGTTTAGCATGAGGAAACAACTCTATAACTGTGTTAATAAGTCCGAATGCTTGAAATACCATTGAACCCCCCCTTTAAATAAAATAAAATAAAAAATTTAATAAAACATGAGGGAGTAACGGACTTTGTCATGCAAACTTTCTACTGTAAACAAAACCTTCAACGCTTGTTTCGGACGCAGCGTTTGATAAAAAAAATTGAGGTCCAACACTTTATACATTCGTGTGGGAACTCAGATTTGCAGTATGTTCCACACGTAAAAAATTCTACTGTTAAATACTGCATAACAAAAACATGGGCAGGGAACCGGAAATCCTGCACCGAAGCCGTATTCAAATTCGAACCGAATTACACCTCTAGTGGCAACTGATACACATTTTTTGGGGAAAAACACACCAGGACCGAATGGGTGAATTAATTTAAATGTTAAGTACAGTAGTATACTGTACTTTATACAACAGTTCTTTATGGTTCTCGAATCTGATTGGCTAAGAGCTATGTGATATTCTACCGATAACGGCACAATAAACGCTTCACCTTTTGTATCATTCCACCACCTACTGGTCATTTTAGTATTATTTAATGGAGGTCCTTAAAACAGGCTAATCTCTGACTTGAAAAACTGCACACACGGATACACATGGACACACAGAGACGCGCTGTTTTCAGTCGTGAATCAGTCTGTAATCCCTATCGGAAGTGATTATCCTGTCAAAGATCAGCGCTCTTGGATGTAACGTTAAACTTAAGTGGAATAATGTCACATTGTGTGGACGATTAACACTTGGAAAAAGGAATGAAAACAATCATTTTCTCTTAAGCGATCTCTCTCCTCAGAACGCGAAAAAACCATGGAACTGCAGGTAAGCACTGCAGCTTTTAAATTGGACAATTGATCATTTATTTTATCATGACGTGACTATTAAACACGTTATGCGATATAGCCACTGATATATTTATAAACAGCATGCAAAAAACATCTCTCTGACCCTTGTTGTGTTTTATATAGTACTGACAAGAACAAAGTCTAATAATAAGCGAGTGCTCGTATTGCGTTAAGAATAAATGGGAAAGCAATAGTAAGGTTGTATAAATATAGTTTTAATTAACCTTTACCTTGTGCCAAAACAATAACAACGTCATTGAGTTATTATGAGATTCAAAACAGCCGAAAGTGTTACCTGTCATTCTGGCCTTCAAATCCGTGGTGGAAGAAAGTAGTTCCCAAACAAAGAGGCTTTTAAAATACCTCTGTTGTTGTTTTCTAGTTTTTGTTTTTCAGACGTGTGCCGTCGAACTGTTGTATAAAAGAAATATCGCTCTCGGAGCCGTGTGATATAGCTCTATATCATCACGGCTGTGATTGCCTACGGCCTCGTGCCTCTGGCCTAATCACAGCCGTGATGATATAGAGCTATATCACACTCCTACTCGAGCGATATTGCTTAAGTACCTATGTATGTATATTTATGTAGTATATGTATACTGTATGTACATGCTGTACTATACTAGTAGTATAGTAATGCTAAGTGATTTTGAGGTTAATGTGGGTTTATTATCAGTAGTTAAGGTCCAGGGGTCTCATTTATAAAGCGTACGCCAGTTCCCATGCAAAGGTTGTGATCTACAGTATAAAAAACAATCTTGACAGGAGAATGGGCTTGCAGGGAGGGATCTGAGGATGATTCATGTACGCACACTTGCAGGTGATCTGTGATTTAGAAAGGGAACAGTGCTTTGTTTTATAGTTTTAATATTTTTTGTCGTATACCATATTTGGGTTTTGTGCGGACGTGCACTTTTAGTAAGGATCCTATACACAGTTTAATAAATGAGACCCCTGGACATTAAGAAATCAAACAGGGAATAAAAGTAGGAGTATAAACTCTGCACATTGAATTGTATAATTTGACACAAGCCAATCAGAAAGCAACCTCAGGTCATCTGCTTGCCCAATGTTTCTGGACCTAAATTGAAACTCATTTGGCCAGCACCCGGTATATAGCCTATATATGCATTTACACAGAAATTAGCCAATCAAATTTTTATGCACTGTATGACTAAGTCACTTAACTTTATAATTATTTTGCAATATATAATTGCCTCATGTTTAACTTGTTTTTACATTTTCTGAGTTGGCACACCAACGTTCCCCACACTCTTAAAAATAAAGGTGCTTCACAATGCCATAGAAGAACCTTTTCTACCTAAATAGTTCTTCGAAGCACCTTTAACATCTGAAGTACCTTTCTGTTTCACAAAAGGTTCTTTAAGGTAAAAAAAGGTTCTGATTATTTAAAAATGATAAAAGACATGGTTCATTTAACTTTGACAATATGGTTCTTTAAAGAAACAAAAAAGGTTCTTCTATGGCATTGCTGTGAAAAACCTTTCAAGAACCTTTATTTGTTTTAAATAGGACTAAAGTGTTTAAATGTCCTAGTGAGCATCGTTTAGTTATTAAAAAATGGTGCCCTTTTAAAACCAGCCCTGATTCTGTCATGGAAAGTTCTCAAAATATATTTTTTAAACAGCCCAGCGACTTAAGAGAAAAGCCATTGAGATGTTGATGGTATCATATATTCCAGTCCACATCTCAAGCTGGTGATGTCTTTCAAGAAGATTACATAGAGTTAGATGGCAAAAACAGAAAAGAAGTATTAGTAAGAGTTGTTATTAGTAAGAACTAGGCTAGGCGTGCTCAGCAACTGCAAACTATACATAGAGAAAATAGTGTGCTTCCTCATATTGTTCAAGACTGGATGTTAATATCTAAACACTGCCCATACAATATAAACAGTCTTCAGTATCTAAATAGAATTACCACCGATTAAGGATACACTTCAACACCTGGACTGGATTTCACAACAGGACATGGGTGGTGGAGCCGACATGTTGTTGGTGAGTGGAGTTTTCTAGGATGCTAAGCCCCAGAAAAAGGACAAATGTGGTGAGGAAATCAGAGTGTTGCCGGAATGTCCCCCTACTGGGTGCACACATGGTATTTCACTCTGTTGCACATCTCCTCGCTCGCACCCGTGGTTCGGACAATGAGTCCGCCAATGCCCATGATCGTTTTCAATGGTGTAAGTTTTTGAAACCATGTCAGAAGGGCACAGGGCCCCATAACTCTCCCTGGAGAGACTTTATGCCATGCAGACTTCCAGACACTACCTTTGACTGGAAAACATTGTGTGCTCAATATGGACTGCTTTTCTGCCAACCAATGATTATATTTAACATGAATAATGCACATGCGTGTACAGTATGTGGAATTTACAGCGTAATCAATCAAGCCTGAAGTAAATTTACTGACCCGATGCTTCAAATGGCGTGAGAGTGGCCAATGATGATAAATGGCAACCATTTATTGGCATGCATCACACTTGGCAAAATATTGGCTTTGGATGAACTTCCACTGGTTACATTAATGCATTTTGAGACCTCCTCTGGCATTGATTTATCCTAAATACAGCAGCAATCATAATTAGCCCGATTAAAGTGATGAGTAATAACCATGCCAATTCTTCATACACCTGGAGACAATTTTCTGATGCTCCCTACACTATGGTGCATTAATTACCATTGATCCAAAGCATGCAATTTCCAATTGCGCATTGTTCTACAAATCTCAGCTGTAGTTTACACCGAGCAAACAATTATGCAAGATTAGTGTTCCTTTAGTGATGGCAGCATGTGTTTTAGAAGAGTATTTACAAGGTCAGAATGGGGATCTATGGACAAAACAGTTCTAGCTGAAGTTAGATTTGCAGAAAGATTTGCGTGAAATATCCTGCTGCATTTTTACTTATGCCATTAACACCAAATAGTCCCCAATCACGGTATGATCAAATAACATTACAAGATTTCCCATTTGCATAGATTACCCACATTTGCATAATATCTAAATGCAAATTATGCTTAACAAGCAGTCACATCTATTTAAATGTAAATCAATATATTCATGGGTCTGTCCTCATTAAACATGGCAGGGTGTTAACTCTGACTTTAATACCCTGAGGAAGGAAAAATCACAATAAGATCTTATTAATATGTCAACTGTTCCTTTGTTAAAGCCCGCCTTCAAAAGCTATTGACCAATCCTATCTTAGCAAACATTGTCGCATGGATTTATTCTTTGTGTCTATGGCATCTTTCCCAATCCAGTCCAACCTGGCACCCCTCCCAGGATGTTTTAGACATCTTCCTATATAAAACACCTGATTTAGCGCATCAGTTTGTTAGTGTGTTAATTAGGGAGACATCTTTAACATTCTGGTAGGAAGCTAATGAGCTGAATCAGGTGTTTCACATAAAGAGAGATCTAAATCATCCTGGGAGGGGTGCCGCATAGGACTGTGAGTTCTATGGATGTCTAGTGAGTTCCTTTTGAGGGAACTCAACGCTGCATCATGTTTAATCTTTTGTTCAACCAGGACTTTTTAGCCACACTGAGGTGTCAAAAACATGAAAGAATCCACACACAACTTGTATTAACTAAATAACACCACCATGTTAGGGTGCTCAAGCACAATGTCCATGGTAGAAGAAGCGTTTGCCAGTGATCTCTCCCCTTCCTCTGCATCGTCATTCCCTTACGAAAATTAACCGTTGTATTTTCTAGTATCCATGCATTTACTACAGTGACCATGTTTATCCATACCCTGCAGGCATTTCAATGTTAAGTCAATGTGAAGACGCGTTGACGCGCGTCTGGAGGTCCCGCGGCGCGGATGAGGTGTTTGGCGCGGCACAGAAGACGCATTTCCGCCTCATTCGTGGTGTTTTTGTGCATTTTGTGTTTGACGCGAATTGGCGGCTGACACCCGAGTTGAAAATTTTGAACTTTGGTGGAATTTCGCGCCACGTTAACCAATCAGGAGCCTGCTTGCTGCTGTGGAGGCCACCCCGCCCGGAGTCACTCATTCAACCAGAAGGAACGCTTGATATTGTCCGTGAGCAGTCAAGCAGAGTTATATGACACAAGTTCTTATTTCTATAGAGACTGGAATAAAAAGGACCTCACTTGGATGAGTGTCAGTGAGGACATTGGGCAACCTGGTAAGTTGTAATACACATTTCACTTTTGAGTCACGTGACGTTTATCGACCCCCGCCGTTTATTTCCCCCCTATAGTAAGGTTACCAAATACAAACCGGTAACTCTCTCGATAAAAAAACAGACAACCGCATAGCACTTGCCCCTCCCACAAGAAGCGGATATTGCTTCTGACGCACGTCAAATGCTTGCTTTTTACTCCGCTTTACACGCGCAAATGCATTCAAACTGTTCAAGCCTCAAACTAGGCGCAATAGACACAATTTTGACCCTTGAAACACGGTTGGTGTAAACGCACCATTAGAAGTTCTGCATTCAGAAATTGCATATTTCCATCACAAAATGTCAAGCTCTGGTCTGCCATCTCCGTTTTCTGACTCAAACTGTTCGTCAAACGTGACTACATTCAGTTAAATTCAGTACATTATTTTTTGTATACATTTTTTTTCTCGAATTAATTAAACTGAAAAGTACGGAGTACATAGAACAAAATTAAATAAAAAAAGTTTTCGCACACAAAACTAAACTTTTACAAAAATCTGCACATGAAGGTTTCCCGGGAGCACATGAAAGTTTCACGTGAGCAAATGAAACTTAACTTTAGATTTTTTTACTCCGATATCACCTTAGGGGCTCGGTAGAAAAGTAACTTGCATTACTTTAAAAAAAAAAGTAACTCAAATATTAATGTGTACATTTATCAAGTAATGCGTTACTTTACTCGTAACTTTAGAAAAGTAATATTATTACGTAATGCACGTTACTTGTAATGCCCCCAACACTGATTTTAACCAAATTTCAATGTTGATTTTTAAGCCTTTTATTAACCTTTTGCAACCGTTTAGCATTAATTGTCGTATCAACGTTGTTTCAATGTTGAAACAAAAACGGACATTATTTCAACCATATTTCAACGTTGAAGGTCAGTCATATGCCTGCTTCTGTAACAAAACCATGGTTTAACTATAGTTTCTCCATAGTACCAACAGACGTGATGCGGCATCTCATTCTATATCTTAGGGAACTAGGTTACATATGTAACCTAAGATGTTTTAAATAACAAAAAAATTTAACAAATCCAAAAACATGGTAAGAAATCATAACATTTAAAATAGTGATGCAAGGAACCTAGAGATGATGTACAAAGTATTTTCTTTCCCCTTAAATTATCCTTAATAACTTCACAACAGCTGTTATTAGACGGTAATAAAAAAGTAGATTGAAAAGTTTTTCCTAAAAAATTACCTTACATGTGTCTGAACTATGAACAACGTCTTAAACTGTTAATCACCCCCAATGGACTTTAATACAATGGACCCCCAAATGGACAGCTGAGACAAAGTTGATTTACTGTAAATGACACAACTGAGAACTCAATTACTGTAGGTCTCTTGAGCTCTGAAAGAGAAATACATTTTTTCTCTGGGTACGTCTTCCATCACAGAATTTATATTACTTTTTTAAACGGTGATAATGCAAGACAGCAACAGCACCATAGTGTCTTAAATATTTGAATAGTGCTCCGTGCCAGACATACACTAATAATCTATTTTCCATTAAAACCTTTGTGCTTTGATGTTTCCAGATCCAGGTTTCCAGACACTCATCTGACAATATGGAGCACTGTTAAAGTCTTTCATGGTGAGTGTCAAAAGAAACATCAATATAATGTGCAATTAAACATGACTATTACTTGTTTAATAGGCATGACTCTCCATTAAGTCCATAGAGTCAGTTTCAGCTGTGTAAATGCTACAAGGCGTTTTACTGGGAAATGACGAGGATCTGATGTCATGGTTTTACTGCTCTCCTCTAGGAGTGAGTCTTTTCTTTGGCATTAAAATATAAGAGCAGAACAATACATGAAAAAAAATCTTCATGCTTTAATTGTGTTTAACTGTCTCAGTAAACGGCCTTTGGCAAAGATGCTGACATTCTATTGGCAAGAGAGAATGAAGAGCAGTTGAAGATGGAAATTGCATACTTGTTTTAATCAATTCAACAAATATAAGTGAGATCCATCCAGTCAATCAAAACCAAGATTGAACCTCAAGAACATCACTTGTATTACCAGCAAATGTTTGGGTCAGTTTTGTTTAGCTGCCTTTATGTGTAGGGTATAAATACTGCAAACCTTGCTTCTTCTGTTACTAACATTTCCAGACAACGTTCCCATAAACCATATTGCTTATTACAAACTTGAAAGCATTTTTTATTTAACTTACCCTAATCTATTTTACTGATTTTACACCGTTAACATCTAGGGGTTCCAGTTTTGCATTCAAACAGTCCATTCAATGGATTTGGTATCATTCCCTCTTCAGGCTACACTAATTTACACTGATCTGACAAACACCAACATTATAAACTGGCTGTTGGACTTCGAATGTTGGAAACCACAACTGTTGTGTTCAAGCTGCACCAACAAATGCACTGCAAAACACACGACACAACAAGCATGTATAATAAAGTGCTGCAGGGATGACATATTTTTCAGGCGAAACTTGGAATTGAGTTAGTGAAATAGAATTGAGTTCCTGTTCCATCGTCCTAAAGTGTTTTTTTTTTGTTAAATGCCTAAGATAAGGTCTGTGCTTGAAGGGGACATATAATGAAAATCTAAAATGTCCATGTTTAAGTGCTATAATTGGGTCTCCAGTGCTTCTATCAACCTAGAAAATGTGAAAAATATCAACCCAGTAACTTAAATAAAGGTAATTTAAATTTGGCTTCCCTTGTGAAGTCAGAAGGATATAATTCCACCCCTTAATCTGCACTATCCAAGCACGGCACTGCCATTTAGTGCAGAGATTAGCTCATTTGCATTTTTAAGGACACACCCAAAACGGCACATTTTTGATCACACCTACACTCTAAAAACTGGGTTATTTTTTACCCATAATGGGTAAATATTGGACAGAACACATGCTGGGTTAAAAATTACCCCATGCTGGGTCAAAAATTACCCAATGTTGGGTTGTTGTTATGCAATCGTGGGTTATAATAACCCAGCAGTTGGGTTAAAATAACCAAGCATTGGGTCAATTTTTACCCAGCACGTGTTCTGTCCAATATTTACCCATTATAAGTCAAAAATAACCCAGCCATTTTTAGAGTGTACAAAGTGACAATTTTATTTATATATGTTATAATAAATTATCTATATGGTATTTTGTGCTAAAACTTCACATACACACTCTGGGGACGCCAAAGATTTGACATTTAAAAAAGTCTTGTGAAATGTTCCCTTTAATATAAATTCTTTTGCATACATTCGTGTTTTATTCTATGAGATAATACACACACAATGCTTTTGAAACTTTTGTGTTTTTAAAAAAGGCGATTGTTAAGTTTCTAAACAGGACTACAGATGTTGTTGGGTATATTAACTTTTCCCCGCCATTGACGAGCTTTCTCGTCAATTAAGAAAAAACATTTGCATAAAAAAAAAAACGTTTTTCTGATGAAGTTATATGTTAATCTGTAATTCTGCAATTATCCACTCAATGGCGCACTTACCCAATTTAAATAAAAACAATAGAAAAAAATTATTTATTAATTTTAAACTTGTGTATGTTTCGATAATCATTTTGAATCTGATCTCTAACAAAATTCCTTTACAAAAATGCAATTATGTCAGTTTTTTGCTAAAAAATATTTTTTAAGAAAAAAACCCATACACTGAAAAAAAATGATTCATTGAATTTAATCAATTTTTTTAAGGTAAGTGGTTGCAATCAATTTATTTAAGCTACATTTAAACAAAAAATATTAGTAAAGTAAAATAAAATATAAAACTTTTGTTTAAATGTAGCTTAAATAAATTGATTGCAGCCACTTACCTTAAAAAATTAGATTAAATTCAATGAATCATTTTTTTTCAGTGTATTTATACCGAGCCCCTAAGGTGACATTGGAGTAAAATAATCTAAAGTTAAGTTTCATGTGGTCATGTGAGACTTTTGCGCGCTTACGCGAAGCTTTCGCGTGTTCACGCGAAACTGTATGTGCAGAATTTTTAAAAAATTTAAAGTTTAGTTTCACATGCACACGCGAAACTAAACACGAAAGTTTCACGTGCGCACGCAAAAGTTTCACGCGAGCACGCAAAAGTTTCACGCGAGCACATGAAACTAAACTTTAGATTTTTTTATTTTTAGTTTCACGTGAGCACGCGAAAGTTTTACATGCACACGCAAAACTAAACTTTATTTCATTTTTGCTCCATGTCCCCTTAGGGGCTCCATTAAGAGTTTATAAGCAATGGAAAATATATAAATAGGATGAAAAGTTTTTTTCCCGTTTTGTTTGTTTGTTTGAAAGCAGAGGATCTGTTCTTTCCTTTGATATACGTATTTGTATGTTTATATATTTTTAGAAGAAAATTTTCACAGAAGGCTTTTGTGAAACTTTTGTGAAAATCCCAAAAATTGCTGACGGGCAACTTTTCAAAAAAAGGGCTGGTGGGAAACGAGTTAAACGTCATCAGTCAATAAAAATCTCAAACACACAGGGCGCAAATCTCAAAAAATTGTGGCAGGATATTCATTCATGGAGCAGTTAACCATGGGTGAATTCCCGAAAAGCACTGTTAGCCAACAGCATAGTTCAATGATTAAATAACATATGATCAAATATCATTCACAAACTATATTGCAAACTTGTGTGGTTGGAACTACAGCTCTTGAACTGTGGTTAGAAGCATAGTTTCATAGAAGCTTAGTATGACATGTAGACATACACAGATTACGCTCTTAAATAAGCATGCAATACATTTAATATACATCATTCCAAATATAGCCCTATACAAGTTATGTATTTTAATTTGTCAAGAGAAATAAGTGTGCATGCGCGTACATGTTCGAGTATCCAGAGGGCACCACAAAGTGATGTAAGAAAGAATTGCGATTGAACCAAACATCGTGAAAAAAGCAAAACAATGGAGAACAAAAATAGGATAAGTAGTCATTACGTGCCATGTTCGTTATTTACAGCGATAATCTGACATTAATTCAATCTTAAACAGATCAATTAGTAGACCTTATTACTCTAAAAGCCAAATCAAACTGGTCTAGCAATAACCAACTCCTTTCTAAAGTCTCATTTACTTTAATCCAACAACTGCCAGCAAAGATTTCACACTGACCAAACAGACATGGTCACTAAAAAAACAACATCTGCAATAGACAGCAATGGGGGTTTCACACTGATTCCAAACAAATTCCAAAAAAAAAATGTTCCTCAGTGGTGAATTCTTAGCAGAGACATGTTCGGAAATTTAAAGGTAACATGTAAAAGATTTACGCTGGTCGATTATCTATAATCGGTATATTAATCTTCCTGAACTGGTCTCTGTGGCATTTTGAGTCTCTCATCACAGTCCCTGCCCTGGCCATATGTTTAAAGACACTCACATCTCACAGACAGTGGCTTACTGAAAGGTCACTGCGCATCTCAAAACATCCCACAACCTTTAAAGGTCTTCTCTTTTGTCCCCTCTTTAAGTGGCAGACACATCAAAGACTGTGTCCACTGTTTGGGGCTTCTTGCAACAGATGAATTACAAGTTGAGATGTGCAGGATAGATTAAGGTGCAAAATGACACCTTTGGGCCAGTGCTTTACAGCTTTATCTAGCATTTCTGTTAAACATTTCAAGTGTAAACAAATAAAAAGTTGTTGAGTCTCATCTGGTCTGGGATTCAGGGCTCCTGTCTTTCATCAGGCCGAGCATGAGAGCTCAGCATTTTCCGGGCAGCTATTGTAGCATCCACGCACTGTTGCTCTGGAATATCCAATGTTATGCTTGGCATTCAAGGTGGAGAGCATACTTAAAGGTTGGAGAGGAGTACAAGTGCATTGGGCCTTGAAATGCTTTAATAAGCTGGGGGTGCAGAAACGGTGGTCACGCTAGAATGATGCATGGACTGATCCACACTTTAGTGTAAAGCAAGTGTATGTGTGTCTGACTGTCCTCTTTTCCAGCTATAGTGGGATGCAGCTAAATGTCCTCTCTGATCTTTGGACCTGATTTCCTCCTTAATTCTTTAAAACAGTACTTCCCCCATCTATCCCATGTTTAACCTAAAAATTCACTTTTTACGGGGGCTGAAGCGTGATTCAAATATTTATTTTCAAAGCATTTTTAGCTGCCAATTGATAGAATTGGTGAAATAAACTCATACACCACATAAGCAACCATAGAAAACTGTGTATGGGCTTTCTTAGGTTAGTTAGCAACCACCCAACGCATAGCAGTCATCACTGTTCTTCTGAAAGCCTAAAAACTGAATTTCCTTTTTCTTTAAAGAGTATTCTAGGAATTTGTAAGTAGCCTATAGCTTTACTCCTGAGGAAAATATTTTGAAAAAGTATGTTTGTTGAATGTTCCTGTTGGCAAGATTGGGGCAGAGCGCAGCATATCTACTTCATCACCTGGACACCTGGAGCTATATCTCAAGACCTGGATTGCCGCAACTATTATATCTGAAGGGGACATATTCCCCACTTTCTTGAAGATAATCCATATATTTTAAGAGTTTTGTTTTGCTGGGTCACAGAGCACTGAAAGTCAACCAAAACTTTAAAGGTGCCGTTTAGTTAGTTAGTTTAGTTATGGCGCTTTTTCATTGCATAATACCCCACGGTTCAGTTTAGTTTGGGTCGGGTCAGCTCACCTCACTTTGGCTTGGTTAGCTTTTCCATCAAGTTTAGTATCACTTCGGAGTGGGAGGGATTATAGGCGTGTCATTATATTTGCGCTGCCTACTGCTGTGACATCATACTTGTGAGAGCGTCGCTGTACCTTCCCATACATTTATTTATTTCTCAGTCCCCACAAACTTAAAATTGGCCACCACAAATAGATGTTTGCACATTGCGTTTATCGCAAATGTTCCACCACAAACTCCAAGTCTGGAAAAACTGTTATGGTGGCCCTGATTCTCAACCTGTGGAGTTTGGGAACTTATAGCAGAGCACAGATGACAACTTGTTTGCTCGAGACAGTACAAGCTAGCACTAAGGCAACGCTAATCTTTTATATTATAGCGATGAAGCTGGTATAGTGATGATTCTCTCAGACCAATCAGTGATCTACAGTGTTTTCGCGGCACGTTTGGTATCAGCTCGGGTCGCTTGCACCCAGTGGAAAAGCTTCCAAAAGTAAGCTGCCCCGACCCAAACTAAACCAAACCAAACCGTGGGGTACTATGCAATGGAAAAGCGCCATTAGTGTGTAATGTTGCTGTTAGAGCATAAATTTTACCAGCAAAATTTTAAAGCTCTAAATTCAAGGACAAGCAAGATTTTGCAGAGGAGCATCTTAAAAAATAATATGACAGGGCAATTGTACACAGCATGCTGCCTACTTAATTCACAATAGGAAAAAAACATGTACAGGACAATGTAGCTATATAATTTACCATCAAAGCATGAACAAATGTAAAGTTATTACAGTGCAGGATAATTGCCAGACACTGTTTATTATAAAGTGGGGTCCGGATATTAAAATCGTAATAGTACCATAAATGTCTGTGGTGTAAATTAAAGTGCATTTTAAGGGCTAATGAGAGACAAATGTTATGCTGCCATATGCATTACATCTGCCGTCATTTTTCTGTTTAACCACAACAATCTGATTGAATAAACAATGTTGTTGAGATGCCACACAAATGAATTACCAGCAGACATGCTAGGGTCACTGCCTAGAGCTGCGATTAAAATGAAACATTTTAGACAGACATAAATCTAGCTTCTTAGATGGGTCAAGGACTCCACTGCGCTTTTCAGAAAGCCATGGAGTGGGAGCTCAGATGACATTACTGTCCAAGATCTGACTTTGAAAATTCCAGCATGGCTTCATATTGTTTTAAAACAGGATATGCCTCCGTGTCAGTGGATGTGACAGTGTAAGAATTCAGAGAATGACCCATCTGTACTACCACTTCTTGTAATCTGATTAGGCCACTGACATGGCTAGAAAGTCATTACTGCTTCAGGGTTTGAAACACAATCTCTTATTTCAAATGCAATGTGTATAAATTGCATATTGTGTAGAGTGCACTAAGCACTAAGGGGCTGATCACACCAACCGCGTTTATGGCAGTCGCAGGCGCCTTTTTTGAATGATATTCTATGGGCAGGGAGCATTTGCGCGCTGTTTATGCGTGCTGAACGCCTTGCGTTTTTTGCCGCGCATGCGTTTTTGAAGGAGCGCTGAGAGCGCCCGACGTCGCGTATTTCCATTGTCCAATCGTATGAGGGGAGAGGCGGGCCTTACGTTGTGGCGAGGGAAGTTTACCGTTGCTTTGAAGAACCGGACTCCACTCGCTCACTGTCTCCTGCGTGTTTGTGCACCTCTCACCTCAAACAAGGTCAGAGCAAGAGCCCTCGTTTTAAAGTTTCTGCTAATATGATAGTTAACAGCAAAAGAGCGCTCACGCTTCAATATTTGATTGACAAGACAGCTGACTCGGTGGTTGCTTAGCAATATAAAAAGTCGCGTCGTACTGCTCTTTTTTTAAAAAGCTGCATTCAGACTAGCAGTGACTAGCAGTAGCAGAGCGATGCAATCTCATTGATTTCAATGGAAGCTTGGCGACTTCCGGCGACACAAGCATCAGTGACCGTTGGCAACTGAAGGGGCGTGTCCAATCGCGCGACAAAGTTGAGAAATGTTTAACTTTATGCAAATTATAAGCGACTTTCGAGAGCGACTACCAATGAGAACGAAGCAGTGGAGTTCACGTCATCCATCTCTCATCAGTTACTGGGGTGGACGTTACTCATTTGTTTATGACAACCAGATTTAGAAACGCTGCTTGAGCGACACACAGCGACAAAGTCGTGTAAAATGTAAATGTACCTTTAGTTAGTAGACCAATCCGAGCACAGCCAGAGTTCCTATCGATAGAGACTGTAGATTTTATGTCATATATCTCTAAGGGGGTCACATGACAGCTCTATAAATGCTATTGAGATAAACTGGAGTGCTAGGAGACAGCTTTCTCCAGGTTTTATAGACCTCCCTGGTTATTTTGTCAAATCCACTTTTACAGTTACCAGGACATGTGAGAGCAACGGAAAAGCACAGCAGCCTATTGAAAAGTTCATTAATAATAGTGCTGTCAAAACTGAAATATGATTTTAGAAAAACAGACATACAGCTTTGAAAGAGAGATCCATTGTGTTTTGTCCTTGTGAATGCTCCGCGTCTTCCTGTGCAGGGTGGGAGAGGGGGCGGCTCAGCCTGAAGCAGGCCCGGAACACTGACTGTCAAAAGTGCCTTGTCCTGCTGTCAGGCCAGCACCACGCTCATCGATCACAGTGACACCCCCTTCCAGCCAGCGCCCCATCCACCATCGGGGGTCCATGCCGCATAAACAGCCCTATCCACCGCTCACATCTGCCACCTGGGGTCTGCATTCCTGTGCCTGTGGTTACCATCTTTGATGTGAAAAGCACAGGGTCTCCATGCTTTAGAAAGAGCCGTCTCAGAGCTTCCTCTTTCTTTCTGAGACTAGTCCTGTACTTCTCACTCTACAGTGCTGGTGAAGGTTAGGTCATAACACTTGCACATGGACCCCTGAAGCAGCACTAGGACAACAGAGTAATGATCATTGGGCATGTGATGTGTGGCTTTCTTCACGTTGATTAATTCTTGGGTCAGGACTTCAGAATGGCTTCTAAAAAGCCTTGCAGGTTATTTAGACAGCTACTTTCCCACAATAATCCAATGTAGCGGATGTTGAAACAGTATTTTTGATACAGGGTTTTTTATATTTAATTAGTTTTTGTTATATGGTAAAAAATTGTATAATGGACTGCATTTATATAGCGCTTTCATAGACCAATGGCCATCCAAAGCGCTTTACAATTTGCCTCCCATTCTCCCATTCACTCCCACATTCATACACCGACGGCGGTGTCGGCCATGCAAGGCGCCACCCAGCTCGTCGGGAGCAGCTGGGGTTAGGTGTCTTGCTCAAGGACACCTCGACACTTGGTCAGGCGGAGCCGGGGATTGAACCACCAACCTTCCCAGTTGTAGACAACCTACATGAACCACTGCCGTTGAATGGTGGGATAACTAAATGAAAAAATGATGATTAGGTTCACACAAAACAAGCAACTGACCACTGAATTGATTTGTGCAATTCATTTGTACTCTTGTGCACTGTAACAACATCCATTTCAATTAAAAAACTTAAGTTTATTGGCATCATACTGTTGTACGTCTGTAAACTCTGACAAGTTGTCAGTATCGCTGCTCTTTTTCACGTTTCCACCATTTGGACCACTAACCTTTCATGGTTATTATTTTGCAAGCACATCCTGAAATAATCTCATATCGTTTGCCCATGGAAAATGTCAAGACACAGAGTTTACGGTGGAAAATGCTTTGGGGTCAGATATTCGTTGGAAAAACAGCTCGAGAAATTCTCAAGGAGTGAGTGTCCCCTTGCTTTAAATTGATAGAAAAACCAAATGCAGTGAGTCAGAGGTACAATAATGGTTTCCATCTGGGACATGACCCTAGTTTATGAAGGATAATTCCACCATGAAAGCCCCAAAGCAAACCTGAAAATGACAGTGTTTGAGAACAAAGCTTCAGTCCTGATGTGTGAGTAGGCAGTCTGTCCTGGTAAGGTGTCAAGCAATTACCATACCAGATGAAATCACAAATTACCTGCCCACCAGTGTAAAAACATTAGTAAGACCCTAGCTATTACCACTCAGGTCCACAGGGTTAAAGGGACAGTTCGGACAAAAATGATTACCCTCAAGCCATCCGGGATACATCATGTCCATCATCTTTTACACAAACTATTTCAAATATTGTTGAAAATGTCCTATAGCCCTTCCAAGATTTTCCACTACTTTCAATCCCAAAAATATGTCCATCCATCCTTTACAAAAGTAATCCACATGGCTCCAGGTGGTAAATACAGGCCTTCTGAAGGTAATTGATGCAATGTTGTAAGAAAGATATCCATATTTAAAACTTTATAACAGAATGGCTCTCTAACTTTCTTATCTCTGACTGCAAATGACAAAACACAGCAGAAATATGACTTATTTAGACGACATTTTTTCGGATATACAAGTCTTTGGCTGTACTGTAGCCTACTTCTAACAGTCATGTTTATTCATAATGACAGATCCGCTTTGATGTGGTGATCACAGACTTCTGATTCATCTCCGAAGAGTAGCGGGGCGAAGCACACATAACTGCAATTTTATAGTTCAAACAGAGATGGCGATAGAGTGGCCAAACCTATGGACAGCTGCTTTATAAACTCTTTACCCGCCATTGACAAGTCTGATCTCTAAAAAAATTTCTTCACAAAAGTGCAGTATTATTAAAAAAAAGACCCATATTTAAGTGGAGAAAAAATATAGATATTCCCATTTTGTTTGTTTGTTTATTGTTTGTTTGAAAGCAGAGGGTCCGTTTTTTTATTTGATATCATTGTATGTTTATATATTTTTAGAAGAACATTTTCCTGGAAGGCATTTTGTGAAACTTTTGTGAACATCACAAAAAAAATGCTTTTGGGCAACTTTTCAAAAAAAGGCTGGCGGGGAATGAGTTAAGTGGGTCTGACATGTTTTGTCACTGTAATTTTTTTGAATGAAACACCACCTTTTTGTTTCAAATCAAATCAAATAAATAGCTCCAGACAAAAGGATCTCGTAGTTACATAAAGCACCATACAGTTGGAAATATTATTTTTTTTCTTGCATTTAATTTCCTCATAAGCTTAAAACAGGTGTTTTGAACATCTCTGTGTTAGGGAGTGTTAGGGAAAATTACTTTTAAAAGTAATGCCTTACAATATTAAGTAAGGCAAAAAAGTAACTAATTGCGTTACTTAGTTACTTTTCATGTAAAGTAATGCTTACATTACTTTTAAGTTACTTTTAAGTTACTTTTTTCTTACTTTGCAGGTATTTTTTATGACTACAAGTATAAGTTACTTTACTCGTTACTTCAGAAAAGTAATATTATTACGTAATGCATGTTACTTGCAATGTCCCCAACACTGTCCAGCACAAGTATTTAATTGATCCATTTTAATGAACTAGCACTATGGCTGCAACTTGTTTGTACACAAGCACTGAGTTTCCCATTTCAAAGCAAATATTTAATTTCCTAAAATATAAACAAATATTCTCAAGAAACTAAAACGTTATCTACATTTATAGCTCTACAAGAAACATCATTTCTGGTAAGGCTTTCCAAGCCCTCTGTAATCATTCAGTCAGATGAGGATTTCCTGTCAAGATTTACTACAATAGTAAACCAGTGTTCTGGAAACTAACAAGACCAAATTTGCTTTGTGCACAAAACTTTATTTTTTAAGTCATTGAAGTTAAAATTAAGTTAAAACTGTTTGTGTTACTGTACATGTGTTCTCATATATTCCAGTTTTATGAACCTTGGACCTCTTTCTCCAATCCCTATGAACACGTGACTTGGTAAATATGTGACTGATTTCTGTACTTTAATTATTTCAGAGCACCAGTGAATAAGCTGACACTCTGTGGTGGTTTTTCTACTGCCTGAGTAAATCCAGGCCTTGTCTAAAGGCCCGTTTGGACTTCTCATTACTGCTTGGGCCAGTCAGGGCTTTACTATTGTTTTCGAGCACTGATATGGACCGCAGGGTGGTGACAGTCCTCTTATGACCATTGAATAAAAAGGGGCATTCAGAATGATAAACATGTAATGCAGCGGTCTCAAAGTCAACTTGGCTTGGCTTTCTGAGATTGACATTGAATGTCAACATTGGCTTTCAGAGATCATGCACCCCGCCTTTAATACATTTACTGTATGCATTGTTCAATATCTTACCAACCATCATGAAGCACTACTGTTTCAACTTAATTTTGATCTTTTAGTCGCAAAATATTTTCCATTTGTGTTATTTAAAGTATTGATAAATTTACTACTGTATTATTGTGGAAAAAATATTAATGCGTGAGTAAGTGACCCAAAATCTCAATATTTATGTAAGATAGTTGGACAGATTTTTTTTAAATTCTTGCTCTATATGTATTTGCATAGCAGGCTAGATAAACAATACAGTATATGAATTATATTTCATTATATACATATTATACTCATAACAAATTGTATTTCTTGTGATGTTCAACTGCCATTACTACTGTTTGATTGGTTATATATAAGTTCCTCTAATATACATGGTCAATTAAATATACTGTAATTATATTTGTGCACATTCATGATAAAAGAACAACATTAGTAACTAGGCATATACGGTATGTGACCCTTTCTGTGAAAACTCAGCTAAAGTCTTTTTTTTAGAGATTAACCATTTTTACATAAGTCATCCTACTTAAAAACATTCTGTGAAAATATGACCTTGATATATTTAATATTGACTGAGTGAGGGCATGTCGAAGCCTGAAATTAAAATGAATTAAGATAATGAGAAAAGCCGTATGTGGCCGTAATGATACAGTTTCCATTTTACATTGCTGTGACTTTCATTACATTATATCACATTTATATTATATTACAATTATCTTACATGCCGTTAGCGGACATTTTGATCCAAAGCAAGTTACAGTGTGACGGGACACATTTGGGGTTCATTTTTTTTCTAATCAGTACATGTGCTTCATAAGAATCAAACCCTTGGGGTTGCTCTACTAATAAAGGAAGACTGAGGAGTACTCAGGGACACCTCTAAAATTATTCTTACATTGAACAAGTCAGATCCCAGGCTTAAAAAGCTGCGATACTAGAGCAGTCTATGAATGTTCCATACTGTACATAACAAAATGAGAAATGTACAGATCAAGATCTATTGAAATCACCTAATGTGCTTGAATGACAGAGCATTGCTGCTTGAAAAAGGCCTCACTGTATTTCATTCATTCTTGAGTGTTTTACATCCTGACCATTGAGGTGAGCACAAACTATCCCAAGCCAGGGCTCCTCTGGGACTTTCGGTCTGGGCAATCAGTGCATGAAAATTATTGAGCGGCCCTGCTGCTATGATTTCAAACAAAGCCTAGCAAGAAAACACATTACCCATCTGATCCTATGGGTATTGCAAAACCCACCATTATTATCACCATTGTAAAAAAAACCTCACAAAATACTAACACTCCAGCAAGATACACTACTTTAAATGGAGAAAACAGGAGTAGAGATGGGTAAGGATGGTTGTAGTTGTTCACAAATTGACTACTTTATCTATAAACAAAGTCTTTAAAGGGAAGCATTTATAGACACAATCTATAATCTCTTTTCAAAATCAAATTACACTGTTTAGCCTGTCTCAGGCCACAAGTGTTTTTAAGTTAGTGTTAACAAAAAAATCTGTCTTGTGACCACACCACATGATTGAATATTGTCAAGCTATATGTGACCCGTCACGGAAACCAGTGACACAAGTCGGCAGCACAACTTTCGAGATAATGAACGTTTTTTTTTATAGCAGAATCTGTTCAGAATATGAAGCCTCTCCATGTTTGAGATAGCGATTTATGTATATTTAAAAGTGTACATTTTGCGGTTGAAATCGGCTTGTTTTTCTGGAGATTCTAGCGGGGGGGCGTCATTGTCTGTGTGTATTTACATACTGGATAAGCCGCTTTTGTTTTTGCCCCCGCCCCCAAAGGGAACAGCGTGGCTACTTAATAGGGATAGTTCGCCCAAAAATGAAAATAATGTCATTAATGACTTACCCTTATGTCGTTCTAAACTCGGAAGACCTTTTATAATGTTTTTTTAGACCTTTTATAATTTTTTAGACAGTTTATAATGTTTTAACGTTAGATTTAGTCCGAGAGCTTTATGTCCCCTCCATTGAAAATCTATGTACGGTTTCCATGTCCAGAAAGGTAATAAAAACATCAAAAGTAGTCCATGTGACATCAGTGGGTCAGTTAGAATGTGTTGAAGCATCGAAAATACATTTTGGTCCACAAATAGCAAGAATTACGACTTTTTTCAGCATTGTCTTCTCTTCGGGTTCTGTTGTGAACCGCGTGAAGTCACGTGACTGTAGTAACGCGGCTGACCTGTTCCTCAGACATGTTTGGTAAGTTTTTTTTTTCAAACTTACAGTGTGCGTCTCCCCAGACTGTAAAGGAAGCTTGGGCGCACAAAAAAATAAAAAATAAAAGCTGGGGCGCAACAGATAACAAACAGTCAGCCGCGTCGTACGTCAGCCGCGTCATTGGCTTGTTCGACTTTATGCAGCGCCGCAGTCGGATGACGTTAAAGTACCGCGAAAGCTCTTCAAGAAATCTTCAAGAAAGTCAGTTCTTGCAGCACAGCATGAAGTCAAACACACACAAAAAGGTCATACAGAGATCGTTGAATTTGTTATTTAATTGGCTACATGTTTTGTCTATCAATATTTTCCATAAAGTCATTGGCTTATGGAGGAACGAGTGAGCGATTGGTTACATCCCTAAAGGACGTCACGTTTTCGACGGCGCTGTTTGGATTATCTATTATACTACCGCTCTATTTTAAATACAAACTTTGAAGCCGGGTTCATGTGTTTACCGGAACGTAAAGTGTAATTTCACATACAGTGTTACAATATAAATAGTCCTCAGATTGTATATTATATTCTATTACCAGACGTTCATGCGAAATCTGATGTAAACAATAGACTATTTATCTATATTTCACGGCTTATACGCATTTGTGGACAAAACTGGTCATTGGATTCGACTTGTGATCAACACAAAGGTAAAAACTCCTGCTTATTTTTCCATGTTGTCATCCGGACTTCTGACATAAAATACTACATATGATGCTAGAACATCTGTATCTCAAAACAGCTTTACGGGGGTATGGCTTAGCTAAATGAGATGTAAATGAGCCCTATTGTCTCTCCCACAGAAAATAAGTATAACTTTCAGTCTCTATTTTCTCTTTTTGAGTTTTCCTGAGTTCCTATATTCAAATGGCCACAACTTCTACAAATCTTATTAGATTTCCATGTGTTACACATCGTTGGAAAGCTTAGAAACTGCACTTTCAGAATCTGTGAATAACTCAAAATGCCCCAGATCCGACTTGTGTCCCTACTTTCTGTGACTGGTCACATATTTTATCATTGGAACACATTCTGTGCGAACAGTACATAATAAACACAACTGATCAAAGTCTGATCAAGAATCAACATATCAATCAAGAATCTATCTATCACACCTAAAAATTAAGAACAATGCAAAAGCATATATGCAAATGTCTAGCAAAGGTCTATGCATAAACAACATTGCAAAAGTACAGCCGCTTTAAAACTGCATCACTAAACCACATCAGTCCCCGAATCTGCCACAAAACCAAGAATGGAGTCCTTAGGGTTCTTTTAAATCTAGCTTTTGGCTCGGTGGTTTTCATCCGGCTTTAAGGGCTTGTTAAAAAAAACCATTGCACTTTTTGCCACAGCATTAATAAGATCTGATAACTAATCAGGGATCGTGAGCTCGGGGATTGTATATCTTGGTAAATCCAGCCGGAATGTAAACCACTGGCACTCTCAAAGGGCGACTCGAAGCAGCTGTGAACATGGGAATCTGCACAAACAGACAGACATCCGGCTCAAATACTCATCTTGTTTGCTGTTTCATGATCGAATTAGATGGTTCGAAGAATTTCACACAGATTTTAGATCATTGACTCGCTCCATTTCATTTCATAATGGGATGCAATTGCCAAAAATTAAAAAAGCAAAACTGTGCCAATAACAATGCAAGGGTTATAATTTGGATTTTAATTTACAGTAGAGTTACCCTTGATAGCGGATAAAAATGTAAGGTTTCAGCAGAAGCCCCTATAGGTTCAGATCTCTATTGACAATGATAATATATCTGTGGGAAACATATCACAAGTTCACACATATTAAAACACAAATTCACACTCATTCACACACAGGAACACACATACACGCGTGCACATTCATTTGCGTTAACATTAGAGAAATAGTTCATTTGCATTTAGAACATGAATAACACATGCACATTAACGGCTTCACGCCTTTATAGGACTTCCGATAAAGCTGAAAAAAGCCATTTAATGGTATTCCATTCTAATTCCAGCCCTGCTTTCTTATGCACAATCTTCCACAAATGATGAAGGTTGCATTCCACATAACCTTTAATACCAATAATATTCATTTTTATGAATCCTGATTTTCTCCCGATCAGATATTACAACCCTGCCACCAATCCAAACATTTACGAAGGCAGGCATTACTCAGGCAACCGCATGCAGCAGTTGCAGGGAGTAGAGACAAAAGGCCATTAATTATTTAAGAGGCGCTTCCTCAGCGGGTTAAGCATCAAAACCCTGTGTATGACTCATCCAGACTTGAAGTGTTGAAACGAAGGTCTGTACACCTCAAAATATCGCTGTCGGAGGCTCACTCGGGCTCCCTGGCGTAATCAATCCGTTAGCACAGCGGGCCTGCCGAGAGATTTGCGAGTTAGACACATGAGTGTGTGGCGGCGCAGCTGTCACACTCTGGTAATATAAGCCCTTATTAGTGTCCATTAGGCTGCACTGAAACTAATAAGAGATTGTCAAATACATCCAAACATTCACACAACTCCTCACAAAGTACAAGTACTTGGCAAATCACGGCCTTCGTGTAAAGCTTTGTGATCGGGAGCCGAAAGGGTAGAGATCTATTGATGAGACGTATTCTGATAACTAGCTTTGATTTACTTGATCAATCGCTCATAAGTTTATTCTTGCATTCTTTAATTCATGTACTTGCATACTAATTAATTTACTTAATACCTTTCTCACTCAATCTCCGTTTTCTTTACTCATTCATTTCGTTACTTACTAATTTTTTCACTCATTTATGTACTTATGAAAACACTCATTAGCCTGTCATAATCATCTATATCACAGAGGCATACTGATCTCTTGACAGGCGTCTGGTTCTACACATTTCAAATGAATGTTTGGATTGATAAATGGTATAGAGCAGTCACCAGAGGTATTGTATCAGTCCTACATTGCTCTGCCAAACCACAGGCTAGAAAACTAGCCAGCAAAAATGCATGACCACGCACAACTATTTGAAATGTATGGTGAGGCCTCCGACATCAGCAGTTATATTGAGTTTCAGCATGTTTTGGCTGATTCTACGATTCATTCCATAAACGCTCGGTGTGTTTCATATAAATGACATGTGATGAGAAAGAAATTGGGAGAGAAATAGTCTCTGCTAAAGCGTATTAATGAGGAACTTTGCAATTCTGAAATCTCTTAAATTGCTATACGTAATATTTAAATTATTAGCATGTTTGTAAATTAAACGAAGCTAAATATAAAGAATTATTTAGTAGCTGCCCATTTAGGTATTTATTTATTTATAAAACATTTAGGTTCCAAAGTATTCTTTATTTAAAAATTTTTTTGCAATTATAAATAATAATATATATTTAACTTACTTAAAAAAGACATTTCACAAGAATTTTTAAAGGAATATTCCATTTTCTTAAAAAAGAAAAATCCAGATAGTTTGCTCACCACCCATGGCGTCCAGAATATTGATGTCTTTCTTTGTTCAGTCGAGAAGAAATGAAATTTTGATAAAACATTGCGGGATTTTTCTAATTTTGATGGACTTTGGTGGAGCCCAACATTTGATACTTAACTCAACACTTAACAGTTTTTTTTCAACGTAGTTTCAAAGGAATATAAACAATCCCAAACGAGGCATAAGGGTTTTATCTAGCAAAACGATTGTAATTTTTGACAAGAAAAACAACAAATATACACTTTTAAAGCACAACTTCTCGTCATGTAGATCCGGTCGTGATGCGCCAGCTGACCCCACGCAATACGTCATGACGTCAAGAGGTCACAGAGGACGAACGCGAAACTCCGCCCCAGTGTTTACAAGTGTGTTGAAAGAGGACCGTTCCGACGTTGTTGTATGTCAACTGATACTAATTAATGTCTTTGTGTCAGTTTATTGTTTACAATGGTCCGCAAATGTGCGTTTTATATATGTAACACGTGACCTCCCTACGTCACTACGCATTTACGTTAGGTCGCGCTGGACCGGACCTAGACGAGGAGTTGTGGTTTAGAAGTGCATATTTTTTATTTTTCCTGTCAAAAATGACAATCGTTTCGCTATATAAGACCCTTATGCCTCGTTTGGGATTGTTTATAGTCCTTTGAAACTCTGTTGAAAAAAACTGTTAAGTGTTGAGTTGGGTATTGAATGTTGGGCTCTATTAAAGTCCATTAAAATTTGAAAAATCCTGCAATGTTTTCCTCAAAAAACATAATTTCTTCTCGACTGAACAAAGAAAGACATCAACATTTTGGATGACATGGTGGTGAGTAAATTATCTGGATTTGTCTTTTAAGAAAATGGACTAATCCTTTAAGTTGTATTATAACAAGATGTGTTATAATTAAGATGTGTTATAACAAGAACAAATCTTTGGTGTCCCCAGACCATGTATGTGAAGTTCTAGCTGAAAAAATACCATACAGATAATTTATAATAACATGTTGTGAGGTAGGTGTGAGCAAAAATTAGAATTTTTGCGTGTGCCCTTTTAACTCTTTTCCCACCAGCGCTTTAAAAAAAGTAATTTTTTATGATTTTCACAAAAGTTTAATGCCTTCCACAAAATGTTTTCTTACTGTTTGCCCTAAGGAGTTGTTTCTGAGTTTTATAAATTGGGTAGGAGCGAAAATATGGATTGTCGGAAAAACTCGTCTTTGGCAGGGAAGTGTTGTCTTTTAATTGACAAGTTAACTCGTCAATGGCAGGGAATGAGCTAATTGCAAATGAGCTGATCTCTGCACTGGTTGGATAGTGCAGATTAAGAGGCAGTATTATCCCCTTCTGACATCACAAGGGGAGCCAAATTTCAATGACCTATTTTTTACATTCTTGCAGAGAATGGTTTACCAAAACTAAGTTACTGGGTTGATCTTTTTCACATTTTCTAGGTTGATACAGACCCAGCGCCAGACACAAATTCATGGACAGGCATTTCATTTTATCAGGGGGGGCATAAATGAGATCAACCTCACTGCAATGCATAATATCATTAATTATGAATTAAATGGACAAAAACTATCAAGAACTGATATACGCAATACAATGGAGGAGTCGTAAAGATTGTACCTAGCCTACTCAAGCAGTCTAAAAACACACTTTGCAGGGCTCGACATCAACGCTTGTCCCCTTAACAGGGACAAGTGGATTTTTAAAAGGCCAATTAAAAAATAATTTTACTTGCTCAACCGGACAACCAAGTAGCCTAGTCTGATTAAAACGCCAATAACAATCACCAAAACACGATAATGATTCTGCATCCTTTAATCTCAATGGCGACCGAAAGTGCAAACACAAAGTGATTTAACAGTGTGTTAACAAAGTTTTTTTTTTTTTGAGTTTTTAATAACATGATACAGTTAAGCAGCATCACATCACGGTTAAAATGTACAGATTTCATTTGACAGTTCACTAAACAAGTAATTAATATTTAGTCACTTACATTTTAGACGCAATGTTGACTGTTTTTGTTGTTTCAGCAGCGAAAATAGTTCAAAGATCACAGCAGAATCATAACGCGTCAGTCTCACTGCAACACTCAATCGTGTCTTAACGTTAAGCGGTGGCACTATGCTTAGCAAGCAACCAAACATTTCCGCGCTCACTATCGACAAACCAATCAAATACATTTAAAATATTAATTTTTTTCAAATCAGACCAAACACATTTTTTTTTATGAGGAGTTATATATATATACAAAACAATAACTTGAAAAAAAAAGTGCAAGTGAAGGGAGACCACAGACCCCCCAAACCCGCCCATGGCACTGGGTTGATAGAAGCACTGGGGACCCAATTATAGCCTTAAGTCAGATTTTCATGATATGTTTAAGTTATAACTTTCTTTAATTAATAATAATAATAATAATAATAATATATAATGTTAACAATAATTAAATAAAACAAAAATGATATAAATATCTATTAAAAATACAAATCTCTGAATACATTGGAAATAAACCAGAACTTCTCTATTTCACTTTCTAATATTAGATTGTTAAATTCAGTACTGACTAAAACAATAAAAAATAATATAGTTACGCTGCAATATGTCTGAAAACTGTAAGAATAACAAGCAAAGGGTGACGATAACCAGCAATGAAATATAAAACAACAACACGACATCCTTACACTTAAAGCTGCCTTTATGATTTAACCACTAAAGAAGAAGAATGCAGTAGTAAAACATAAGGAACAACAGCACACTCTTGCAGGAATGGCAATGAAAGTGTCGTGTGGTCTTGTTTATCTATGCCATGCAAGTTTCAGACAGATGCATCTCGATGTAACACTCAAATGACCCATTTTGCGGCTGTTCCACATATAGTGTTCCATAACAGACACTGAAATACATACACAAACACACTCATAGCTGCTGAAAGCAAACCAGTAATCACTAAAGCTCTCACATCAAGAAGTGTACGACTGGACAGAAAACAAATATCTATGCATCTATAGGCAGCAGTAGAGAATTTCTCTTGCAAAACATTGATGATGTTTGCCTCATCAATTCTAATATGTTCTAATCATTTCTCGAATAATTGCATGACCACAATTTTAAACGCTTAAATAAAACTGCAATTAGAGCATCTGCATCTTAGTCGCACATGCTTTAAATCACACACACATTGCTATTTTCAATGGCCAACACATTCAAACAATCTATTCTCTGATGAGGTGATGCAGAGAAGTGTTTCACGGGCCTAACTGCTTCAATCTGTCCTTTGAGGCAGCCTGCACCACACATTTCTCCTGTCCTTGGTTAGACAAAACTCTCATATTCCTCTCTCCAGAGCACGCCTGACAGATCAGAGGTGTGTCTGTGTCTGGGAAATATCCATTTGCGCTCTGAGCACAGGACAAATGCTTAACTTACCATGGAGTTTAGAAACATTTCCATTGCGAGCCAAACACTTTGCCATTACGGACAATGAACAGCATAAACAAATGAATGGTATTCTAAAGATTCCTTTGTCCCATTTAGAGCAGTTGTCTACAGAGTGGGCGCGAGTACATTACGCTGATGAAAGGAGGAAAATGGGCCGTGAAATGAAAAGAAAGGAGCGTGTGAGAGAGAAACCCTACCTTGGCAGACGACTCCTCTCTCCTCGTAACCTACGTTGCACAGGCATTTTCCAATAGGCACCAGCCACTCTCCCTCGGCACTGCAGTACATTTTAGGTGCTTCCTCTTCTTTGGAATTGTTGACGCAGGAGCCTTTAACCTCCACCAGTGACTGAGAGTCCGTGGGTACTGTGTCAGGAAACATAGCCAGGTTCCTCACCGTCAAAGGACATTTTTTAAAGTACACCCGGACCGAAACCAATGCTACGCAGGCTCCTACATCCTGGAAAGCCAGGTAAAAGCCCTTTTTAGTCATCGGTCCCACCTCACGGACCTCCGTGTTCAACTTGAGGATGCGGTCACCCAGGTCCATCTGAGTAAAGCTCTCGTCCGCGGCAATGGTGTCTATTTTTGAGAACTGGTGCTCGCGGAAATTACTACCCTGGTCCTCATCTGTCTCTAGGTAGTGCAAGTTGAATGTCTCTTTGCAGGTCAGGACCATGGGAATACTGTTGCAGTCCCTAAGGGTAAACTTGAGCTCCACATAGATCTTCTGGGCAGAATTCCTTGAAATCCAGTTGGTTCTCAGCCAGTTGTTCTGGCTGTACTCCATTACATTGCACACCTGGAACGTCCGGATGGGCGTGTAGTGCTCATCCACCCCGCTAATTTCCTCCCACTGCAAACCAAAAAAAGAAGAAGAAGATTATATCCATTCAAGTGAATAGCTACTGTGCTCCAAAAATGTTCACATGCAAATGATTCAGCATTACCAAACACCTTATTTATTCCTCTGACACATTCGGAATAATTAATTGCTTTAAATTAATAAATCATCTGTTGGGATAATTTATGTGGGACGTAATTAATGAGGCCCTGCATTCATTGGAGTCTCCCTTGTAAAGCTAGTCTGATGTATCGCTTTGTTTGGTCACACGGGGTGTCTCGCAACGCTGACAGAAATATTGATGTTTAATGTACACAAAGCAGAATAAATGATGATCTGGAAGGCTGTTTTCTTTTACAATAATGGAGTAGTGTATGACTCTCCTTCAAGCTAAAGTTTATAAAAGCCTTTGGCTGAGTGAAACAAGGCCTCTGGAGTGGCTAAGAGCTGTTCATTACTCCGCGAAACAAGACTGAAGAACGGCCTGTGATGGCTCTTATTAATGAAACACCTAAAGGAGTTTTTCTTTTTCATTCTGAAGAATTTTATTCATTAGTTTGGACCACGATTTGCCATCACAGCACTTCTTTTAGAAGTGTAACAAATTGACTGAACTCAGCAATCAACATAGTGAAAAATGGCAAGGGCCAGAATCTATTTACATTACATTATTTAAATTAAAACAAGCCTTGCTTTGTTATTTTTTATACAACTTACTTTCATTTAAATAATGATTGAAATTAAAGTTGGAATTTAATGGCTTCTAGTCCATGTCTTTTATCTTATTGTTAATTCGGACTAAAAGTGTGTTTTAAATAAATATATTTTCTTGTAATACTACCCAGGGACGAGGCCAGAATTTTTAAACTTAGTGGACCTCTGTGAAATAGGGTGTACTTCAATGCCTACTCTTAAATTACATAATATTACAATATTAAATGGATTACATTACGTTTTTTAAGTCGTTTTTTATGGATCGGATAATTTTCGGATCAGCAAAAAATGGATATAAGGAAAATAAAATAAGAATAAATCAAGAAATGATACGCATATGGAGGTAGATAAGAACAAAGGTACAAATAAAGTATAACAGTACAATGTAAAAAATACTTTGCTGCCTTAAATTTTTTTGTTAAATCAACTCGGATTTACAAGTCATTTCAACTTACTATTATTTATCTTAACTACAGGTGAGTTGTTATAACTACAGGTGAGTTGTTATAGCTACAGGTGAGTTGTTATAACTTATAAAATGATGTTGACTTTTCTCAACTATATTTTAAAAGTTGTGTCAACTCATCATGAGTTGATTTAACAAAAATTTTTAAGTATTTTTTTGGAAAAGGAATATAATTGAATAAATAATAAAACTCTTAATTTGTCTTCATTGTATAAATTAAATATAATAAACATTTTTAAAGCTACAGAAGTGATTTTCCTTTTGTCTTCTGTTGTTTGATGAACATAATAAGCAGATTTTTTGAGGGTAACGGCCCCTTTAAGTCCGGATAAGCACGGTTCCATATCTCACACACATCTGATTTCTTTCTGTGCATGCCTATAGTCACGTAATTTTTTGATTCTTTTTCGTGATACTGTCACGAATTTAAGCGTTCTTTCGTGATCGTATCACAAATTTCTGGTTATGTGTCATTGTCACGTATTGGTTACTCAACTGTTTTGTCCTAATTTCTTACCATTTTCGTTCGGTTTAGGGTTAGATTTACATAAAATTACATCCTTACCCAAACCCAACTCTAACCCTAACGCCAGGCAACAATGTTTTAAAATGTAGAAAATATAAAAAAATAATTTAGAAAAAATAGTATAAACCAATACTTCAAGTGACATAATGCAAACACCCAAATCTAACCCTAATCCGAAGCAAAAATGGTTTGAAAATAGGAAAAAGCAGTTGAGTAACCAAAAACAGAAATTCGTGATACAATCACGAAAAACCTTGGAAATTCGTGACAGTATCACGAAAAAGAATAAAAAATTACGTGACTACATAATTACGTGACTACATAATTACACGTGAGTACATAATTTTGTGAGACTTGAGTAGCAGCATGAGTGTGTGTACATTCGAGTATATGTGTACCTCTTTGCGCACAGAAAACAGCTCACTTTTAACATCTTGCACTCAAATTGTTTAAAATGGCTTGAATGTTAACATTTGTAAGGTTTAGAAACTTATAACAAATCATAAACTTACTATATTAATAGTTATTTATTTGTAAATTATGCATATATTATTAAAGAGATTATTTTCATTTATGCCGTGACTTTTTTGCTTTTATTTTGTGTATCTTCTGACTGGGTGGGCCAGCCGTCAATCGGAGTGGGCCAGTGTCACCCTGGCCCTTATGTAGCTTTGCCACTGATACCACCTGTGATGTTAACCAAAGTACAACGTTGACTACAAAAAAAGATATGCCATTTGATGTCCTGCATAAAGTGGTAAATATGTTGACACCGGATCCAGAACATCACTTATTAAATGATTTCATGGGATTTGTTTAACAAATGTTATATATTTAAATCCATCCAGAAGTCGTCCACAGATTTTTACAATGGTTATAGGGCAAGCATTACAGACATCTAATCAAGAAATCTGATATTATGTGTAACAAGTGAACAAATATTATGCAAAATGAAATATTAATTCAGTTATTCACTAAATTGCCTGCTTATTACCAGCATAGCTGATGCTCCAAAGGGCTTTTCACACTAAAAACTAATCGTATCCTTTCAAACCACCCATACTTTACCAAGAGTTAATATTAATTCCTTAATAAATTCCCAAACAGATTGTGTTAACATTTATATTTGCATATCTGCGATGTCACTGTGATGGTAAACATAGGGTTGGCGGTACACATTGACTTTCATAGGAATAACAAATACTATGTAAATCACTGCGTGGTTATCATCATTTATTAAAATATCTCAGTTTGTGTTCAACAGAATAAAGAAATGCATACAGATTTGAATTACTCCTTAAAGCCTTCTGTTTTTTTTTACTCCAGTTTAGTTGTTTTCAGTGACCTTTGATAGTATTTTTCACTTTTCCCTCAAACAATGAAACAATTTTGCGCAAAGTGTGCAGATTTTTGTCCCTATATGCACAGCTTGTAATATAAGATGTGCGCTCTTTTAAATCCGGTGCAGGGTTTCATAACCCTGGGTAAAATGCGATGATAATCCTGTTTCTAAATGAGAAGCGTAAAATATTCCTTTACCCAGGGTTAAAAGCGGGGTTCAGAACGAAGATAACTCAGGGACGCAGTGTGTAAAGCCCTCAGACTCCAAGTGTTTGGGAGGATGACTCTACTAAAACCACAAATTCCAAATTAATGAAACATCACATCTGATAAATCTCCTGACAATGTAACGAATGACACCATGATACCATGGGCCAATCTTCCTAACATAACTGCATACAAACATTTTAAAAGCCACATCTGGATGTTTTCAACAGACAGACGCGTTAAGAGACAACACTGGGCAATGGTTAGACACCAATCTGTATTAATTGATGTTTGACTTCTGTTTATAAGACTTTAGTAATTGTCTGAATGTCATTGTACAAGAGCAATCCCATTTTAAACAAGAGGGAAGCAGTAGAGAAAAAAAATGATCCAGCAGTTGGTACATTTGTCAGGTCTGCGGCTGACTCCCCTCTGTGTGTGTAGGCCAACTGCTACTTTAAACTAATAGATTCCCCGACACTCCTGGACAAATTGGAGCAGAGCTTATGTTTCAGACAGATATGTAATAAAATTATAATCCTCCTCTTGCTCAAATTACAATGCTAGTTAGTTAGAGAAGACTGACATTTACTGCTGGTTTCTTTCAGTGTCGCATGAACATTTTCTGTATAGGTACATGCAGCGATCTTTCATTATCATGCCTGCGAGTACAACATTAGAGAGGATTCTTACTTTCTGACTGCTATGATGTCAAAGAAGGCAGAGGAAAGATGTACTTGTATTATACAGGATTATTACAGGAAATGAGAGAAGAACGCTGCTTGCTGTCAAGTACACACTGAAACTAGTTTCATGTAGTTTTAATCAGAGACATATTATACAACAAAAATATAAGAATTAAGACAGCAGAACATTTATTTATTTAAGAAAATAATTTGACCTTTTACCAAATTATCTTTTTTTAGGCGCAAAAATACAGTACTACACTGAAAAAACAACTTAAAAATCCTCGTAACAATTTGCACAAACTTTTTCTAAGTCAAATTAACTGCCTTTTTAAAGTACAACTTATCTACTAAAATCAAATAAAATCTACTTAATAATGCATGAAAAACATTTGTTAAATAATTAAGTCACCTGTTCCTGAATGGTGACTTCACAAAATTATAATTTACAACAAAACAACATCAATAATATAAGAGCTTAAACCTTTATGACATTTTATTAATATTTAAGTAGTTAAAGTTCTAATCAGTTCTTATTCTGTGAAAAAGCTTAAAAAATCTAAATATTTAGGTGCAAAAGATTGTGGGTATTTCTTACAAGAAGTTAATTTTACAGTACTTGAATGTTTTAGTTCAATGTTTTTATGCTTAAGTTAAATGAACTCAGATTTTTTACTTGAGAGCACTAAAGTTTTTGATAAAAATTTACTTAATTATTTTAGGACTATGTGCAAAACACAATACAAGAACATATATAATACAACTTATTACTCCCACATTTTGTACATGAATTAATTGTGTATTTATCATCATTTTACTTGAAAATCTAGTTCTCAATAAATGTTAATATTACTTTGTAGAAATTATGAGGGTTAATCTTATATATTTTACACTGAAAATTATTAATTAAATTTATTTAATTTTTTAAGGTAAGTGGGCGCAATAAATTTATTTAAGCTACATTTAAACAAAATAATAATAATAATAATAATTAGAAAAAAAAATCAAAACCAAAAACTTTTGTTTAAATGTAGCTAAAATAAATTGATTGCAACCTTAAAAAAAAGTAATAAATTGAATGATTTTTTACTCAACTCAAACAATTTAAGTAAACCGGTTGCATTAGTTTTAAAACACATACATTTGAGTACTTTGAACTTAAACAAATTGTGTCATATGCACACTACTTAAATATAAGTGCATAATTGCACATGACTCAAGTTCACAGTACTTAAATGTATGTGTTTTAAAACTTAAATGGTCTAATGCAACCGGTTTACTTAATTGGTTTGAGTTAAGTTAACTGTTAGGTTTTACAGTGAGTGTACTACACCAAAAAGTTTATTTTTTTCAGTGTATCTGTACAGCTCTGATTGCACAAAATGTGACACAGCTTAAGTCATTTTTTTATTTACATAAAATCATTATACACAATATAAAGAACATTCTGTTAAATTTAACCTTGATATCTTTAACATTGACTTAGTAAGATGATGTCACTACTAATCTTATAATTATATTATGAGACTGCAGCCTGGATTCCAAAAGTAGAGTTTAAAAAAAAAAAAAAAACATTTTAATAAATATGGGTTACTTTTTAAAGTGTAGTTTGACTGCTACTATAGTTGCTTAGTTTAGAAAGTTTTAAAGCAGCTTGCCCAATAATGTTTAAGTTTCTTAAACTCTTTTATTGCCAGCGAAAAACAAGACACAAGTCACTCCGAACAGAAACCTTGAGAAAGATTTACATTTATACTTGAACCATATGAGCCCACAGCATTTATATTGTAGGAATGTCATTGGAGGAACCTTAACTTTCTGCTACACCATCTAAGATTTCCTGCACTAGGTCATTGCGACAACTGTACCTTATCAGTCAATACCTTTTCATCACAGCTTTTACCACAGAGGTACTATAACACATTGTGTTCACTCCTCTGTGGCCACATGACGTGCTAATCCACCTTTTCTTTGCACTTTGTACAGCTGGAGACCTTTCACGGGTTTCTTTCAAGGGGAAGAAGTAAATGAGTTTTAGCGTGTTGAAAATATTGTCTTTCACCTCTGTGTGTTGCCAGATTGTGGCTTCAAAAATCCATTGTTGGGGTTTGCTGCCTATTTTATTATTTTCTTAATGTAAATAGGGCTGTTTATACCAGTTATTGTACTGTATACTGTATATGTTTCAGCTGTCAGTGGAAAAAAAGTGCAAAGTGCTTTAATATATATACATACTTAGTGGCAAAAGTGATGGCACACTGTCAGAAAAAAAAGTACAAAGTTGTTCCTTTTTCTGTCGCTGGGGTGGTACCCTAAAAGGTACCTTTTGTACCTTTATTGGTATAAAACACATTGAAATGTTGTACCTTATGGGGTACAATAGTATACGCTAAGGACCAATTGAGTACCTTAAGGAACAATTTTGTACCAGTTAAATTTTAAGGGTACAAAACAGTTAACTGTACCTTTAAAGGTACACAATAGATCATTAAGGTGCATTAATGTAGGGGAGAGCGGGGTATGTTGTCACACTTTTCACACTGTCTAACATTTACTGAGCACCATACATCAAAATGGTATAAATCTCATACCAAATGAAAGAAGGAAGTCTTGGGCACATATGTTGTATTCATAACATCTTTATATCTTATCTCATTACAGAGTTGTAGACTGTTGAATAGTGACTGTGCACTTGTGACAATTTGCCCCATCGGAGGGTAAGTTGTCACACTAGGGCGGGTAAGTTGTCACACTAGATTATCTAAAAATAAGAACACAACTACTTAATTGTGAATATTGATTTTAATTTTTAAACTCAAACCAAACTGGAAATATAAACATCCGTGCCTGGAGAATCTGGAAAAACAATTATTTCAATCCAAATAATGCACATTTCAATTAAGTGGCAAGACCACTTTACTTTGAACTTTGGTTCAAATGTTCTATGGCTTTCACATAAAACCAGATAACTGAATGGAACGCTGCAGATAACTTGCTTAACTTAACATGTTTAACCTCTGAACAAAACAGATGCCCTGTATGACTAATAGGACTCATCTCCAGAATCACAATTCTGACACACATAAATTGCCTGGCCTGAGGTGCAAGCATCATGGGCCCAATTGTTGCATTTTACACATTTTACCCAGGTCTCCTTTGGACGACTCTTTGAAAATGGCTCTACACAGACGAGGCAGAAGCACTCTTCATCATCTGATGATGACTCTTGCATGATTTTTCTTCTTTTAGCTGCCTTGTTTTTCATAGGTCCAGATTTCTGCTTCCCTTTCTTTTGAAACAGCTTTTTGCTAGATTGAGGCTTATTCTTTTCTATATCATGTTTTCTGAGCATGTTCGATGTGTTTGTTTGTACAGGGGCAAGTTGTCAGATGTGACGACTTGCCCCAAAGTCATTGAGACAACTTGCCCCATACTTACTTGTGTGCTAATGTTGTCTAAATCTCAAGTTTAGCTCATCATATCACTTTAGCTAAAGTATCAAAAGACACTTTACGGTCTCCTCTATTTTGTGCAAAATAATCATTTTAAACATTCACACCTAACAAAGTTGTATTGCATAAAATGTAAAGTGATTTTTTTTTACTTTTTAAGCAGAAAAATAAGAAAATTGTCCTAACCTCAGATTACAGTGATCTTGACCACATGTGAACAGGAAGTTCACTATAGAAGAAGAAGTCACATAAAGTGGCTATTTGATTTTTGAGATAGAGCCTCTAGTGTTGGAGTTATTAACAGTGTGACAACTTACCCGTGTGACAACTTACCCCGCTCTCCCCTACCCCAAAAGGTACAACATTGCATTATGTTTATATACCTGTAAAGGTACAAAACAGTACCTTAGGGTACCACCCCAGGGACAAAAAAGGTACAGTTTTGTACCTTTTTTCTGACAGTGCATATCTGTACATATGTTCTTTCAAATAAGGTTTAAATCAAAATATAAGGAAAACGTAAACTTGGTTAAGGTATTATTTGACAAAAATATTTTGGCAAACTACAGCGTGGTTTTATATATATACAGTATTTATACTGGGCGTTATACTGGGATACTGGGCGTTTTGACGGGGTTCGGCTTTGGTCGAACCTTAGATTTTTTTCATCGAACCGAACCCTAGACTTGTGCTAAGCTGGTTAACATCACGCGACCGTTGATTACACACATTGGGTGCTGACGTGGAGAGCCTTAGGGGCGGTTCACATTTCGCGGACGCACCTGGAAAAAACTAGCGCATCGCACTGCGTTGCTTTTATTATGAGCGTGCATACCGGTTTTACTTTAATTTAATTATGATTAATTGTGTGTGATCTTCCGTAATATTTTTCGCAATATTTTTCGTTATATTTGGCTGCTGTTCTAATCGTAGCCTAGCCTACTGTTAGAAATGAAAACTAAACAGCCTACTATCCATGTTTATTGAGTAAATGTTCAATAACATTAATTTCAGTTAATTCACCAAACATATTCTGATTTAAAAAAGAAAAGAAAAACACCTTTCTTTGCATTGTTGCACTTTTATTGAAAGGTTTTGGTTTGTACTTGGGTAAGCATAGGGTTATGGTAATTGTCAAAATAGTTTTTCCCACTTGTCATCCTGGCATAATCCTTTTTTTTACAGTTGAAATCAAATAAAATGAAAAATACACTGCTGTGGACGTTGTTTAAAACGTTGTTGTGTAAAAAAAAAAAAAAAAAAAAATACTAAATGCGTTTTTCTTGCCCTCATCTCAATAAGCTTTTTAAAACTGCATTACAACTACTAATCAATCAATTAATCTACACCTTCGCAAAGAAAGCAATCGAAGTGGTTTTTACCTTTTAAGTCAGGAAAGATTTGTGTAATGAACAATACAAAAGATACTAAGAGCTCATATTAGTTGTAGCGCAAACAAAATGTGACTGCCATTGAATGAATTTCAAACTGAGACCTGATGCAATCTGAAAAGGTCATAGTAAACAGCGCTGTGTGTTTAAAGAGCTGTCTACACAGGGCCGATTTATATTTACTGCCCTTATCTGAGCAGGCTGCAGTACGGGAGCATCCGATGGGCTTAGCTCTTAATTTGCTTTAACCGGCCTGATTTGTGCTTACACTGGCAGAAGACAGGCAATCCATCCGTCAAAGTCAGCGCTGCGCCAGCATATTATTGAAATCATTTTTGAAGGCACACTGAAGCTTTCAGGGCAAAACGCTTCTCACTCTAAATTAGACAAAAGTCGTGAGTAATTAAAGTTAATTCACCTTGAGAACTTGATCTTTGCTGAAACTTACACCAAAAAAGTTTTCACCATCTGTGAGAGACACATGTTTTTGTACATTAAATGCACTGTTCGAAAAGCACTTTATATACAGTGCATATACAAATCTATATTAGTTCTTTGATGTTTTTTATTTGTTCTGTTTTTTTTTTGTGTATAGAAAAAAGCCCAAAAGTAAAAAGAACGAGAGGAAACTGGGTTTGACAGCAATACGGAACAGATTACTGGATTACCTTTAACAACTGCCAGCGAGCCATTTTAACACATAATAAAGTTTTAAAAATGGTCCAGATTGAGTAGCCCTTGAGACCAATACCTGTACAGCTCGACAAATAAACATGGGTATTATTGCGAGTTGTGACCTTGAGGTTTTGACAGCAAAAATAAACTGGGAACACTTTCTGTGAAACACATATTTATAATGCATTAATGGCATTTTGAATGCATCATGCCTAATGAAAACCTTATACTATATTGTCGAAAAATAATCATCACCAAGTTACAATGCATTATAATACTTTCCTATTTGTGTTTATAACTTTCAAGAGTATGATGATTTATAACAGATAATGAACTCAACATACTTACTATATAGTGTATCATAAGTTTCATCTTATGGTGACAACTTTATAAACATACAAAAGGGTTCAACAAATCTAAAATCCATGTAGTAAAACCGAAAAAAGCATGCAGATGTAACAGGCAACTCAGTATGTTTGTGATAAAGACAAAGAAACCCGACATCAAAATGTCAATCTAATTTTAACAAACACTCTTTAAAAGTTGCTGGAACTTCAAAAGCACACACATCCATCATAAAGTCATCTGAATGAATCCAATAGGTAATAAATGTCTTCTGATGCAAAACGATAGGTCTGTGAGACATAGGTCTGGTAAATACTTCAAGACTCGCTTTCGTAGAACCATGTATCACACATGTATCAGTTTGCACAGTGAAGTCAAACACACTTATTGGTTTGGTGAGTCCCATGATAAAATATCCACCCCATTCTAATGACTTGCATGTGAAAAGTCATGGAATACATACACCAAATTCCAATTTCGCGTCCATATGATACACCAGTCCCTCCCGTCGTGCATCTTTTCGGGTCATGTATTGGTTTTTCATTTTTTCCGTTTTTTTCCCCCCATTGTTGCTTGGGTTTGGGGTTAGAACAACTTTTTGTTACGTAAAATGACATCCTAGCCCACACCCTAATTCTAACCCCATATCCAAGCGACCATGGTTTAAAAAAAAACATGCCTATATATTAAACGACATCCTAAAGTAAATCCCAAATCTAACCCCAAACCTAAGCGACAATGGTTTAAAAAAACAGAAGAAATAGAGAATATATAAAATGACAAGAAAATATGTGCAGTATTAAATGAATGGGAAGGACTGGTGTATCATATACATGCAAAATTAAAATATGTATTGCACGATTTTTCACACTGTGTGCTATTTATACGCACCTCGTGAGAATGGGTTGAAATACCATACAAGTAGTGACGAGACACACCAGAACCAATGAGATTTGAAGTTAAAATCTATTGCCACCATGTTTGATTTTAGTGCCAATATACTGTATGTTTTTGCCTTTTAACCCGCAAGTGTTGGATTACTTCATGATGGATGTTCAGTATGTGTGAGACTCTACATTTCGATTTTGAAGTTTTGAATAAGCAAATATCAGGCTACCTGCTTATTCTGCTTTTCTCTATTACTAGGTTAAGATGAGTCAAAGTTTTTTTTAATAAAACAAATTTCCAATGTGAATGTTTTGTTTTCCTGTACTCTCCCACATAACTTTCTTTTCATCTTAAGTTTAATTTCTTATAATTACTACATAATATCTTTAGTTTAAGCAGTTTAAGAGAAGAGTTAGCCTTTGTTACTTTACTTAAAGTTGGCAAAAACAACATATATAAGACTCAAAGACTCCACATGTATCACTTTACTGTAAGCAATAAAAGACGACCTGTAAGATGTAGTAAGATATTATGCAATGTCAAGATATGAAAATGATAAAATATAACTGATAATACACTAGAACTTTAGTAACTATGTGGATTTCCACATGTGCAATAAATCATCAAACCATAAATAGGTTTATATTGTAATCTATTGTGATCGTCATTATTAGACAATACATCATCTTATAAAGTTTTATGAGGCATTATGCCTGCATCATAATGAATGAAGAATTCTCTTAAAATTATAACATCTTCATTATAAATATGGTATTCATAGAAAGTGTTACCGGATAACCTTTGGGTTACAGTACTCATACTGTATAATCATATACTTTTTAATTTGTTTAATTAATTTAGTTTAATCTTTAATTTTTGTGTTCATAGAAATTATAATGAAGACACTTAACACAATTATCCCATCAAACCACTTTACATTTATTCAGCTGAAATATGGTCCAAACCTCTACATGTTTAAATGAAACATAATTAAATAAAAAAAATCTACTAATACCACCAGTACTACTATAATAATAATAATAATAATAATAAATTCCCTAAATCATTTTGTCCCCCAGACAACATCTTTAGAGCATCTCTTTTCCGCAAAAAAAAAATCTGGATTAGGTTTGCGACACTCACCCCATGGGATGGGTATGATATCCAACCCAGCTCTCCTTGGCTTGCTTTGGAGTCCAACAGGTTAACTGCAGAACAGAAGAAAGAGAGAAGCAAAGAGAGAGACATTACAATTTATCCCTTTTTAACTCCACTTTCTTCCCCCACCACACCCGCACTCGGACTATGTGAGCAGGAGGCACAACATCCTAATCAACAGATTTATTTACTCAGCTGCATTGCACTTATTCCACAATCCAATTAATTAAGCAAGAGTTTACACGTGTAACCTCTGAAATAGGATTTATCAGCATGTTGCACCGTAGCTTTAGCTGGCCGGAGAAAAGTTCTCTCTTGTAAGCGAGTGCCTGGTGATGTCTTAAATATCTGGCTCATTGATGGTTTTGTGTGTCAGCGTACTTACAGTCACAGCCAAAAGTGAGGTACAACTTGTGCCAACGGACGTCTTCGCTTTTTATTCAAATATATTCTTAATGATGTTTTAAAAACTTTGCATCAGTTTTAGATTGTACACTAAAATAATTGAAAAAAAAGCTTGGCAAAACATTACACACAAATGCACAAAGCATCAAAGTGTACAAAAAGTCATGGCCCAGAAAAATGGCCAATACATATTACTGCAAGACAAATTCAACAAATATTAATAATAGATAAAACTGTAGTATGTTTTTTTGAAAAAAATAAAATAAAATAATAATAATTTAAAAATATACTGTAGTTTGTTTTCCCAAATAATTCTGTACAATGAATACTTTAAAGTTGTGTCAGTGTTTTATCATACACCTGATATTTTGATGGTTTAACCTACCTGAGGGGGCTTTGAAACATTATTGTACAAATATGCCCCTTTTGGCCAATACTGTATGTTTTATCTTGCGTATTAATGTTTTGGGTGATCAGCATAAAATTTGCATAAATAAAGACTACAGAACAAATATAAACATTATATATCGATATTTTACAATATGTATATTAGTTTTTTTTATGTTACAGTAATGAAAATGAAATATTGAAAAAAAACTACTGTGGTAAGGGGAAATGCATATAAAATGCATTAAAAAACCTCTTAAAATGTTTAAAAGCTTAATTAATCAAATAAATTAAAGTCTTTTAATGTAACGTTGAAGCAAAATATGATCTGAAGATGATTTGGTTTTCATGCAAATTTTTTATAACATTTTTAATGTGGATTTTTTTATTCATACAATGTTTATTAAATGTTATATTACATGATATTGTATTAAGTTTATATCATATCATGTCATATATCATATCATATACAATCGGCCTGTTGCTTTATTCTGATTGGTTGAGAAATGTTCCACTGGTATGCATTATTTTTCTATAAAACGCACACCTAACCTGTCAAATGTCTTAAAATAATTACCAGAGCAATGTTTGTGGTAACCGTGGTATAATGGGAATAATTACCTGCGGTACTTTGAATTATTTGAAAATAATAAATGCACAATAAAAAAAATTAAAATAATATAAAAAAAATTAAAATAATGCACAACAATCTGCTTCGCGCAGCATTAACACGGTGCATTACTTTTTAATAATTCAACGGCCCATCATCAATTATTTCTTACATATTATTATAATATAATACTGTATAATATAATACTGTATTATATTATATTATATTATATTATATTATATTATATTATATTATATTATATTATATTATATTATATTATATTATATTATATTATATTATATTTACATATTACATTTACATATTTTTCTGGTATAACATACATTAATTTTTTTACGTAATTCTTAGCGAGACGACAAAAACGTTGGAAAGGCATATTGCATTCCTAAAAATGGCTGCTTGCCTCTGTGTGAATGTTTTAATAATGAGCACTATGGTGTGCTACAGATGAGAAGGTCCTGACAAACTCTTGACATCTGTCTCTATCTCTCATAACAATGACTGTTCGATTGAGAAAAGCTTCTATAGAGCGAACAAAAGCCTCCATCAACGTACAGTAAACACATAATCTCATCTGACGTGGGGCACTCAGCATGACATCTACAACCGCTACTAATACACTGTAGCTCTGCAGCTATTACACTGCTATTGCAACAACAGCCAGCATACCAGACATTTACTGTATGTATGGAATAAACATTTGTTTAAAAAAAGTGCTTAAGAACATATACTTCATTAAACATTGTTATATTTCATCACTTAGTGTGGCAGAGAATATGTTTGAAATCAGTATGCCTTCCAAATATAAGAAATCATTCCTGTGCATGCAGCATTGTAGTCTAGTCCAGTGGTTCCCAAACTTTTTCAGCGTGTGGCCCCCCTTGTGTACGGTCCATTCCTTAGCGGCCCCCCCAAGAAAATTTGTGACCAAAAACTGTTCTCAAACTCAACATTTTAATAAAAAAAACATTAAATTATACAAAAAGTAGTGCTTTTGGTTAGTAGCCTTAGTTTTTTAGGTTTAATTACACATAATTCATGATAAATTAATGTATTTCATAAAATGTCATAAAACTGGGGCCCCCCTGGCACCATCTCACGGCCCCCAGTTTGAAAACCACTGGTCTAGTCTATGCATTTTCTACATACACTAACTATCGAAGCCTGGAAACACACAATTCTATATTATTACTATTTTCTAATGCTTAACCCGAATTAAATAAGTTTCCACAAATACTGGACCCTGTCCAATCCAAATCTATTTCACAAGCAAAATGTATATTTTTTGGCTATTACAGGTAGTTTAGACTTTTAAGCACAAAGCTTTATATAACAAAGTTTTTATGATCAAAGAATTGTAAATGTTGACAGGAACTTTCCAGAATAAGAAGCAGGAGCCAAAGGAAAGTCTTGATTTTGTGCTGAATTTTATTATCGCTACACCTGAGTGCTGGTCAAACAGCCTGCTTTCCAATACAACGGATGATTCCTATTAACTATAATAAAGCTATCTGTTCATGTCAGATAATGGCATCTAACATTCAGCTCCATTGGTTTCAATTTAAATTTCTCAATGAGCCAAGCTGGCATCTCAAATTGAGCCGACCAGGGAAATTTTAGACCATAAAATTAGATAGCTACACGGGCGAGGCGAATCCTGCAGCGGCAAGGAAAGCGAATCGCATTGTTAATCCCACTATCTTCATAAGAAGCCTCGAGCAGCCCCCATGAGTACAAAAACAAAGAACTGATTATTAACAGATGACCCAATGCGTGCCTCGTCCAACCAACCACACAGGGCACAAGAGGTAAATCAATACAGGAGAGAGACAATAATCTAGGATTCCAACCACAAGCCGCCAAGGGGTATCTGTCTCTCGAATGCATCACACTAGCCAATCGTTTCCTTACATCAGCACATGCTGCATTGATTGAACACATTAACAGATGTTATAAAAAGAAAGTCATAATGTTTTATTCACAAAATGAGTTCAATGAGAAAAGGTACACCTACTGTACCTTTACTTGCCGTTTAATTATTTAGCTAAAGAGCTTTTATGAAAAGCAACTTTTAAAAGAACTGCAATATTTTTTCTTTATATGGATAAAAATTAACCTGACATAATATTAAAAGTATCATAACATTAAGAAAATATCTGGCAGGCATAGGAAGACTATACTGAACGTGACATATTTGTGGAATATTTCTGCAATTTGCTTTTTCTTTTATAATAATTATGCCTCCAGCATTTATGACCTCATATTATTTAAAAACAACATGAAATATAAGCACTTTTGAAAATGATTATGTCGCACTACATTACCATTTAAAATGAAATATTGAAATCATAAATTAAATTAATAAAGGTTAAAAACATAAAATGAGCACAGCATTAAACGTACACTGCAGTATATACATTTTCCCAGGAAATGCGTTAAAAATGCGTACAATATAAAAATTGTACTGCACAATGCCCAATGATACTGTGTTTCTCATAAAAATAGCTACTAACCTTAAACATAGCTGTGATCATGATTGTCCATTACAGCCTGAATGAGATTTCAGTAAAAATAGTCATAAATTGCTCACTGCCTTCTGATATCGGTGTACTCTTCACCTTTCAGGTTAATTAAATCTGTTATTGAATAAAATGGGAATTTGGTGTCTGAACACCTCGGAACTGCCGAGTCCTCGGAGAGCAGGCGAGTTTATGCCTAGCTTTATTAAAATCAGACTGTGAGTGTATAAGACACATGGTGGACTTGGGGATTATTTTCAAAAGGATTTATAAGTGAGCACGAGAGGCCTCAATATATGTGTCCAAAATATCCACTGCTGATGTAATGATCTCCTCTCTCACCCACATCAGATCTCTGCAGCTGGTCTGCTTTCGCCGTCGCAACAAACCCCAAACACGTACTGTACCACAAACAACTTTCCAAGGTATATCAACAAGGGATTTCATTGTGATAATTAATGGCTTCCTTAACTGCCAAATTTTCGATTTTTGGAAGAACAATCGCTGAACGTGGCATTCGTTCAAATTTGTTCATTGGTACTGGTTTAACTGCTTAATTAATCTGAAAAACCAAAACTACACACGTGGAAAATGGAACAACAATTCTCTTAAAGTCCTTACAGCTTAATTATATGTTTCACCAACAGTGGCAATAGGGCATAAAGTATATCAAACACCATAAGACTTTCCTGATTGATTATTCTTTATATAGGTTTATGTTTTTTTATATAATAAATATAAATAAATCAGGCAAGTTTTAGGATGTTTGATACAAACCCAGTCCCTCCACATGCTTGCAGCTTCTGTCCACCATCTCCCTCTATAACCCACCCATCAATATAACCATGCACATTGCCCTCATACATTACCCTCATACTGCAGACGCTGTACACACCAACCATGCTGTTGGTGTATATTTACAATATTTTTGTTAGCAAATTTTTCACACACTAAACTTTAGCCATATACCAGCCGGGATTAAGTGCACCACAATATCATGCTTCTGATGTGTTGCCATCACTCCAAATAAGCCGAGCACTGCAGGTTGTGTACTGTACTGTACCGTGCCGCCATCTTGGATAAAAATACGAAAATGGAAACGCTTACTTATTTTGACTATATAGATACTGTATTTATAGGCAATTTAGTGAATCAATGTATTTTTAAAGCAGATTTGCTGGGAAATCAGCCTATAATGTTTTCTTTGATTGGTTGCCCCGCATGCTCGAACATGTAGTGTCTGTAGTGTACAGACAATAGAATACATAATATGAATAGAAACCAATCCCAAAAGTTTACCTACAACAAACTTGTCTTACACAACCATAGCTAAATTGCAGAAATATTTATTTGCTTCTTAAAACAGAATATGTTTCAATAGGCAGTGTGCCCAGACTCGAAAAAAAAAATATATCAGCTGACCCGTTTTCCCTGCCATATGTTGTTAATTAAAAAGGAAAACGTTAATATGGCATAAAATCCACCCATTCCTGCTAATTAAGAAAATTGCAGTTTTTTAACTTTAAACCTTTAAAACTTAATGTGTATATATGAAATATGCAATATATATATTTTTTTTTTCTTAGATTAAATCAAAAACAGAGAAAATACATAAATATGCCCTGAGCATAGAATTTCATGTACATGTGAAATTTTACCCTCCATGTCTTTATGCAGAAATGTTTAAGAAGGCCTTTTTGTTTTGTTTTAAAACAAAATGCAGTAAAATAGCTTTTAAAGTATTGAATTTTTTATAGGTATATACATATATTTTTTTTATCTGAAATAATAATAATTTAATTATTATGGTCATTATTATGGTCATTATTGTCGTTATTATTATTTTTATTATAATAATATTATTATAAATATTATTGGAGTTGTAGATGTTGTCAACTTAATGTTCTTAAAGTCAGTAAAAGCTAATGAAATAGTCATAGTGTCTTTTGAGTAAAATATGCTAATAACGTGTGCCATGAATAAGGTCTGAATAAGGTCTCGTCGTCTGTAAGCTTTCGGTGATTAAAATTCATCACGTGTAACAAAAGCTTTTACGTTTTTTATTATTTGCATTTGACGACATATTGTTAAGAGTTAGTGTAGGCTACTGTTCACATAAATCGTCCCATTTAAGGTCCCTTGAAAGCAGGAAAACACGTTTGAAGACCCATAAATAAGCCCTGGGTGTCTGAAAAAGTTATCGTTTAACAAAGAGGCGCATTATCACAAAATGCACTCAATCAAATAAATACGTTTTAGATTCCACTACATAAAATCACCAATAAAACTATTAAGATTTAATGTCCCTCCTATGAAGCTTTTGAATCAAACATTTCACATATTCTGTCTAGTCTCATGAAAGCTGTCGGTAATGTTTTTTTAAGGACCCGCTTAACGCTCGTTACGCATACTATTGCTAAGACAATTTTCGTTTAGGCCTACTATATGAACTTGAACTTGTTAGGTTTTTTTTACTTTAAACTAGTTTACAGCGGTTAGGTTCATACAAATAGAAACGTATTATCAATATAGATGCATACTGGAACTTTAGAAGATGTGACCCACAGTGACCTACGGGTCATTTTGAATTGACCTTTAACGCTACAGGTTCAATGTGATGTAATAAAAATGAATTCATTGGATATTATTATTATTATTTAAATGCAAATACTGAGTCTAATCCTGTGATGAAAGCCCTTTGATCATGCGACTAAAATCTGAAAAAGTCTCATTTGCTCAAAATGATATGGGTGCAGCTCTATACTGACACTCTCTGGCGAAAAACACGACCCTTTACATACTATTTGGACAAAAGGCAATTTGCACACAAACCATTATAAAAAAGACCGTCTTTTTTAAATAAAACGAAACATCGGAAACTGCAATGTACTGCACATAACCACAGAGCAGGTTAAAGCAGTAGCCTTAACAGCATATGACAACATGATTGCATATGAACACCATCTTTCTATACAGACACAAACAAAAACTTTTCACACTCTAATAGAAAAACATGCCATTAATAAATTTAACATAAGCCCATAGGCATGAATACTTCTTTTGTCATAGACATTGTCATATAACCCATATATCTCCAAAATTTGTTATCATTTTAGAAAGGTAATAATATATAGACTCTATATTATGTTGATAATATTTAACATTTTGATTATTTATTTGTTTCAATTCGAAAAACACCCAAAGCTTTGGAAAACCTAAATGCATATTCAATTAAGTAACAATAACGGGCAATAGCCTACTGAAGTGGTCGATATGTCTTGCGTATTATGTTTTTTTTAAGAGACAGAAAACAACTTTAATATGAATAAATCAATGTTAATTACTAGAAAACTAAAGGTTATGCATTATACACAAAAAGAGGTTGCACGCGCATTAAAAGTCCGTTAGGCCTATATCCACATTTATTCAGTCAAGCTTGATTTTCGTTAATTTGGCGGATTCTTCGAGATTTTGTTTCATAAATAGTGAATAATAGTTAGACATAGAGTCGATACAACGATACAAAGACGGTAGACAATTTGCAAATGTTATGAGCTAAAGTTAAATTTTAGACTGCTCTTATTTTAGTGTTTTGATGGAATTTGTCACTCTTCCTGCATTTATTTATCAGTTGATGCATTTATATGCTGCACAAACGACTATTTGTTTTAAAACGGTCGATACATTTGCTTAAGCTAATAATGTTAATAACTAATAACTCCATTAGCTAAATGTCAGATTACTAGACACCACGGATGCTCTCAGTTACTCAGAAATCTTAAAAAAGTGGTCACTGACTGTGAGCAGATTATCATTATTTGGTATAGCTCTGTGTGTTTCAAATGGTGCATTTAAAGCAAAGCACGTCGAATAAGGAATGATGAACAAAAAAGTATTTTAATAACTGCGTGCGCTGTGGCTGCTCGGACAACTTCGAGTGCGCGAGAGCTGGATGTTAGCCTAGATGAAGTCTATAATTTACCCTGATAAAATAAAAAAGCTGAGGAAACTAAAATAAAATAATGCATTTATGTGTTACATAATTACGCGTCTCTCTATATATTCTAACATTCTGTATAACCGCTAATCTAGGAACCGGATTGCGCAGTCAAGCGATGCGCGTTCGTGCATCTCTGTTTATCTTTAAAGTGTCATCAAATCAAGTAGCTCAGGTTATCCATACATACAAACAAATTAAACAATACAACTTTTACTGGGACCGATGGTCTACTTCTCGCTCAATCATAATGCCCATGTGTCACGCGCAAAACGACAATGTGAAGTATCTGATCTGACAATCAAAGAGTGTAGCAACCAACCAGTATTATCAAAACTGTCTTCGGCGTCAAGGCGGTAAGATCGGAGCTTCGACAGGGAGCAGGTAAAGATTTACTGTCAATGCTATAAACTGTCAATACGCAATAATATTTTACACACAGTATCGTGCAAAACCTACTCTGGGCTACAATATACCATGGATGATTCTTAGATGACGGTATATTCCTGTCTCTCACCCCATAACGTTGTCTTAACTTCGTTGGACGGATGAATAATGAATTCAGCACTCGAAATACACGTGAAGAGAAAAAGGCAAAGTATTAAGGTTTTGCAATCCATGATAGTATTTCAGGGGGCAAAGCAAAGTACATAACTCCAAGAAGCATGCCACTCATGTGAGGGCTTCTGTTCCGACACAAGTTACCATTCTCGGCTCACAGGCTGATGTCAAGTTTGACACAGGAGACGAGGAGGAGTCTCTCGCTCTCTATCCTCAGTTCTCATCGAGAGCTTCCCTTTTTCGCTGGGTCCTACAGACCAGACAGCGCCGTTTAAAAGCCCCGCGCAGGTTCAATAGAGGTCATTTCTTGGAAATTGAACAGAAGACAAAACACTCGAGACAGCACATCAAAATTTGATCAAATTCCAATGTCACCCTGTGGAATATATGCAGTTTTTCTGAACAGAAAACAGTACTAAGTTCTTCATAATTTGTCACATCAAGTAAGCCAGAGCTACATAGCTTAACAAAGCATAAACACATGTCTTTGTTTGGCCAAGTACATGTTTGGGCTATACTGTTTGTGTTACAAATGAATAGCATATAGGCTGTGTATTATAATTATTTTTAAAGAGCTGCATGCATAGTAAATTTGTTATGTTGATATTGTAATTAATGTGTAATATGGATATGTGTAAATTGTGTAAAAATAACACTGCATTGTATGGGTACATCAAAATTTAACCAAAGAGCTCATATACATTAACGGCATGAAGAATATTTAAGGTGATATAAATAAAGCAGCTGTTTGGTGAGGGTTGAGTCTTTAAAGGCTGGTAGTCAGAGAACATTACCAAACTGGAAAGACTTTTAAGAGACGCTCAGAAATGAGGAAAATATTAAGATCATATTCTTAATATCATATGATAGATCCTACCCAGTCTCACGAAATTACGTACCCATAGTCACATAATTTTTTGATTCTTTTTCGTGATACTGGCACGAATTTCCACGGGGTTTTTTTTCGTGATCGTATCACGAATTTCTGTTTATGTGTCATTGTCACGTATTGGTTACTCAACTACTTTTTCCTATTTTCAAACCATTTTCGCTTCGTTTTAGGGTTAGATTTGGTGTTTGCATTATGATGTCACTTTAAGTATTGGTTTATACTGTTTGTTTCAGATGTATTTTTTATATTTTCTGATTTTTAAACCATTGTCGCCTGGCGTTAGGGTTAGAGTTGGGTTTGGGTAAGAATGTCATTTTATGTAAATCTAACCCTAAACCGAAGCGAAAATGGTAAGAAATTAGGACAAAAGAGTTGACTAACCAATACGTGACAATGACACATAAACAGAAATTCGTGATATATCACGAAAAAAACGTGGAAATTCGTGACAGTATCACGAAAATGAATAAAAAAAAATTATGTGACTATAGGTACGTAATGGGGGGCGGGGGTGTTTCAATATGCTTTCTAAATATTGGAAGTGCAAAAAAAAAATATTTAAAAGCAAAATGTGTTAAAATTGTTAAAAAGAGTAGAGTTTCTTAGAAATATATTTTGCAGTTTTCAGTGTTTACTGTTTCTCAGCAATACATTGATTGCATTATTATAACAATTTTATAACTATTAGAACTTAATTTTATATATATATATATATATATATATATATATATATATATATATATATATATATATATGTGTTGCAACACATATATATATATATATATATATATATATATATACATACATACATACATACATACACACACACACACACACACACACACACACACACACACACACACACACACACATATATATAAATAAATAAATATATTATTATCAGTAACTTTTGTGTTTGTTTAAAAGTTTATTTTCACAAGAAAGTGGAAAGTGCCACCAAAGCTATAACTTTACAACTTTGCAAAACAGCACTACATATGTTAGTTTTTTTTTGTGATGTTATAACATGATGTTATAAATCCTTGCTTGATTTTAAATATACACTCTTAAGAAATTAGTGCTAAATAGCACCAAAAGCTTGTAATCATCGGGGAACCATGCTATATAGCACATATAAAGCACCTATGAAGAACCATCTGGGGGTGATAAAGCACCACTATAGCACCAGATATGGTTCTTCTATAGACCATTTCAAAAGATGTAAACAACACTAGCTACGTTTACATGGACACATTTTGCCTCCATCGGATTAAAATCCTTCCGATTGATAAATCCTATCATAGCGTTTACATGAACACTTAATAATGTGATCGGATTGATGTGCGTGTTTATATGACACAAGATTTACATCAGATTTGATCATTTCACATGCACACATTGCACAAATATAGTTTCACGCTGTTTCAAGATTTGCTTTGTGTCTCAGCTGATTATAAAGCAGCAGCAAAAACACCCATTCACGTCTGCCCAAAAAGCGTATTTTACTTCACGCAGTGCTGCCGTTCGCGAGAGTCCAAACACACGCGTTTGTGGATCAGAGAATAAATCATGGACTGACCGGACAACGCTGTCTTGTATCACTTTATGGGGAATTGAAGGATAATAGGAACAAGATTAACACAATCACTTCTTGTGACTTCCTTCAACAAAACAAACTCGAGTTATTTGCGTCACATGTCATTACAGCAATTCTACGTCATTGCACGTGTGAATATGCTCCACACTCCCGTCCTGTAGGTGGCGGAAATGCGCCTTTCAGTGGGTTTACCAACCGCCATTAAAAAAGAAAAGATTGCACATGCGCAGAGCGTCCCAGTTTCAGTTATCCATCCGATCAAGTGTATACATGTCCTTTTGAGCGGATTACAAACGGTATAAACCACCCCTAACAAGCGGATTAGATTTTTAATCAGATTGGCACTTTTTAGTCCGATTGAGGTGTTTACATGGAGCATTTTTATTCAGATTGATCATTTAAACGGATTACAAATGTCCATGTAAACGCAGCTACTGGTCCAGAAACACTTCCTGTTACAGCTTGTGACAGTATTTTTTTATTTCACATATCATTATCTTTAAGATGTTTCTTTAACTTCAGTTAATTCAGTTCTATGTGCTGTTGGTTTATTTTATCCCTACGTTTATCTGGTGTTAAAAAATGTAACTGGAAGTGTTTCTGGACCAGTGTCGTTTACATCTATTGAAATGGTCTATGGTTCTACACAGGTACTACATGGTGCTTTATGGCACTTAAAAAGTTTTCCCTATGATTACGAGTCAGTGAACCACTTTTAGTGCATTTTAGTGCTTTTGTTTTTAGAGTGTATTTAAGACTTTAAATGTCAGAGTTTTACAGTATAAGAATTATCTGTTCATAAGCTGCACTTTTTTGGTATCATATTTTGGTAAACATCACATCAGACTGATAGAACTATAATCTCTAATGATTTATCATTACAATGTTACATTTACATTTACGCATTTGGAAGACGCTTTTATCCAAAGCAACTCACATTGCATTACAACATTGAATTCAAACCCACACTGTAAAAAATAATTTGCTGAAAAAAAACATTGCTTTAGTAGCGCAAAAGGTCATGCACTGTAAAAAGTACTTTGCTGCCTTTAATTTTTTTGTTAAATCAACTCAGATTTACAAGTCATGTCAACCAGAGATTAGTTGTCACAATAAAAGTTATAGTTATATAGTTGAGAAAAGTCAACTTAATTTGATAAGTTATAACAACTCACCTTTAGTTATAACAACTCATCTCTAGTCAAGATAAATAAAAGTAAGTTGAAATGACTTGTAAATCCAAGTTGATTCAACAAAAAAATTAAAGGCAGCAAAGTACTTTTTACAGTGCATGACCTTTTGCGCTACTAAAGCAATGTTTTGGTTTTCCATGTTTATGTGGTTTTAGAGCAAAGAACTAGACATCAAACCTGGCCCAAAACTCACACAGCATAAGAAGAACAGGTCCCAAACGAGAATAATTTATCAGTGCACATCAGACTCCCATCTCTCAAGTGCTACCAGAGCAAATCACATGTAAATTATACAATACAGTATGTTTGAAAAACAATTAAACATATCTTAAAAAAAACAAAAGGCTTGATAGAAGTGTTGTCAGAAGCAAACACTCCCAGAAGATGCCATCTGTGGTCGTATGGCAAGTGAAAGTTTAATGTATCTAATTTTTCCTGATTCCAGCACAGCTGAAAGATTAGGAAAACCAATGACAAGCACGTTTAAGATTTAACTAATTTTCATATCCAGTGACTACAATCAATACATACATTTATGTATTGACTGTAGTCACATATTAAAATAAGTCAATAAAAACCAAAACAAGTATAGTAAATTTAATATTATTTGTGGTAATATGATATAATTTCTTAAACAAATTAATATTATAACATTTGAAAGATTTTGTGATCATTTTGAGTGCTATTCATTATCAGCATTAACGCAGTCTAGCGTGACTTTGAGCCTCTGCTATTTTAGAGTTTTTTGGATCTTGGTAAATTTTTTCTTTTGTCTCTGCAATTTTACTGTTTTATTTGTAGAAGTGCCATGCTGTTTTCTGGATGCCAGTCTTTGGATGCTTTCCCTCCACCATCTGGTCCTGGATAATGCCAATCAGACTTTGGAATGACACCTCCGTATTCACAGCCAACAAACAGTTGCAGTGCAATCGGTCTGCTGTACATTTTCCCTCAGGCCACACCTCTTTCATTTCACAGAAGATAACTTTCCCTATTATTTAGTCAGTTTGCTTTTCCATATCAGAGAAACAATATATATATGAAAAGTTTCATTGTTTCAAGATAAATCCGTTTTATTAATTGTTCAGAAATCTCGTTTTTTGGTTGTGCATTCCAATTAATATCAATTCAACTGCAGTTGGTTTGTTTTAATTTAAACCTTCATAAATTAAAATAATAACATGATAACATAATAATAAACATGTTTTGACAAAAATGTTAAAAAACGGATTTATCTCGTTTTGCAACGAAACTCTTCATATATATATATATATATATATATATATATATATATATATATATATATATATATATATGAAGAGTGTATATATATATATATATATATATATATATATATATATATATATATATATATATATAGTTTGATGTAGTTTTATAATGTTTCACCATTGTTTGGATGGGTTTATTATATTGTTTATAATTACTCCAAGTCCTGCAATGGGAAAACTCTTAAATAATTTAATGTTCAGAATCATATAAAACCACATTTAGCAAAGTAATATAATTTATAATTATTAATATTTGTTAAGAGATCTTCAAAATGTATTTTAAAACAATCTGAATTAAGTGGGAAAAGGTACTTTCTTCATACCATTCCGGCATCTATGGCTAGATTCATGGCAAGAACTGGTTAATCCATACAAAAGTTAGTACATACAGAGGTTGGGGAGGGACAATTTAGTATCTTTAATTCATCTAACTTGCATGCTTTTGGCCTGTTGGAGGAAACAGAGTAAACGCATGCTGACACAGGGAGAACATGCACACAGAAAGGCCACCTGACCTACACTGAAAAAAATTGTTATGTTGAATTTACTTAATTTTATTATGGCAAGAAGATGCACACAATAAATTTATCTAACTACAGATATATTTTTTAAGTTGAGTGTACTTATAAAATATAAGTACACTCAATTGATAAATTATAAATTATTTCAGATTAATTATATTCATAATTGTAGCTAAACTATTTTGAGTAGAATTTACAAAATTTTTTATGTTCAGTAAACTAAAACTAATTATGGTCAATAATATCAAGTTAATGGTTTAATCCAATCGTTTTAATCTCTTGTTCTATCTTAACTTTCCACATTTAACTGAAGAGACTCAACACAGTTACTGCTTACATCATGAATTCTGTGTAATTTCACCTATTATACACAAACACCACTCTTCTGAATGCTGGTAACCACAAAACTCAAAACAGAAACAGAAACTCTTCTAAATCTCAAAGATAATTTAACCTGAAACACTAACAAGTCTTTCTTTTTAGTTACAAACACAAAAATAGCGTTTCATTTCAAATTTTACTCTCCAAATACAGTCCCATGCAAAGCATGCTGGGAAGAAGTCGTCCACTGCCTAATTAGTTATATTTACTTAAATAATTCAAGTAGTTTCAACACAAAATTTCTTTCTTACAAATTTGGATTTTACATGATACAATTAAGTGACATTTACTCAGTAATTTGTTAATTTAGAAATACTTACATTTTTTGTTATTTTTATTTATTTATTTATTTTTTAAATAGAATTTAATCATTTCTTTTAAGTTAAATTTACTAGGCACATAATCACTTTTTTTCAGTGTAGTCAGGCCTCGAACCGAGGACCCTGTTGCTGTAAGGCACCAGTGCTATCCGTTGAGCCACTGTGCACCCTTTACGAGTACTCAACTTGTTTTTAGGTTACTCAATATAATTGAAGGAACACAATTTTATTGGGTGTTTCTTAAAAAGATCAATGCAGTTGATGCAAACATATTTGTGTAATTGAAGTTTTGCTTTTAAAGTGAGGCACAGCACTTGTGATAACTTCCGCGGGTGACACTGGCTCAGTCTTCCCTGCACATTTATTTATTGTGTTGATATATTGGCAAGCGTGCTATGCGAATAGGAACTATCTATAAATCTTGTGTTGAAATTGATTTATTATTTATGCTATATGATGCCCAGAATAGTAATGCTTTGTTTTGCATTCTTTCCACAAATACTATTGGCAAGATGCAGTAAGCTAGCGCAGTCTGCAAGTAGCTGAGTACACATTATTCATCATTGGTGAACAGCTTGGATTTAGGTCATTGAATTGCTTCAGATGAGTGCACAAATAGTTCAAAAAGTACACCGAAATGGGTCATCACTTATGAAAGATGTATTTCCTTCATCTTTAAAATTTAGGCACACTTTAGACTAAATTATCCACCGCTTTACTACTGCGCTCTAACCACACTTAGTGACCATATTTAATCTGTAATAAAGTGTCCAATGAACTAAACACAATGTCTTTCAAAAAACATAAATATATACATGTTGTAAGTCTTAGGAAATGCAAATGTCACAGTACGAGCACAAAGATATGAGCACTTTATCTTAACGGGACATTATTGGACCCTGGCTTGTTAGAGATCTGTTTAGTGAGAACATATTGTAGGTGTGTTTGTCGGGGGTGGTCCTATGTACCACAGGCCTCGCATAACAAAATATAGTACGAGATTGCTTCTATAATGCTAATTTGTCAGGTTTACATTACATATATGAGATACACACGATCTGCCTCTGTTTAAAGTCAGAGAATTAGACTTTATAAGCTCATTAATCACTGCATTTAATTGCACCAAAATGATACAGCTACAGTGTCATTTGAAGCGATGGCAAAACGGATAAAAACCAACTTCTCTACGTGATAGTCTTTGGTTATGCACTATAGTATTGCTATGATTACTCTTTTGACAACTGCACTTATTAGCTAAAATCCAGACCCACAGTCTATGTATAGTTCAGTTTGTGTGGGTGCCAATTCAAAGGAAAAGTCAGTTGACTCATTGACTCTGTAATATGTATTTTAATTTAAATAAAATGGGCTAATGCCAGACCACTTTGGAGGCAAATTATTATGAAAACAGAGACCTTTCGGAAGCAATTAGTTGTGTCTACTTCACATTTAGAGCCAAGTGTAATTGCTCCTTTAATTAGGCTTAAAGTTCTAACACAAGGAGTAATCTAGCATGATTCTGACTGCAACTTACAAGATTTATAAACCAGCTGGCAGCATTCTACACTTAACGCTGTAAAGAAAAAGCAGACGCAAAAAATGCAGACATGCTAGCACACATTTGAGGACACTTTACCATAGCATCTTAATGCTTTTAAAAAATAATGGTTTAGTAATGTACACACAAAGCAGATAAAATTAAAGAATAACCAAAACAGCTTATAAACATTTTGTTACAATTTAGATAAACAAAATACTGTGACCCTAAATGTGTTTGGACTACATTTTTAGTTAGCATTTTGTTACAAAAATATAGTAATTTTAACAATTATTTTTATTTAAAGTTATTATTTTTTTATTTAAAAATTGCATTAATAAAAAAATAATATATAATTAAAACAATACATTATATTAATACATAATACATTATATTATATCGCGGGCCTGTTGAATGATTTATTCTGATTGGCTGAGCAATGTTCCATGGGTGTTGATTATTTTTTGTAAACCGCACCCATAACCTCAATATTTGTGGTAACCGTGGTATAAGAAGAATAATTACCAGAGGCAGACACTACTTGAGTATTTTAAGTAAATTTTCCAAGCATCTGTGCTTTATCAGAGTTTTTGTCTTGGGAAAAATGTACTTTACTAAAAATGTTCACTACATTCTAAAGCATAGAATCATACTGTGTATTCCCCTTATATTGCATATTAAAATTGATTTAATACCTACATACACATTAGTTAAATATTAAATATAAACCAAAAACTTGAAATTATGAATTGTAGTGGAGTAAAAATTATGATAATATGCTTTGAAATTGATGTTTTCCAAAAAAAAAAGAATAAAATATGAATACTTAAAAATGTACTTTTATGTAGAAAGTAAAAATACTTAAGTAGTGTCCACCTCTGAAAATTACTGCGCTTCCCGTCGTTCCGCATTACCACCTTGGGTGTGCATTATTTTCCAATAATTCAATGGCCCGACTTCTATTATTCCTTACTTATACTAGGGGTTCGTTGAATGCTTGAATCTGATTGGCGGATGAACGTTCTAAGGTGTGCAATTATTTTCTGGGAAACGCACAGTGAATGTAGTTCCAGGCAGCTCTCTTGACCGCATTACAGTTCCATATCACTTCGCATAGCTAACTGTAATAACAGACTAACAAAAACAACATGACAGATGAATTTCCGATGAATAACAGCGTTGTTTAGAGACGCACGGAGGTAGCCTTGTTCACACAATCTCTCTCTCTCTCTCTCTCTCTCTCTCTCTCTCTCTCTCTCTCTCTCTCTCTCTCTCTCTCTTTCTCTCTGTGTCACTGTCACTCTCATTCTAATAACTTCATTAATAACTGCATTAGAATGCTATCAAAGGCTCAAGCCTTCATTGCCAGCTTTAAAATGACGTTTTGAAACAAGCCAGAGCCGTTGGATGAGACGCGGAAGAAATAGTCTTACTCACAATAGCAATTTAAGTGCAAAAACTGGACAAATACCTTTAAATATATCATGTGATAGATGTCTTGAGGTGTGGTAACCATATAAGTGGAAAGAATTTACTCCGGGCCGTTGAATTATTGAAAAATAATGCACATCCGAGGTGCAATAATGCACACCCTTACTGCCGCCACAAGACAAACACGTCATTGTCTGAGACCGCATACGTCATCGAGGTTTAATATTTCAGGTTCTATTTCAAAAGAGCAACCATTACATTTCAAGGTAAAAATAAAATTATAATGATTGTATGTCTTAAGAGAAATAAATCTAATTATATAATGTTTTTAACTGAAAATGTGAGATCCTCGATGACGTATGCGGTCGACCAATGCGGCATCCGAAGGACACACCCGAAATCCTGGTCAGGACGCGTCTGGCGAAAATGGCACGAATGGCCACCCTAGTAGTGACAAAACACGCTCTATAAATTGTCCATTTAGAACTAATAACATGGTGATGCCAAATGGTGACTTCCATGTAAGTGGACCCACGGTGTATGTAGATAAAAACGTATCATTTTAATGTAATAAAAACAATACACCACTGATAATATAGTTTTATTTCAAGATATCTTTTTACAAAGTTACACAATGCACCTCGAATTTCACTATGATTTCAATCTTTAACATAGCCTTAATCAATATTAAAGATATCAAGTTTATATTGTCACAGAATGTTCATTACATTATGCAGGATGATTTAAAAACAATTGAAGACTGCAGATGGGTTTTCACAGACAGGGTCACATTATATGCCACAGTAAGATACCAAATTGTAGACCTGATATCAAAAGAAAACAGAATAATGCTATGGTTATAGCTACTTTATAACGGACTTCAAATTCTGACTTTAAACATTGACATAAAATCACCTTGGATAAACTCAATGCAAAGATAAAATTAATTTTAAAGAAATTAAGCTAGCTAAAATACATGTATGAATGATGAAAATGTTGAAGCAATGTACTTAATACATTTTAAACATTCTACTCCACGATAAATGATTTTTCAAGCAAAGATAATTTTTGTGCTCAATTGAAAGTAATCGTATCAACCAATAATAAGCGGCTGTCAGGTGCATGATTATGGGTTGCCAGCTCAAAGCTATTTACATTTATCAAACTAGACGTGTGGGTGAGTGTGGCAGTGGACTGAAATGCAAAAAAATCCGGAAGATACCTTAATCTCACCATGATGACAGCAATGCTCAGCAAGTTTTTTTCTGGAAAAAGCCTTCGAGTTCTCTCTAAATATAGCAGGGTATGCCCTGCTCGATCAAAGGCCAGGAAAAAATGAGGCCTTGAAAACGTACAAAGCACAGTTAATTACAATAGAGATGCATCTGCATATTCAAAGAGACCTATGCTGTGGGTTTCAGGGGGTAATTAACTGAATACAGCATAATTACAGCTGTCTTGCTCTGTTTTTTTGGATGGTCTAGAGCTGTGTGTTGGGGGTGTTTGGGCGTTCTCACAGTGCCAGTCCATTTCCCAGATCCAAAAAATTATTGAAAAAGCACTTTAATGGGACTGTCCATGCCAACTGTGGAGCTGCCCCAGTCTGAATAAGCCTTTAGACATGACTTACAAGTTTATAAAATAAACGTTTCATAAACCAGTGGTTTTTAATATGGCACAGTACACGTGTACATTTTGTACATTACACAAGTGTTTCATAGCCCAAAAATGAAAAAAAAAGTTATATACTGTAGATGTGCGTGTTTGGTTCTGGTACGGTTTTGTAAATACCCGTGTACGGTATGTGTGTACAGGGCCTTACTTGTGCTACTGCAAGTCTTTGAGCCTGCAACAAAGCAAAACCATTGTGGGGCAAGGGTATCAAAAGAGGGTCGAGATCCTTTTGGGGGTAGGGACGTTTTGGTGATTTGAAATACTGTATCAAGTTCAACAACGTTCACCAGAAAATGCTAACCCTACCTGTAAGGGAAAATCATGATGGAGATAATATATGTTAAACACTGTTTCTGAGTTAATCCTTGCTCTGGCATGGTGTTACATATTTTGGCAGTATTACTTCAAGCTTAAAGTGAAGTCTTATCCTGGTCTACAGTGACATATTTAGTTGAAGATACTTAAGCAATATCGCTCGAGTAGGAATGATATATTTTATACAACAGTTCGACGGCACACGTTTGAAAAACGAAAACTAGAAAACAACAACGGAGTTATTTTAAAAGCCTCTTTGTTTGAGAACTACTTCTTCCGCCACGGATTTGAGGGCGGCCAGAATGACAGGTAACACTTTCGGCTGCTTTGAATCTCATAACAACTCAATGGACGGAAAAGCCGTTACTTTATATTACCGTTTCTTGGTCACAAAGTGTAGTTTTAAGATTAGTTCAGTCGAGAATGTATATGTATTATATTTAAATCTGCAGTCGATTAGTAAAGATAGCGCCTGTTTGAACGTTTGCTTAGTGAGATTCGGTACATATGAGAACCAAAGCATGAGCAGACGTCAGTGTTCACTCGCCCCGCTGACCACCGCCCTCTCTGGGCTGCATCTCTGACAGGGATTCCCTGGCTCTAATGTCGGCCTTGTTTGTTTTTGATGGTCAAAATGAGATCAAATCAGCAATATTTGGTGTCATGATCAAACTATTACTTGTTCTTTAATTCATATTTAGTGTCTTTTGTGTTGTTATTGTTTTGGCGCGAGGTAAAAGTTAATAAAACTATACTTGTATAACGGTACTATTGCTTTCTCATTTATTCTTAACGCGATACGAGCACTCGATTATTATTATTAAACTTTGTTCTTGTCAGTACTATATAAAACGTTTTTTTATAAGTGTCAGAGAGATGTTTTTGCATGCTGCTTATAAACATATCAGTGGCGATATCTCATAACATGTTTTCATAGTCACGTCACGATTAAATAAATGATCAATGTCCACATTTAAAAGCTGCGGTGCTTACCTGCTGTTTCATGGTGTTTTTGCGTTCTGATAAGAGATATAGCTCCAGAAAAAAACGAGTGTTTATATTCCTCTTTCCAAGTGTTAATCGTCCACACGATGTGACAAGACATTACTCCCATTAACTTTAACGTAACATCCAAGAGCGCTGATCTTTGACTGAATAATAACTTCCGATTGGGGATTCACAGACTGATTTATGAGCTAGTAAACTAATGAGACACACGGAGAGTGTTTTTACAAACAGGGCGTCTGTGTTTTTCCATTCAGAGATGAGCCTGTTTAGGACCTCCATTCACTAGGTGGCGGAATGATACGAAAGGTGAAGCGGTTACAGTGCCGTTATCAGCACAATATCACATAGCTCTTAGCCAATCAGATTCGAGAACCAGAAAGAACTGTTGTATAACAATGAATAGTCACTTACAGAACTCATATAGCTCAATAATGTATTCAGATTGTAATCCAGACAAAACACATGCATTTAGACGAGACACGATCAAACTGCACAATACTGCATTGTTAACCCCTAGCACTGTTAATCATATGCTTGCATCTTCACCAAGATGCAATAACACTTACAGTAAAAGTGGCCTCAGTGCTGATGCACATCCAAACGAACAAGAATTTTAACCAATCAAATAAAAAAGTTGTGTGCTTTTTAAGACGAACGCGAATTCTACCCAATCACATAAAAAGCTGAGCAGAATTCCAACAAAAAAATGAAACAAGGTGTCTGTTCACTATATTTGAGCGTTTTTATAGCACTTTACTCATGAATGCATGAATGCACAGCCTGTAAGTTAAATTTGATTTCTTTAAAAGTATAAGTAGCATTTATGTTGGGCCACTGGGTGAGAAAGTCCACGGCCACTTTTTAATCCTAATCCGCTCCTGGTTTGTGCCAATCCCAGGTTTTGGGTATCATGAAAATAGTTTGATAAAACAAAAAAACTCTAACTGTATGTTAAATGATTGATTTTTATAAGGATATTGTTACAACAGCAATTTTTAAAACTTTTTTTGACAAAATACATACATCATACATAATATTATATGTATTTGTTTAACTTGCAGATTATTGCAATCACCATCATCATCTATCAGCAAACTTCTCCAACAGTTCTCTTCTGCTTTGACAGCAGCAGAGAAACAATATTATAGCTCTATATATGTGCAAATACACTCACCGGCCACTTTATTAGGTACACCTTACTACTACTGGGTTGGACCCCCTTTTGCCTTCAGAACTGCCTTAATCCTCGCATTGATTCAACAAGGTACTGGAAACATTCCTCAGAGATTTTGGTCCATATTCATGTCACGGAGTGACAAAACACAGGCGGAACGAAAAATGGCGGAAATCGTTCCGCCCGGACCGATATCCACAAACACTATGCCAGTCATCCGGGCAAACGGAATCAAGGACAATATCAAACAGGTGCGCGAGATGAATGGGGCGATCGACGATTGGGCCTTGGAGAAAAAGGAGGACTATATAACGTGCGTTGGAGAAGCAGGAAGGGGCAGTTGAAGTTCGCTCTGGGAGCCGCGGGGTGTTTTGGGACCTCCTCGGGGTGGAAACGGAAAGAGGAGCATGACCCGCGACAGGGGCGTTCCGCTTCTGACCTGTGACATTCACATGATAGCGTCACACAGTTGCTGTAGATATATATGCTGCACATCCATGAAGCGAATCTCTGGTTCCACCACATCCCAAAGGTGCTCTTTTGGGTTGAGATCTGGTGACTGTGGAGGCCATTTGAGTACAGTGAACTCATTGCCATGTTCAGGAAACCATTCTGAGATGATTTATCCTGCTGGAAGTAGCCATCGGAAGATGGGTACACTGTCTTCATAAAGGGATGAACATGGTCAGAAACAATGCTCAGGAAGGCTGTGGCGTTGACACGATGCTCAATTGGTACTAATGGGCCCAAAGTGTGCCAAGAACATATCCCCCACACCATTTCTCCACCACCAGCAGCTTGAACCATTGATACAAGGCAGGATGGATCCATGCTTTCATGTTGTTGACGCCAAATTCTGACCCTACCATCCGAATGTCGCAGAAGAAATCGAGACTCATCAGACCAGGCAACATTTTTCTAATCTTCTATTGTCAAACTTTGGTGAGCTTGTGTGAACTGTAGCCTCATTTTCCTATTCTTTGCTGTCAGGAATGACACCCAGTGTGGTCTTCTGCTGCTGTAGCCCATCCACCTCAAGCTTCGACGTGTTGTGCGTTCAAAGATGCTCTTCTGTGTACCTCGGTTGTAACGAGTGGTTATTTGAGTTACTGTTGCCTTTCTATCAGCTCGAGGCAGTCTGGCCATTTTCCTCTGACCTCTGGCATCAACAAGGCATTTGTGCCCACAGAACTGCCACTCATTGGATATTTTATTTCGGACCATTCTCTGTAAACCCTAGAGATGGTTGTGAGTGAAAATCCCACTAGATCAGCAGTTTCTGAAATACTCAGACCAGCCCGTCTGGCACCAACAACCTGTCACGGTAAGTCTGTGTCATGTTTTGTTTCTGTTCTGATCGTCGTCACCTGGACATTCATTGATTAATCACCTGATTCATTCCACCTGTTTGTCATTTAGTCTGTGTGTATTTATACCTGTGTTTGTGCAATACTCACTGCCGGTTCATTGTCTCTGATTCCTTGTGTGTGTACCTGTTCTCAGTTTTAGTGTTCCTGTGTTTACTTACCTGCCGTTGTTTGTTTCTCGTGTTTTGTTTTTTGTCTATTTTTATTAAATGTTATTTATTCAACCAGAACTTTGCACTTGCGTCCTCACTCCTGATTCCAGTTTCCCGGTCGTGACACAACCATGCCACATTCAAAGTCACTTAAATCCCTTTTCTTCCCCATTCTAATGCTCGGTTTGAACTGCACCAGATCGTCTTGACCATGACTACAAGCCTAAATGCGTTGAGTTGCTGCCATGTGATTGGCTGATTAGAAATATATACACGCACACAATATACTGTTTTCACTTAATACACAACATTCACTTAAGTCTTAAAACATAACAGAATATATATGGGGGAATTCTTGTCAAAACAGATATTTTTTAAAAATAAACGGGGTCACTGCTTTTCTTTTGCATCCGAACTGTTCCTTTATTAATGTAAGTTCTGCAATGAAAGTTTACACCACTAATGGAAATATATAAATCAGTTGCTTGCTAGTAAGTGACACCATTCTGTTTTTATTGCATCTACTGCAAAGTAACAGCCAGTGATGGGAGTTACTGTAATTCCACTACTTTTAGCAGTAACGAGCATGTAACGAAGTATTTTTTTAAATCAAGTAACGCAATTACAATTACTGAAATTTAAATGAGTTCGTTACTCGCGTTACTCTATTTTGTAAAAAATAGACAACATATCTGACGTCGCAGGACCGTGGTTGGCGGCGCAATCATTCATTACACTTCATCATAGCTGACAGTGCGTATAGAATGAACATGAAAAATCTAAACGGGACAACATACCTTTGTTTAAAAATTGTGCGCAAGTCATAATCCATCCGGACTCACGTTTGTAAATTATCTTCGCCAAGCAATCCCGGCATGACATTAACTTGCATTTGTAGTCCACAAAAGTAATAAATCTGAGAAATGTTCATATATTTGATGTTTACATCAGCTTCATGGAAGAGAACGATCCGCGATTGTTGTTTCCACTAAAATATTCACATTGCGCTGTACACCCGTGTTAAAACTCCATAGTATGTGTGAGCTCGCTTTTAGTTTTAGTTTCAGTCTCTCCGTATCCGAAAAAACAATCAACTCGCTCTGTGTCCGTCCGACAAAACAATCCACGTAGCCTACTCCGTTTTCTGATTAAATATCTTCCTTTAATCCTGTGTATCATTTAAATCCAACAGAAAATATATACAAACAGTATATGACCAAAGAGCACAGTCCCTGCCGCGAGCTTCAGAAGCTGGGTTCCAATTCAAGGGCTGTGATAAGCATGTGATAAAAGGTGAGCAATCGGTCTTTCAAGGCGCTCAGAAGTTCGCAAAGAGAACTTAAATGAGACGGACTAACCTTCGGAGGACCCAAAATATGCATCACCTGCATCACGAGCACCGCGCCTGTCAGCAGGACACAGGGGAGACGTTTCTAACTTATTAAAATAAATATGAAATCAGAAAAATGATAATTTATTTTAGAAAATATGACATGTTGACACAATTGTCTCCAAACTTTTAAAGAGACACTACACAATTTTAACACATTATATATTTTTGTAAACATGCAGAATATTTGTCTAAATGGTCTAAATGATATAAATAAATATACTAAGTTTACATATTAAGATTATTTCTTTAAAAAATATTCTTAGGTTGATTATAAAGCAAAATAGTCTACTAGATTATGTGATATATTAGAGTATTACTTGTATAATAGGGCTTCCATATCATTTTATTTTTTGACTGTTCAGTACTGTTCATATTTACATTTAAAAAGCAGACATAAAAGTAACTTAAAAGTTACTTTTCTTAGTAACTAATTACTTTTGCTATACAGTAACTGGTAGAGTAATTCAGTTACTTTTAAAAGAAGTAACTAGTAACTGTAACTAATTACTAATTTTCAGTAACTTGCCCAACACTGGTAACAGCGCATTTTTGTTTTTCTTATTTTTAATTCTCTAAAAAAGAGATTTGCATAGAAAATTTTCAATGAAACATAGATTTTTAAATAATTAATACAATTATTGATCTATAATAAGTCTTGATGCCTTTGAATTCAAAGTAATATCTATATGACAAGTGTAACAATCCTGTCTTTAGCTCTTTTTCTATCATATTTTGACAGCATCGTAGTAGTCCCACTTTCTATGTTTGAATCAGGGCTTTGAACCAGATTTTTTCCCCAATTGGTACGTTCTGAAAAGAAACAGTATTTTAACGTTTTCGGTTCAACCCTAAAATTGACGTTCCTGAACCAGTTAGAACAAAAAATAAAGTTCCCGAACCGGTTAATAAAGTTCCATGTCAGCTATGGGACATACAAATAAGTAGGCTGATCATTAGGACATTAAACTTAAATTCTTAGTCTACATCATTTTCCTTAAGTCTCTGAGCCCTATCTTGCACCCAACGCAATTGACTTTTGTCAGTGACGCAATTGTCAGTGACGCATGTATCATTCGTATTTTGCACCGGCGCACAGCGGGTTTTTCCCTCCACAGACGCACGTCGGCAAACTAGGGAATGAACTTGCGCTCCCTGGGCGGTTCAGCGCAAAAAAGGAGGTGTGTTCCGGCGCAAACCATCCCTGATGCTATTTTGCAGTTTCAAAGTCTTAAGTCAGTGGCGCGTTGCGCGTGGTTCATTATGCTATTTTAAGGGCGCATGCTTGACCATAATGTATAGCGTGCACAACGCGCACACACTTTGCTTATCTAATCTACACAGACGCAACAGTTATTTTTGCAAATCATAAATTGTTACAATAAAAAAATATTAACACATGAGATAAGGGAAATCATAGTGGTGAGCATTGTGGTGATAGTTTTTATTTATTGTGTGGCTGTGTTAAAAAATTCTCATGCAAATAACGATTAAAATATTTTCATAAGTTGCTGTATTACGTTTATTTTATGTAAATAATAATTAAAATGTTTTCATAAGAAACCTTAATCTATATGAACTTGATTTGTAAGTGTACCCTTTCAGCGGTGAGGGTGGACACAGCGATGTCCTCTGCTGGCGTCAGGTCCTGTGTAGAGGCAGATCCACCTCCCATTACACGGTGTGCCCGATTTATGTTGGCAAGCTTGGGATTCCCCCGTCTCCTGACATCATTGTAGCGCTTGGCGCAACGATGGGGATGCCAGCTGATGAGACAATTGTGGCTATTTCCTCCCACACCTGTTTAACCGACGCTGATTTGGGCGGGTTTCTCCTATCCCCATACAAAACAATTTCTCTGTCTTTGACTGCTCTTACAAGAACGTCTCCTCGGTTCTGAACCGCTCCTGGCATGCGCCTAGTAAATCTGTCATAATAATAGCAACCCGCCATGGAACTTGTGCCCTTGCGTTTAAAGGGAATGTTGGATAGCGTTCTGATTGGTTTATTTGACGTTACGCCCAAACCACACCTATGAATTAGGGTTTAATATTTTTCCCGAAAATTAGATCAAATCAAATCCCGGGAAAAGACGACCCATTTCCCGGGAATCCCGGGAAATAGCTTTTTTTTTTTTTTGCACAAGTAATGTATCAATATCATTCAAATATGCGTTCCCAACATGTTTTATATTATTTGTATCATTATTAGGGCAAGAAACACAGTTTATGTCCATATCAACAACGTTTTTTGCAATGATCAATTCTGCTGCGGATCAAGTGAGCTGCTTGCGTGACAGCCTGCCGTAGCGAAATGCCAGGTGGATTGTCTGTGACTTCTGAAAATCTTTAAAATTATAAAACTATAATTAAGAATAACTGAGGAATAATCACTCGAAGTTAAGCAACAATTTCTTTATTAGGGCAGGTATATTTCTCTTTTAAATAAATATAGGCTACAAGTTTTGACTACCCTAAATAAAAGCAAACGACCCACAGAAATATGCAACTGTGCACGGCAATAATTAAAGACAGGGCCATGCCTATGTAGACTAAAACTGAATTTAAATAATATTTTAAAAACTAAAACAAAAGCATAAACACAAACAGTAACACTGCCGCAATAGGGCAATTTCGCGCAAAACTGCCACTTACAAGTTAAGCAACAATTTCTTTATTAGGGCAGGTATATTTTTCTTTTAAACATAAAACAATTTTAACTGAATAAAAGCAAACGACCCACAGAAAAATGCAACTGTGCACGGCAATAATTAAAGACAGGGCCATGCCTATGTAGACTAAAACTGAATTTAAATAATAATTTAAAAAACTAAAACAAAAGCATAAACACAAACAGTAACACTGCCGCAATAGGGCAATTTCGTGCAAAACTGTCACTTACAAGTTAAGCAACAATTTCTTTATTAGGGCAGGTATATTTTTCTTTTAAACATAAAAAATTTTAACTGAATAAAAGCAAACGACCCTCAGAAATGTGTAAATGTGCACGGAAAGATTTAAGACAGGGCCATGCCTAGGGTAAAACAGAATTGAAATAATAATTTAAAAACTAAAACAAACGCATAAACAGTAACACTGCTGCAATAGGGCAATTACAAGCGAAAGTGTCTATCACAACATCAGCATTGCATTTCAAACCATTTTTATTTCTCACCTTGCCCTTCATTTATTTTATTTTTTTGGAAATGTGCTTTTAAAAAGCAGAGAGCGTCGATGGACTCAGGCGGTTTCGTATTTTTGTAACAAATTGGCCGCAAATAGAGAACGCTCTCTCCGCCTCCACAGATATAGTGCTAAGAGCATCAAACAGCTGTTGCAGGTGGGGTGGTCTCCTTTTGGTGGCTTCGAAGAGGGAAAACTCTT